>NC_041391.1:132279215-132372294 GCF_002162155.2 Triticum dicoccoides
GAAATACAGAAGCCCTTCCCTCGTACAGTGCACGTACAGTGCGTAATAAGGAGGAACTTCCTTGCATGTGACCATGGACCTCGTGGGTCCCAGCCGTCAGGCTCTCCACGTACAGTCCTCTTCCGATGACTCTCGTATGTTGACCACGCCGCGCCGTGCGCACCGAGGCGGTGGACGACGGCAAGGACCCAGACTGGAACGACTCGGAGATGGGGAAGACGCGGCAGTGGAGTCGCAGACGGAGAGGAGTGGGAAACTTGACTGGTTCAGGTGCGGGGTGGGCCTACACTCGACAGAGAATAACAGGAGGTGCAGAGTGGAGGGATGGCCTGGCCGTCAGCGGGGTAGCGTTTTGCTGAGGAGCGCAAAACAACGCCACTGGACGCCGAAGGCTGGAGCAGGCGGTTCCGGCAGTGCTGGGGGAAGAAGACGAGAGATTTAAGAAGAATGCCGGCCCTTGGATGTAAATCCAACGCCTTCTTAGGCTTCGACCTACTGGCCCACATGTCAGCCAGTCCATTTGGTGGGCTGGGTGAAACAATGATGTAGCATCTATGCAGCCCGTTTAAATCCCATTTGCATTTTTCTCGAAATCCGTGGACTTGCTGGGCTGGGTGAAAATATTATGTTGGGCTAGACGGAGAAATGTTATAAAAACATAAACACATGATTGCACGTCAGTAAAATCTTTGCAAGCTTATGTATGCAATCACTAGGAGTTAACTTGGCAAGTTATATATAAACAATTATTATTATTATTTTGTAAGAACTTTCAACTTACGAAATAAAATATCATTTTAATTTGATGAGTTAATAGTACGTGGGGTATTATTATTTTTTAGGCTAGACGTGGGACAGTTGAGTTGGTTCTAGGGGAAAGTACTGGGAGAAAACTCAGTTTACATCGAAAAAGAAAGTGGGAGAAAATTCAGAGACCTGCTGGGTCCACCTGAGGAGAGGAATATGTTGGGAGGAAGGAGATTCAAAGCACGGCAGCCGAGTGAACTAGTTTTTTTTACGGACAAGTGAACTAGTTTACATACATTAGCAAATAGCCACTAAAAAAAGCAATCAGGTTAATGGATTCTTAAAAGAAATATTTCGGACAAAACAGATAATTACGACACATAGGCTAATGCATGAAACACTCAGATGATAAAGGTGCTTATAAACAGATAAAGTACAACATCTAGACCTTCCTGGCATGCTTGATCATGACACTGCGGCTGTCCGTGTACTCGTCGGTTACGGGAAGCAGACACGCCCTCATGTCCAAGATCTGCCTGTACATGTCATAGCATGCGTATGCGTCCTTGGCCGCGTAGGTTATGTAGGCTAGATTCAGAGGTACCTCCCATGTGTTCAGGTCATCTTCTTTCATGTTGGCGTATCGGGGGTCAATGATGGTCTCAGCGAGGTCAACCACGAAGTCCTTCTCCTGCCCATTGCTGATGATCTTGTATTGCTTCTGGATGTCAACAAGCTTGTTGCACCAGATGGCCGAATCGTCGCGTTCTTCCTTCTCTCCATCGTAGCGAAGGTGCAGTCGGCGCTGCCGATGAAACGGGCGAATGCTCCAGAACCTGGTGCAGCCATAGGACTGAGGCGAGGCAGAGCTTCACCAAGTCCGTATCGTTGGTGTACATCACATTCAACTTGGTCAGCCATAGGACTGAACGGAAAACTAACTCCTTGCTGAAGTCCATATCCAGCAGGCTCACCCCTCAGATCGCCATTGGAGTCTCTTCGAGTGAACGAGTGTGTAGGCGGCGGTAGCAGTTTGTTTTTCAGCTCTTGGGGAACTGGATTCAACAGTAAGCTGAGTGTGTACATGCGACAACAGTTACTACCCCTCCCTCATCTGCTGCACGCCCGGCAAAAGATGCACCCTCGGCGCATTCAAACGCTTCCATTAAGAAACCTACTCCGGCCACACGTCGGTTCACGAGTGGGTCTGTATTGGTACTGTAATAACAGGAGTTAGTGGTCACTTTACTTAAATTTAATTAGCTTTAATAGAAATTTATACTTAAAACAAGCAATGCATTGGCTCATTCTATCAGTGCCACAGGATCAACATACACAACAATTAGAATTATTATTCTCAGGACGCACACGATCAACACATTTGTCGCACTTTCACAAAGATAATACTACCAATTTTGAACTGTTTGTTATGGTTGCTATCCTCTGCATCATCATGCCGTGTTTCCCAGCTTGCAAGATTCAGAACCAACAAATAAGATCCAAATAATAAGTACAACAAAGATGCCTACAAATCTCATTAATTCCCAGCTTGCAAGATTCAGAACCAACAAATAAGATCCAAATAATAAGTACAACAAAGATGTCTACACATCTCATTGATTCCCAGCTTGCAAGATTCAGAACCAACAAATAAGATCCAAATAATAAGTACAACAAAGATGCCTACACATCTCATTGATTCCCAGCTTGCAAGATTCAGAACCAACAAATAAGATTCAAATAATAAGTACAACAAAGATGCCTACACATCTCATTGACTCCCAGCTTGCAAGATTCAGAACCAACCCATTAGAGCCTTTTGATAAAGTGAATATCGGGATTAAATCCATCTTGGCTAGCCATGTCATACAATAAAAGAACTTGGTGAATGCTCTTGACCGTCACAACATCTGTAGTTGAGTATTCCCGTTTGCACAACATGTTTGCACAACACAAACAAGGAGACAGGAAAGCATGATTTCACTTTAATAGCGACCTCCTTGAACTCAACCTCCAGGTCCACTAGGATGAGGTCTGCCTGGAGTTCCATGATTCAATTCATGCGCCTTTTTCTGCGGTTCACCTGAAATGAAGCAAAGATTGCATCATTCAGCTAGCAAGAAGTACTTGCTCTTGTGAGCTGGCAGGTTCTTCTTTAGTAGTTGCACTAAAATTGAGGAACATTAAGGTTGGCTGTCCGGCTCATGTAAGGTGCAACTATAATTTTCTTATCCTTTTGTGCAGTTCCACTAAAATAAAGTGCCATTGTGGCGACAGTGACGACTCCATCTTGCAAAGGCTAATAAAATGTTGCACGAGATTACCCGTAGAACTTGACGGAGATTTTGGAAACTCCAATCACCATTTTGTGCAGTTCCACCAAAATTGAGAGATGTTGCCCACGTGACATTTTAGTTGAACTGCACAAGACACTCATTCCAAAAAAACGTGTTTTGTGCAGTTCACCAAAAGGTCACAATAGCAACAAGGTGAAATGGATATCCCTATCTGCACAAAATGATAGAAAGTAAACAGTTGCTGGTCAATAAGAATATACGAAACATATACAAAATGAAAAGAAGCATCTTAATTATGTTCATGGCAATCAAGCAAGGACAATAGAAATTTTAAAACGTCAGCAATGCTTCATGTTACCAGAAGCATTACGGTCAACAATGAGATTCCTCAGATATGGGATTACTTTAATGGTGGCATTGCTTGTTTACCAGACACACTAAATCAACAGCAGCTAAAGAGTTGGTTTAAGGGCATGGGACCGTGGGGACACCAGGACACTCAGCAGCGTAAAGGAGCAACTTACTTATCATACTGGGGAAAACAGCAGGAGTGTCATTTGTAACACAGTTTAATTACATCTTATCACTAGAGGCATTAGATTAATAGTAACACTGGTTAGACATGTCCCTAAGGTAACAGTGTGATCGCTTCATTTTACATGCGCCCTTACAGCAAAAGGTTGGTTTACCCGCAAAAAAAACAACAAAAGGTTGGTATAAGGACATGCGACAGTGGACGCATCAGCACAATGTACCTACAAGGAGGCATAAAGTGGTGATGCCGAGCTTGTTCACGCTATGTGAGGGCAGCAAACCTAATCCTGGAGACCTTTTACTATGTGAGGGCAGCAAATCTAATCCTGGAGGCCTTTTACTATGTGAGGGCAGCAAATCTAATCCTGAGACCTTTTACTATGTGAGGGCAGCAAATCTAATCCTGAGACCTTTTACTATGTGAGGGCAGCAAATCTAATCCTGAGACCTTTTACTATGTGAGGGCAGCAAATCTAATCCTGGAGACCTTTTACTATGTGATGGCAGCAAATCTAATCCTGGACATACTCTGTTCACTTGTCCACCAGCCACCACTTTCTATCCTTTTTTCAACCAATAATAGATCTGTTCCTTATCCAGTTTGTACTGCATTTTCCCATTATTTCCCTTTTCAACCAAGAGACTGGTTGGGTATCCAGTCTCTACTACTTTCACCATATTATTTCCTCTTTGAATCAGGTCCTAGATTCATGCTACAACTTTCCCCCCTTTCTTCGTTGTTTGAACAAAGCCCTAGATTCGAATGCATGAAGTAGCTTTACCTCTAATAATACTAAAAATTTAGGTGGCTTTGGAAGAGCTGATGGGAGTAGAAAAAGATGCACATGTAGACACGTGGGGAGCTGGGGCAGTAGAGCAAGGCCGCTTTCGAAGAACTTATACCTGAGGGTCGCCGGGATGTCGGCGGCGGCAGGTCGGATCTGCGGACAATATGACAGGGAGGAAGAAGGGTCGGAGGACCTCCCGAGCCGGCCCTGTGTCGGAGAGAACGGCACGGGCAGAGGATCGGGCCCCTCCGGCAGCTGTGGGTTTCCTCCCTCGGCGGTGATGACCGCGTGAACGATGCACCTTTTAGTCCTCTACACACACTGGCCGAAGGGATCCGGCCGGATCTCTGACCAGCAGTGAGCAGAGAGAAAATGTCGCTACCGCTGTCTTGTTTATATCTGGAGAGGATGAGAGAATGAAGAGAGCAACCCTAGTAAAGCGAGCACTCAGGCCCCTGCGTCCATATATAGTGGAGTGATTATCTTTTTTCTCTCCAGAACAAGTGTTTCAATTTGTGTACGTGGCATTAAAGAAAAGAAACTCTCTATTTAAGGTGACTACTCTACGACTCCTACTTACTACTACTACAGTACTACCTCCGTCCTGGTTTATTGGTCCCTTTTATAGTTTGTGCCAAATTTGACTAAAGATTTAACTAACAAAATGTTAATGCATGTCAAGAAAAATTATCTCATTGGATTCATATTTGAACATAGTTTTGAAAAATATAATGTTTGGTGACATGCATGAACATTTTCTTAGTTTAATCTATGGTCAAAATTTGGCACGAAATACAATGGGGACCAATAAACCCGGACAGAGGTAGTATTGTTCACTTGTGCTCCCCGCCCCTCCATTCATTGAACAACCCCACGGGTGAATAAACATATAGTAAGTACTGTATTTATATTGAACGAACAAGCTCGAACTATTTTCGCGTAGTTAAAAGTTGAGGGCGGGGCTTTTCCCGGGCTGTACACGCGGCATTTTTCGGGTAGGCGGTTTGACAGAGAGGTGAGGAGGGTGAGCGAGTGGGGCTGTGCGATTTGACGGTGCGTTACTGCTGGAAAGACTTGTGATATGACCACTCACTATAGTCATGAATTACTGGCGCTCCGACTGGGGTGATGCCCCCCCTTCCGTTCCGCGCTCTAACCTGGTGCATGACACGTCGACCCGGATGCTGGCTCTCCCACATGTCGGAGTAGTAAGAAGGAGCAAAGAATGATGCGGTATATACTAGTACTATACTACTCCCTCCGTTCCTAAATATAAGTCTTTGGAGAGATTTCACTATGGACCACATACGGAGAAAAATGAGTGAACCTACACATAAAATGCATCTATATACATCCGTATGTGGTCCACAGTGAAATATCTATGAAGACTTATACTTAGGAATGGAGGGAGTACTACTCAGGTCGGAGGAGTGCGAACCACGACAGCCCAGTGAACCAGCCGTGCGAACCACGGTAGCCTAGTGAACCAGCAGTAGAAAACAATAATGTGGTGATATGGCCATAAAAACAATGTGCTACAGTCCACACTGTAGCATGTACAGTAACACTCCTCTTTGTTTGGATCCCTGAGTTAGAGCTAGTTTGGGTTGAAATAGCCTCAAATTATCGAAACAAGAGGGGTTAGTTTGAGCTAGTTTGCTCTAACCCAGCTAAAAAAACTAGCCCGGTGGAGAGGTTCTAAATGGGTTAGTTATCCTGGGCCCACTAAAAGAGAACTTAAAAAATCTCACCTGCCTGCACCAGATCGCTCCCCCCTCTCACACGACTCCTCTCTGTTCCCCATAGGGCTGCCCGCCCAAGCGCCGCTCGCCCTCTCTCTCCTCCGGCCGCCCTCTCCTTCCAGCCTCCGTCGCCCTACTCCGGCTGCCCTCTGCCTCCGACCTTCGAAGGTCGCCCAGCTCCCCCTTCACCAGTCGTTTTTCTCCCTCTATCATGCGCGGTGATGGCGCATCTACCAGGGAGGTCGCGAGAGGGGTGAGTTTGTTCGTTCCTTCTCTGTCTCACGGCCATATCATTGATCTTGCTTGCTCTAGCGCTAATTATGATTTGGAAAAGTAGATCCTGATCAAACTTGCTATTGATTTGTGGTGCACACATGGATTGTTTGATGCTTCTTGAGGAGGTAATAAATCTTTCTAGAGGCCCAAAGATTCAGGTCACCTTTCTAGGTATTTCAATTTCAGGCTTGCATTATTTGTAGAGGCCCAAAGATTCAGTTCACCTTTCTTGGTATTTCAATTTCAGGCTTGCATTGTTTCTAGAGGCCCAAAGATTCAGTTCACCTTTCTAGGTATTTGAGTTTCAGGCTTGCATTATTTCTAGAGGCCCAAAGATTCAGTTCACCTTTCTAGGTATTTCATTTTCAGGCTTGCATTATTTCTAGAGGCCCAAAGATTCAGTTCACCTTTCTAGGTATTTCAGTTTCAGGCTTGCATTATTTCTAGAGGCCCAAAGATTTAGTTCACCTTTCTAGGTATTTAAGTTTCAGGCTTGCATTATTTCTAGAGGCCCAAAGATTCAGTTCACCTTTCTAGGTATTTCAGTTTCAGGCTTGCATTATTTCTAGAGGCCCAAAGATTCAGTTCACCTTTCTAGGTATTTTAGTTACAGGCTTGCATTATTTATAGAGGCCCAAAGATTAAGTTCCCAGTCGGCGGCAAGCGGCCCTACTACCCATGCCGGTGTCGACCTCAACTCGCAAGGGCCGGCGTCGGAGGGGTTCCCGGGGCTTGGGCTCTACAGAGCCTTCCTCCAGAGCGATGATGGCGAGCTCCTCCCTCGGTGCGTGAGGGGCTCCGGGCTCCCTCCCTATCGTGAACAACTTCCGTGATGAGTTAGCTCATTCTTTGTTTCATGAAGTGTTTTTTTATTTTGTGAAGCTTGATTGACGACTTGTATGTTTAAGTGGGATATCTCATTTGTATGGACAAAGTAAAAATTATCATGGTTTGCATGCTTGATTGTATAGATGGTTCGTTTATGTCAATTGTGAGCGGGAGGAGGCCACAGAAGAGCCGGCCACACCAAGAGGGTGCTTGGATCCAAGGGACTTATTTTAGTCTGACTAAAAATAGGGTCCAAAGTAGTCAAATGATTGAGATAGAGCATTTATTGTCAATCTAACCCTGCCATCCATACACCTCTTTGGTTTAGAGTTAGTTCAGGGTTAGAATCTAACTCTAACCTCTAACTGAGTTAGAGTTCTCCTCGTCTCGGTTCATCGCCATCATACTTTCCCCATTCCTGTGTATCCTGCGAATCAAAGAGGCCCTTAGACTGGTTTAGGTATGGTCATTTTTTATAAACGTGTTATGTCCAAAATTTAATGAACGTGCTCCGGTTTCCACGAAAATAATCCGGTTTCATGTAGTAATTAATTGATTTATTTATTCTTCCGCGGGGGGTTTGCATGTAATTCGTGAGGTCTGAAATGTAAAGTACCCCGGCATATGCTCCGAGTCGTGCATGCACCACGACCCAGATGCTCTATGTCCCACATGTCGGTGAATGGGAGCACGTGGAAATAGCCTAGGAGTACATATAGGAGGATAAATGCGTGAAAAATATGTACTGTGAAGCGTAGCCGCGGTTCGAAAAGTAGACCTAAAGTGATGACAGCTATAGGTCGCACGCACCCAACTAGTGGTACTAGACATACGACTAATTTTTCCCTAAAAAAAAGAGAGGCACGAGTGCTCAGTACTCCTATTCTATAAACACGAGTCCCATCTGACAACAGCGTCCGTGCTACAGCTAGCCCTCCTCCCTCGTTTCTCTCTTCTACTCTCTAAGAGCATGGTTAATAATATAGCCAGCTGCTGGCTATATGATGTTGCCATGTCACATATAGTCAAGTTTATAGCCAACAAGTACAATAGCTAGATATACATATGCACATATAGCCATAATTCGTCGACCTGCATTTATTTACTTGCTGGAATCTTTAGAAAGACTTATACTTGGGAACGGAGGGAGTACTATACTAATAAAACATTAAGGCCACGAGGCGATGCAGTGCTGGTTACAGGAGGCAAGAAGAAGAGATGCATCCATCGACAACGTCCACCTCCTCGACTCAGGGCGCCAGCCCACTGAACGGTGCCTAAGTAGCAGCGGCTTTTGTGGCCAGGTCGACATGCTTCTGAACAATGGCGTCCAAAGATTCCAGCCGCTGGAAGAAGGCCAACGTCTTTCTGTCCTCTCTTGCCTTGTAGTGGCCTATGTAGACGATTTCCTCGTAGATATGGATGTGCAGGTCAACGGTTTCTTGCATGGCGAGGCACTGCACGGCGAGCATGGCCTCGAGGTGCACATTCTTTGTCGTGACCTCCGGCACCTGCAGGGCCACCAGGGCTTGAAAGAGTTCGTCACCATATAGGCCGATGAGGGTGGCAGGCAATGAGGAGCCTGGGCGCGTGGGCTGGAGCAGTACGACAAGGTCGTCCGCGCGCTTCTTGACGGTGGTGAACTTGCGGATGGAGTTGACCATCATGTCATCCATGCGAGAGGCGAAGCCGACGTCAGCAAGGGCTACGATGCCTGCGGTCGCCAGCACCCTCTGGAAACGCTGCGCGGTGCGGGGCCGCAGGCCGGTGCCTTGGATGATTTGGCACAGCCGACTGCCGCTCTCGTCCATCGCCTCCATAGGTGCTTGTGGCTTCGGTCACTTGGTCTTGGATTGGAGTGAGCAGTGTTGTGCAGAGACTTGGGAGTAGATGGATTGGAGTGGTGGGGCGCCTTTATTATATGAGAGTCCAAACTCTGTTGCACTCACATCGTGCTAGCTCTAGTCTGCTTCTCCAATTAATTCCCTCTGCATGTAATTGAGGATGCATCATTGACCGTTCAACCTCTCGGGAACCGCTACCCTCTTCCTCCTTGGCATTCTAGCACCTATGGACCCGTCGATGACGAGGTGCCTATGGTGACTTCGTAAATTTCAAGATGATACTTAGTGCCATGCGTGTGTGCGTTCATAGGGGTGAGTGTATGCGCGTGTATATGAGCGCTTGCTTCTGTACTGTGTCAAAAAAACGTAAATGCATGTCAAAAAGAGACTAGTCAGTATACTCAATATTGTGCACCTCGGAGAGGAAAACGATAGAACTAGTACGTATTTATTTACGGTGCAGATTCACTCATTTTGCTCCATATGTACTCCGTCTCGGTGTAGTCTAGTCACTTGTTGAAATCTCTAGAAGGGCAAATACTCCTTTCTGGTTTATAGGGCTATACTAGCAAGTAGTTGTACGTACTAATACAATAGTGGGCTCACATAGCAATTTTGTCTCATGCAAGAGCCTGGCTATATGCGTGCTCCAATGTTCGCAACTGCAACGTTCGGTTTGCACTTGGCTCTTCGCCTCTTCGAGAAGACGAACAATGATGTTACTACTACTGCTTCTACAGTGTCGAATCCACTGCTGCATGTCCGTCCACTGCGAGCGGGACAAATAGCTTGTTGTAGAAGTACTACTAAGAAAAAGCCTGTCCTCATTTGCGAGCAACAGCGCGCATGGGCGAGGGAGAAGGCGTGTAGTAAAATCAAGCTTCTCCTTGTTCTACGAGTTGACGCGACACATCATAGCACTGGCCCCACATGCTTGCCTCTAAACTTGGCTGAAAGACCCGCAATGTACAATATATTTGATGCAACCTCTAACATTTACCCACCACAAATTAAAATATATGTGGCCGTATGCATCATTCTGATGCAGAGGCCGGTGAGTCCCCCCTTTTCGAAAAAAAAACAAATTAAACAATATATATTCCTGTCTTGACCAGATGAGCGTGCAAACTACAATCACCAGGGTGACAGGTAGGGCCAGAAGACTATTTTAATTTAAAAAAAACTTCGAGACGGCCACATAGCATGGAGCCGATCCCAACAATTTTAAGCTTACAGGCACGGTACACGCTATCTAGACTACTCTACACATGAAACTGCCATGCGAGCGTCCGGGCTGCGCTTGGCTCTTCGCCTCTTTGGGAAGTCGAAAAATGATGGTGTACTACTGCACTGGAGGAGTACTACAGTAGGCTTCTGGACATCTGACACTGATTGAACTGCTGCATGTCCACCGCGTGCGGGAGGGAGAGCGTGTAGTGAAAGCTTCTCCTAGTCTTGCCAGCCACCATGATCATGGGCGAGGGAGGGACGCTCCTGTCTTTGCGTGTATGATAGGTGGGCCCGATAGGTGTGTGGCCAACCTGTCATACAGCCAAAGGCAGGTGTAGTTAAGTCCGCGAGGGAGAGGATAATCAAACTTCTCGTTGATGTACGAGTTGACGCGACACATCAAAGCACTGCACTCGATATATTTCAATAATTTAGGGTTACCGATGCATTAATTACAACGCATGCATGCATGTCGTGACTCTCCTTTTGATACTTGCATGTGTTGATTTAATGCACCTTGAAGTAGTACTCCCTCCAATTCCTTTTACTTTGCGTATAACTTTTTCTTGTTTTTCTCAGATTAGTCTACGCGTCCGCATTGGTTTCCATCTGTGCCCCCGCTCGACTAGTTCTGCCCCCATTAATCGCGCCAGTTTCCAATTCAGAAAATGGCTACAGGCAAACGCGTGCAGTGCCGGATGCGGATTGACCGCCTGAGGAAGCCAACTCAAGCGAAAAGGAAGGAGGACCAGCCAACCATTGCATGCGCATTTACTATTGATATTTATGCAGCTTACTCATGCACAGGGGCAAATTTGTCCAGAAAACTCAAACTACTGCCTTCCTTGGTATGCAGGAGGACAGTTATGCACAGAGTATAAAATATGTGACGGTAAAGCTTTGTAATGCCCCGGCCCAAGCGAGAGATGGTTGTGCACGAGGAGGGCGAGATCATGCAGACGGAACAGAAACCGACGAGGGAGCTCACTAAGGTCTCGATGGACCTCACTGTGCTCCACTGCCCCTTGTGCCTCCGCCCCTTGACGCCTCCAGTGTATGAGGTTCGAATACACCTCGTCCATTCGGCTGATTGAGCAAGGTGCAGGTTTCTTGATTGATGTGATGTTCAATTGATTTCTGCAGTGCAAGGGAGGGCACCTGGCCTGCGCGGACTGCCGCATCGAGCGCCCCGGGAACCAGCGGCAGTGCCAGAAGTGCGAGCGTGGCGGTGGCTTCGACGTGCGGAACACGGTGGTGGACGCCGTCGTTTCATCACTGAGGGTGGAGTGCCCGCATGAAGGCTGTGGGCTCTACGTCACTTACCACAAGCTCGCCGATCACCAGAGCGTGTGTCCGCTCGCGCCCTGCAAATGCCCCATGCCCGTCTGCAGCTACGAGGCCCACCACCGGCGCTCTACCACCACATCAGCAACGCGCATCCCATGCCCGTGCACAGGATCCAGTACGGCAAGGTGCTCCAGCTGCAAGTGCCACTGTCGGAGCCACGGCTCTTGCTGTTCGCGGAGGAGGACCGCCACGCATTTTTCTTGGTCGGCGGCGTGCTCGACATCGGCGTGCCTATCGCCGTGTCGGTTGTCTGCATCAGAGCGGGGGCGTCCCCACTGCCGCACTACTGGGCCAAGTTGTGGGCGAACGGCTCGCCGGGGGAGCCCAAAGGCACGACCGACGCCATCGAGGTGGAAATGGAGGTGACAAGCAGCAAGGATCCCGGTGACATCGACGTGCAGGAGCTGACCTTCTTGATAGTTCCGCCCAAGCTGCTGGCCGGGGCTAAGCTTGTGTCCCTCCACATTCAGATTGACAAGCTCACGTCCTAAATGTTTTGACAGTGCCTTCTGTTTATCTTAGTAATATGCTAATATAGGGATTACCTTGGTCTACTTTAGCTTAAGAAATGGTGGGTTTTGGTGGCGATGCAGCAATTACTTCGACATTAAATCAGTAACTTCCAACAGTCGAACGGATATTTTGTGTCTGTTGGATATAAAGTTCCTTTGGGTAAGAAGTACTACTTGTCATCAAAATGGATAAAAGGAGATGTATGTAGACGTATTTTAGTTCTAGATACGTCCCTTTTTATCCATTTTGATGACAAGCACTCCCTCCGTTCCACAATACATGCCTTCCATTTGTCAAAATATAGATGTATCTAGACATGTTTTAGTATTTAGGTACATCCATGATAGAGCCAATCGGATGGTTGAGAACACTACAATTCGTAGCTACAGATGCGTGTGTGACTCCCAGATGCAGAGGCCGGGGGTCATCATCCTTCTTTTCGAGAAAAAATAGACGCGTGTGTGAGAGGACGAGTGCGTGCGTGCACCTCTTCTCTTCCTGTATAACGTACTACTAAACTCAGAGTACAAGTTTTTGTGGGTGGCACGATGGTGCGTGCGAGAAGTCCCGAGAGATAGGTTTAATGCGTCTGAAAAAAGGACTAGCCTAGAGCTCGCCACGCAGGTATTTATAAATTTTGAGCTTGCATCTCGTCACATTCCAAATTACTCCATGCTATATTGCAGACCTGTTCACACTGATCACAACCTAAACGGTTTCCCACTTAGGAGAGTATTAGTACCACGCTATATTGAATTCCAAACCTGTTCACACCGATCACAACCTAAACGGTTTCCCACTTAGGAGCGTATTAGTACTCAGTTATAAATACTAGTATGCCAAGATGACTGCACATTCCTCCTCAACTCCTCATCCACAAAAACAAACAAGTCATTCAGCATCCTTCCCTTGCATCTGCCATGGCCAGCGTGAGTTCTGGGTCGAGAGATTGCCAGCAGGGAGAGGCGAGCATGGAAGCGGAAGCACAAGAGATGTCCCGCCTCGCTGCGAGAGCAACCGACATGTCCCGCCGCACGGAAGTAGCAGCACAGAGGTCCCGCTGCGCCACTGAAGCAGCACGGAGGTCCCGCCGCGCCATCGATGCAGCAGACTGGTCCGGCCGCGCCGCGGAAGCAGCACAGATGTCCTGCCGCGCCACGAATGCAGCAGAGATGTCCCACCGCTCCGTGGCGGCCTGGGAAAATTTCTCGCGGGCAGGCGACGACTGTTATAGGCGCATGCATGCGATCGTCCATAGCCAGATGGATCAGATCTTCGGCTTGGTGAGGTTGCAGGACGACGTGAAAGCCTCGTTTGAACAGGCTACCGGCGTCATCCGGCAACTAAGGGAGGGCAATGAGAGGCTCCAAGCCGAGCGCGACCTGCTGAGGGAGAAGATCGTCCAAAGTGCAGACCAGCAGGAGGTGACTAGTGCCTTGTTGAAGAGGACCGGTGTCATCGTCAAGAAACTTATGGACGAGAATGACATGCTCCGCAATGAGCGCCAAAGGCTGGTGGAGGAATCCGTGGATGTTCTCAAGCAGCATCTTGAGGACACGAAAGATCTCATCGCCGCTCGCCGCGGAGACTAGTTCCCGCGGCCTGCAGCAACGCATCAAGAAAGTAGAGATCAGCGAGCCAGATCCTTGTCTTCCTTCTTCTTTTGCCCTTGTGTATTTCGGGCGTAGCCGCATGTGGCTTTTTTAATTATCTTTCTAATTATGTAAGATAATTAATCGTCCTTATCTTTCTGTGGAAGATCAATGCTGCAAGGCCGGAATGAAGAAAACTCTTGCTGTGGCGACCCTGGCGTTGTTGTTCTTCTAGTTGCTGCTGGGCTTCCTTCAGTTTCCTGGTTTATTTTGATGTAATAATCGGTTTAGGATGTGGATTGTGTCATCGGTTGTGAAATGTTGGGTTCTAGCGCGGATGTTTGGCCTTTCTTGGCCTCTTGGGATGTTGCGATTTCAATCTGGTACTCCCTCTGTCTCATAATGTAAGACGTTTTTTGACACTATACTAGTGTCAAAAAGCATCTTATATTATGGGATGGAGGGAGTAGCTTTTAGTCATTTGTGTTAGGCTGGAGTTGTGCTGAACTTCTTGTGAATTGTGGTGGTTTTCAGTAAGGAAAATCGGAAGGGGCAAGCCCTTCTTTGATAAAAAAAATCGTCCTTATATATTCATCAGTCTTGCTATAAGTCGAAGTAGATGCTATATAGGTCTGTCAGATCTTACATCAAGATCCGTGCTGTCAGATTTTCTTTTTTCTCTCTTAAATCTCAGTCGAGTGAGACATAGCCACGACATTAAATAGAGGCTCGGGCGCCATTAATGGAGACCTTGGGAGAGAGGTGGACGACAGATGGAGGTCAAAGGGCTCTCCTCCCGATAAGCACGCGCAGGGGTCTGATCGCACGCCTCTCGTACTCAAATAGCTACCCTGCATGGCACCTCCTAGCTAATAAAAAATGGGGACACGTGGCGGCACGTAAATGGTACTAGTAAGTACAACGCCCTTGGTTTCAATAATACTTGTGTTTCCGATTGTAACGTGACAACACTTGTTCCAAAATGACTTTGTTGATTGTTAATGTGTGCGCCTTCGCAAATCGGACTGCAAATTTACCACAGCATGTTGGTGCCATGTCATGGCACCAAGCCAAGTTTCATAATTTTCATGCGTGTTTTGGATTTACAGGAATTAAAAAACTAAGTTTCTCAATGTTTCCAACCCAGCCACGACGCCCAGAATTTTGAATTTCATTCCCATTTCTTGCATGGAACCTAGAAATTTACCCGAGGACACACATGTGATTTTTCAACCAACTTTGGTGCACTGGAACATGTGCTTGTATTTCAAATTTGAATTATGCACACAAAGGTGACACATTCCCTCCCAGAACCACGAGCCTTCTTGAGAGAAGCTCCGATTTGCAAGAAGCTTATACCAAAATTTGTTCCTATTCGGCCAATTTTTTTACCACGGCATGGTACTACCATGACATGACACCATGCCAAGTTTCATGATCTTAACACCAAGTTTCTCAATGTTCTTGACCGAGCCACGATGCCCAGATGTTTGAATCTTATTCTCATTTTTTGCATGGGAGTAGAAATTCACCCAAGGACACAAATATGATTTTCAACCAACTTTGGTGCACATGAGCACGTGCTTGTAGTTAAAATTTGAATTATGCACATTAAATGACCAAAAACTCAATTAATGTGTGAATAAGGCCAAACGAAGCCGGAATAATTCCAAAATTTAACAGGGCACTCATGTAGTTCTATGTTGCCTTTGTAAATAAACTCAAGGGGGACAACGTATATCGTTTCGCACTCAAAGGTGACACGTTCCCTATCAGAACCACGAGCCTTCTTGAGAGAAGCTTCGGTTTGCAAGAAGCTTATACCAAAATATGTTCTTATTCGGCTATTTTTTTTACCACAGCATGGTAGTACCATGACATGACATCCATGCCAAGTTTCATGATTTTCAGACGTGTTTTGGATTTACAAGAAATTTAAAACCAAGTTTCTCAATGTTCTCAGCCGAGCCATGATGCCCAGATGTTTTAATTTTATTCTCATTTCTTGCATGGGACCTAGAAATTCACCCGAGGACACAAATGTGATTTTTCAACCAACTTTGGTGCATGAGAGCATGTGCTTGTAGTTCAAATTTGACTTATGCACATTAAATGACCAGAAACTCAATTAATGTATAAAAAAACGACAAATGAACCCGGAATAATTTCAAAATTTAACATGGCACTAATGTAGTTATATGTTGCCTTTGTTAAGAAACTCAAGGGCGCGGGGGGGGGGGCACGTTCCCTCTTAGAACCACGAGCTTCCAAATTGGCCCAATGTTTTACCACAACATGTTAGTGCCATGACATGACACCATGCCAAGTTTCATTACATGAATTTAAAATCTAAGTTTCTCGATGTTCTCAGCAGAGTCATGACGCCCAGATGTTTGAATTTCATTCTCATTTCTTCCATGGGACCTAAAAATTCAACCAAGGACACACATATGATTTTTCAACCCACTTTGGTGCACCGGAGCATGTGCATGCAATTCATATTTAGATTATGCACATTAAAAGTCCAGAAACTCAATTAATATATAAAAAGGCCAAATAAACCCGAAATAATTCCAAAATTTAACAGGGCACTCATATAGTTCTATGTTGCCTCTGTAAATAAAATCAGGGGGGAGGCAACGTATATCGTTTCGCACACAAAGGTGACACGTTCCCTCTCGGAACCATGAGGCTTGTTGAGAGAATCTCCGGTTTTGCAAGAGGCTTATACCAAAACTTGTCCCAATGCAGCCAAAAATTATACGTATGAAAACAGGGTTTAGATTATCCCGAACATCTCACTACCTAGACCAATAATGTACTATGATTTGAATTCAACATAAAATGGATACATATATTTGAGTTGGAGAGCGTATGGTACATGTAGTTCATAGTGAAATATGATTACTGCTATATGCATGTCTTTTTGTTATCAAGATAATATTTAAATTATTGTATAACTTGACAACAATCGTATTCAAATAAGGAAAATTGATTCAAATTTAGTCCATATGGTAGACGACAATATATATGTTCACATGGAGTAAAATGTTCATATATGATGGAAGATCAAAATGTATGACTACATCAATTATAAACCGCAAGGTCACCTAATGATATATTCGAATTCAACATAATGTGGATTCAAAAATTGAAATTCGAGATCATGGCATCTGTAATCATATAAAAAGGGACATTACTCTTTCTTTGGTGGGAATTCATTTGTTTTTTGTTGTTGTTGAGGGAAGTGCGAATCGATTTGGTACTGTGCAGGGTAATCATGTTCTCCTGATTTTTTTTACATTTTTCTTGTAGTTTTTTCAATGGCATCTATAGCAATATTGTAAAAGGGGACATGACTCTCTTGTGTCTTGTATGATTTTTTTACACGTTAAGTTTGTTCTGCCGAACAAGGAATCCGCATCTTGTTACCCCGAAATTTTCAAGCTCGAGTATGTTTTGTCTCACCTGCTTTGAAACTGCCGCTTCTTCAACCCGCGCCGCGCCTTGTTATCCCGAAATTTGGACGCGCGCGAGAACTCCCTCCTCATCCGAAATCGCTCCCGCAGCCCAGACACGCGAAATCCCCCTTCTACCCCTCAGCCGGAAATGAAGCTCCACGTCGCGGTGTCAAAACCGGTGGGGGTACGCTGGTAACTTACCCTACATTTCAGACAAGTGCATCCCTAAGCTTGGCTCCTCCCTCCCCCTTCGCCACCCCCTCCCCCCCCCATTCGTACACCGAGGCTGCCAAAACCCGCGAAACCCCACGCTCCTCCGTCGGCCTCCCGACCGCTGCCCAGCCGGAGACTCTTCCCCGACTACGTCGTCCACCGCAACAGCTCGCAGTCCCTCATCCACCGCACCGGATGAGGATCCGTTGTCGATCTCGTCGTCCCGCCGGATCAGTCACCCCGTCCTCCACCTCCAAGGAGCTGCCCCGATGTTAGCCTCGTCTATCGCGCCACCTAAATCCCTACAGCACCGTCTTGACCTACCCCACCAGAACCGCAGCACCCTCACCAATTCCTCCGATGAAGCCGAGGCCAACTCGGCGCCACCAAGGAGGTTCTGCACTCACCACTGCATTTTATCTTTTATTCGATCTCACGGGGCTGCCGGTGCTCGATACCGAGCAGACATGGCGTCTCCATCGACGGCACCGTCGTCGGCCACATCATCCACGGCGTCTCTCCCCCATGTCGTTGCTTCCTCGGCGGTGACTTCCATAACGGCACTTGCTGTAGCTGCTCCGGCTCTCGCTCGCGCTGCGGCTCTGTTCTTGCTGTCGGTCGCGCTGCTGCACTGCTCCTGCTTTCGTTCGTGCTGTTGTTCTGCTCTTGCTCTCGCTTGCGCTGCTGCTGCTGCTGCATGACCTCCGGCAGCTACATGAGTTGCTGCTTTAGCACTCGCTCGTGGTGCTACTGCACGACTTGCTCTCTGCTAGTGCGTTCCCTGCTCGAGCGTCTGCTGATTTAGATCACTGCTTCTCTGCTACTAGTGCTCGAATGCCCTAAACATCTACTGCAATGCTCTGTTACTAGTTCAATCAGTTTCGACAGTAAAATTCAGTTTCAACTGTGAAGTTCATTTTCTTCAGTTGAGTTCAGAGTGAACAATACTTACAACATCTGTCACAGCGGCCGTGGCGCGGCTGATGCGTTTTACATATAGCACTTTTTGGTGATGTATTTTACATCATCTATTGCAGATGATATTAGGGTCCCACTTCAGATTAAAGTTGTCTGTCTTGTCATGCTTCAGCCTCGTCGCCGTACACCTTAGCGGAGCTGCTCCAACGACGAAACCGTCCATCACAGCGGAGCAGTACCCTCGGCGCTGTTTCCAGAGGCCTCGGATCTTCTTCCCCGCCTCCGACAGTCACACCAGCATCATCACCATCCTCCACGTCCAACCCAATGATGCTGAGGTCCACAAGGCTATGCCAAAGAGGTTGTACACTCGTCGCATCACTTCATTTCTCCATTCCTCTGTTCTTCCAATTCATGTGAGCCAAACACCCAGGTTGACTGAAATCCTATGTTTCCAAATGCTCTGTTTTGCACATGCATTCCTGCATTTCCAGATTGTATTCCAGAGGAAGATAACTGTTCAGATGGAGATTCAGAAGGAGCCGACCATGCCTGTTTACCACCTGAGGTGTTTGCTCTAACCTGGCATGCTGATGTTGGTCATATCATGCATATGGCGCCTTGCATTGCTTACATTATACATCTTATATGTCATCAGCTTAGTTTAGATTTGCTTTGTGTGAATGCCACCTATTTGGTTTCTATATCATACTCCCACCATTCCTAAATATTTGTCTTTTTAGATATTTCAACAAGTGACTACACACGAAACAAAATGAGTGAATCTACACTCTAAAATATGTCTATATACATCCGTATGTGGTAGTCCATTTGAAATCTCTAAAAAGACAAATATTTAGGAATGGAGGGAGTATATGGGAATTATGCAATGCCATCTTCTTTAGCCAGGCATCATATACGTGAATCATGAAATGCCATCCTGTTTAGCCAGTCATCGTATATGTGAATTGTATCGTGCCATATTTTTTTCCCATAATGTGTTCCATTTATCAGCAATGTTTATACATTCATATACTCTTCCTGTGCATCAGCCATTTGAGTCGGTCATGGGGAAATCTAGAGTGAAAACAAGGTCTTCTGAGCAGTCAGTGCTACCTGTCGATGCAGATTTCTTGCTAGTTACAGATAGCTCCTCAGAGGAGGATTCAGAGAGAGATGACGAGTCGTATCCCCCCCGAGGTGCATGCTCTAACTTGGCTGGGTTATATTGCTCATATCATGCATATGGTGTCTTGCATTGCCATGCCATCTGCTTAGATTAGACATGATTTGTGTGAATGCCTCCTGTTTGCTTTCTATATCAGATATGTGAATTATGCAATGCCATGTTTTTCAGCCAGTTATCATATATGTGAATTATGCACCGCCATGGAGCCAGGCATCATATATGTGAATTATCTCATGCCATCTTTTTTTTCATTATGTATTCCATTTGTCGACAATCTGTGTATATTGAACTACTCTTCATGTGTATCAGCCATTTGAGCCGGTTATGGAAAAATCTGGAGTGAAAACAAGGTCTTCAGAGCAGGCAATGGTACCTGTTGAAGCATATATCTCGATGGTTACAGGGAGCTCATCAGAGGAGGATTCAGAGACAGATGACCAGTCCTATA
Organism: Triticum dicoccoides; assembly: GCF_002162155.2. Taxonomy (NCBI): domain Eukaryota; kingdom Viridiplantae; phylum Streptophyta; class Magnoliopsida; order Poales; family Poaceae; genus Triticum; species Triticum dicoccoides. The sequence goes on from NC_041391.1 coordinate 132,299,183, forward strand.
TCCCACCTGAGGTGTATGCTCTAAGTGCAATGTTTATATTTCTCATATGATGCATATGGTGTCTTGCATTGCTTAGTTTAGATATCATATGCACAATATTGAATTCTCTCTGCTTAGTTTAGATATCATACATGCGAGTGCCAGCTGCTTAGTATATGAATCAATTATGTCAATTATATCATGCCATTCTGTATACTTAGACAACATGTATGTGAATTATTTCATCCCAACCTATTTTAGAAAGACATCATATAGTTTTGTCATGTCATCCTGTTTAGGTACTCATCATATGTTGAATTATGCCATTATATCCTGTTAAGTTATCCATCATATATCTGAAACTGTGTCATGCTATCCAGTTTAGTTAGGCATCATATATGTGAAATTGTGTCATGCTGTCCTGTTTGGTTAGACAACATATATGTGAATTACCACATCTATCTATCATACAATGTCTGTACGTTCAATTTCATTTCTTGTTTATCAGCCATTTGAATTGGAGGGGGTGATGGCAGTATCTAAGGGAGCAAAAACCCGTTCTTCACAAAAGACAGTGCTACCCGTCGATGCAGATAGAACCATGGTTGTACTGGCCCACAAACTAGCCCCACCACACATAATCGAGACTCTTCCAGATTGCACACTTACACCGTTGCGCAGAGAACCAGCTACAACCCATCTAACCGCAACCCCGGCGGATAGTAACCCACTTATAGTTGACAAAGCACCATGTCCACCACAGAGTACCCCCACACGAGCAGTTTGTAAAGCTACTGCAGTGCCCAAAGCACGAAGACCACCACAGCTAACCCAAACTCCACGTTTAAAGCAGAAGAGCAACTATTCTCAGGTCAGATTCCGTAGCTATGGTCCATACTCCTTTGCTGTTGCATCACTGTATTTACTCATACCAACTACTTTCGAATTTGAAGGATTCAATTGAAACTCCAATGGCGCAATAGGTATGTTTTAAACCTATTTCTTTAACTGGATTGTTGTTCTAACTTCTTGCTCTATGTTGATTTTAGTTTAAGTTGTATAAACAGTTATGTTCTCAGGTGATGCACATTACAAGTGCTGCCAATGCTGTGTAGTTTCTCACACTTATATTCTGTCTATGCTGCCGTGTCTTAAAAATATATGAGTTGAACTGTGTCTCTATCTTGATTAGGGAACATAAACTAGAATGATATGGACAATACAGTGACCATAGTACATAGATATATGTTTGTTTCATGCTGTTATCCTGTCCACCTTACTACTGAACCGGTTTACCAAAATGAGTTTGGTATACTACAAGCTAAACCTGTGATGTGTCTGCTTGTTTCTCTTGTAGTATGCAAACAGAATATTGGAGAAGAGCACCCCACTATGCAATGGTAGAGAAAGTAATGCAAATAAGGTTCAAGATAGTGAGACAACCCTGTTGGTCTCCAAGAAAGGTGATAAAAACGATCTTGTAGACAGTGAGAAAACCCCACAGTCCTGCATTGATGTAGTGTTCGAGTTACTGGCCAGTACCGCTGGCACAAGCTCTTCGAACTCGCTGCCTGAATCACTTCGGCTTCTTCAGTCTCAGCTACAAGCTGAAAGGCATCAGTCATCTGTGCTGCGGCAAGAAGCTGAAGGATTGAGGAAGTCCCTGCAAAATTCAGATGTGTACTTTCTTGTGCAACAGCAAGCGCTGGAGGATTTAAGCGCCAAACAAGAGAAAGATAATAAGCTTGCTAAGCATCTTGCCAGCATTATGGGTACCCAGGATAATGTTTCTTGAACTCTTCTGAAGTGGTTTCAGTTCTGGACTTGTTTTGCCGCGGCGTTTATATGCTGCTGTGTTCCCTATATTTGCACTGGTGGTGAACTTTGATGCCCAGTGGATGTAATATGTGTAATAGACGTGATAGCCTAGCATAAGTTGCTTGCTTATTTATTTCCTTGTTGTCTTGTTTATTTGTTTGCTTGTAGTCAGTGCAGTTCTTTTTCCGCGGTTTGCTAGTGGCTGCAATAACCTATTTTTTTAAACTAGGCCACAATAACCATGGGCTAATATTTACTGTAGTGACATTGGGCCTCCTACGGGCCGTAGAAACAGTGGGCCTTCTACGGGCCGTAGAAATAGTAGGCCTTCTACGGGCCGTAGAAACATTGGGCCTTCTTCGGGCCACAGAAACAATGGGCCTTCTATGGGCCCTATCATCAATGGGCCTTATACGGGTCGTATGATCGATTGGCCAAACATGGGCCAATAACAGGCCGCATTATGGCCGTGAACGGGCTAGAGTTGGAATCGTCCGTTCATGGGCCGACCATAACGGGCCATCGTTAATAGGCTATATTTGATGACGCTATGAAAACAGCCCAATGTATTAACGGACCACAAACGGGCCGACTGTAGCCACAGGCTGAATTTGGCCCACAAGCAGAAAATTACAGTAACGGGCCATAAGTAAACAAATGCTCGAAATGAGCCCAAGAATAAATGGGCTCTGAGAAGGTCGAAAGATAACATGGACTGGAAATGGCCCAGCTGAATAACGGACCATTACTGGGTATAAAGTGATACACTGTTCATGACGGGCTAGTTTCACCACGGGCCGTTAATTGGTCTAAAGTGATACACTGTTCATTGCGGGCCAGTTTCACCACGGGCCGTTAATAGGCCAAGAGTTACATAGGGCCTCATATGGGCTGAAAGATGCCATGGGCCATACATGGGACAGAAGTGAAAACAGGCTGGAATCATATTGGATGGCCCAGATGACGCTACTGGGCCTAATTCGGGTAGGGTGTAACGGGCCTTGGGTTAGCGAGCTGTAAATGGGCTATATGCGAACAGACCATTAACAGGCTTTCCATGGGCCGGCCCGTCACCTTTTGACCAAGTCAAACGGGCTGGCCTTTTCACATGAATGGGCCTCTGTTGGGCCGGGCCACGTGTCGACGTATCATAGGCGCCTTCTGTCCAATGAGTGGATGACATCTGTCCCAACAATGAGCCGAGACGTGTTTCCTCCAGCCAATGATGATTTTACACATGGAAAATCCCCATTGGTCGGGGCTGTTAACAGGTTATCAGATCCATAACCCGACTCGATAGCTTAACGTCGTTCCATTACGGTGGATGCCACGTGTCGGTCACCCTTGACGAAAGCACTTCTGTGACGCGCGATTTATCATCATGGAAGTGGACACTTCTGTGATGATAATTTTGGTAATGTCATGGAACACTTCTACGACAGCACAGGTATGACTATCTTGATTCTGTCATAAATTTGGCATGGATGTACATGCATGACAAAAAACGCGACCTACTGTGACAAACACGTATCATCACGGAAGTGTGTTTTTTTGTAGTGGAACCTCCTATAAAAACCGACATGACCAAGGAAACTTATTATACCTTTTATGTCCTTGGGACATGGCATCTTTTCAATAGCATCAACTTTGGCTTTATCAACTTCAATACCCCTCTCGGAGATCTTGTGTCCCAAGACAATGCCTTCATTAACCATAAAGTGACACTTTTCCCAATTCAGGACGAGACTATTGTCTTCGCATCTCTGCAAAACTCGATCAAGGTTGCTCAAACAATCATCAAAAGAGGATCCATAGACGGAGAAGTCATCCATGAATACCTCACAAATATTTTCACAAAAATCAGAAAATATAGCCATCATGCATCTTTGAAAGGTAGCAGGTGCATTACATAAACCAAAAGGCATACATCTATAAGCAAAAGTACCAAAAGGGCAAGTAAAAGTAGTTTTAGATTGATACCCCGCTGAAACAGGTATCTGAGAGAAGCTAGAATAACCATCTAGAAAGCAAAAATGTGTGTGTTTGGATAACCTTTCTAGCATTTGATCAATAAAAGGTAAAGGGTAATGATATTTCTTAGTAGCTTTATTTAACTTGCGGAAATCAATTACCATCCTATAGCCTATAATAATTCTTTGTGGGATCAATTCATCTTTATCATTAGGGACAGCGGTAATACCTCCCTTTTTAGGGACACAATGGACAGGGCTTACCCATTCACTATCAGCAACGGGATAAATAATACCTGCCTCAAGGAGTTTTAGTATCTCCTTTCTCACCACTTCCTTCATTCTGGGATTTAATTGCCTTTGAGGATCTCTAACAGGTTTAGCATACTTCTCCACTAAAATTTTGTGTTGACATAATGTGGGACTAATGCCCTTGAGATCATCCAGGGTATATCGTACGGCAGCTCGGTGCTTCTTCAAAGTTTTCAATAATCTTTCTTCTTCTTTCTCTGAAAGGTTAGCACTAATAATAACATGATATATTTCTTTTTCATCAATATAAGCATACTTAAGATTATCAGGTAATGGTTTGAGTTCAAACACGGGATCACCCTTGGGTGGAGGGGGATCCCCAAGAATTTCAACAGGAAGATTATGTTTTAGCATATGTTCTTGTTTAACGAACACTTCATCTATTTCTTCCCTTTCCTTCATAAACATATCGTTTTCATGGTCTAGCAAATATTGTTCTAATGGATCGGTTGGAGGAACAGCAATGGAAGCAAGACCAATAATATCATCCTTACTAGATGGTTCCTTTTCACGATGTTGTCTACTAAACTTAGTGAAATTAAACTCATGAGACATACCATCTAAGCCAACAGTGACAATATTATTTTCACAATCAATTTTAGCACTAGCAGTGTTCAAGAAGGGTCTACCAAAAATAATGGGACAAAAATCATCTTGTGGGGAACCAAGAACAAGAAAATCAGCAGGGTATTTAATCTTCCCACACAAGACTTCAACATCTCTAACAATCCCAATAGGTTTAATGGTGTCCCTATTAGCAAGCTTAATAGTAACATCAATATCTTCTAATTCAACTGGTGCAATATCATGCATAATTTCTTTATAAAGATCATAAGGTATCGCATTAGCACTAGAACCCATATCACATAAGCCATGATAACAATGATCTCCAATTTTAACAGAAATAACAGGCGTGCCTACAACAGGTCTACGTGTTTTAGTATCGGGTCTAACAACATTAGCAGTTTCACCCAAGAAAGTGATAACATGCCCATCTAAGTCCTCATCCAAGAGATCTTTAATCATAGCAATACCAGGTTCAATATTAATTTTCTCAGGAGGTGTATAGGTCCTAGTATTACTCTTACGAACAACAGTCGAAGCTTTAACATGATCTTTTATCCTAACAGGAAAAGGAGGTTTTTCAACATAAGAAATAGGAATAATAGGATCACTATATGTAATAGTCTTCTCTTCGACTGTAATAGGTGCAACTACTTTCACTTCAACAGGAGGATTATATTTAAACCACTTCTCTTTAGGGAGATCAACATGAGCAGCAAAAGTTTCACAAAAAGTAGCTACTATGTCAGAGTCAAGTCCATACTTAGAGCTAAATCCATGGAAAGCATCGGTATCCATAAAAGATTTAACACAATCAAACTTAGGTGTCATACCTGACTCCTTACCATCATCGGAACCCCAATCTTCAGCGTTGTGTTTAATTCTTTCCAATAAGTCCCATTTGAAATCAATAGTCTTCAGCATATAGGAACCAGCACAGGAGGTATCGAGCAGGTTGCGATTATCAAGAGAAAGCCGAGCATAAAAATTCTGAATAATCATTTCTCGAGAGAGCTCATGATTGGGGCATGAATATAACATTGACTTAAGCCTCCCCCAAGCTTGAGCGATGCTTTCTCCTTCGTGAGGCCAGAAATTATATATGTAATTATGATCACGATGAACAAGATGCATAGGATAGAACTTCTAGTGAAATTCCAATTTCAATCGCTTATAATTCCAAGAACTTGTATCATCACATAGCCTATACCATGTCATTGCATCTCCCTTCAAAGATAAAGGGAAGACCTTCCTTTTGACAACATCATCGGGAATACCTGCAAGCTTAAATAATCCACAAACTTCATCCACAAAGATAAGGTGTAAGTCGGGATGCAATGTTCCGTCTCCTGCAAAAGGATTAGCTAGCAGTTTTTCTATCATACCCGAAGGAATCTCAAAGTGAACATTTTTATAAGGTTCAGTAGGTTGAGGAGCATTTCTTTGCTCTTCTGGTTGGGGTGAAGATATCCCAAACAAGCCACTCAAAGGATTAGTTTCCATAGTGACCAGTAACAGAAAATTTCAGCACACAATATAAATGTTTCCTTACCAAGTTCCACTCACCAAGAGCGCTACGCTCCTCGGCAACGGCGCCAGAAAAGAGTCTTGATGACCCACAAGTGTAGGGGATCTATCGTAGTCCTTTCGATAAGTAAGAGTGTCGAACCCAACGAGGAGCAGAAGGAAATGATAAGCGGTTTTCAGTAAGGTTTTCTCTGCAAGCACTAAAATAATAGGTGATAGATAGTTTTGTGATAAGATAAATAGTAACGAGCAAAAGTAATTAGAGTAAATAAAGTGCAGCAAGGTGGCCCAACCCTTTATGCAGCAAAGGATAAGCCTGGACAAATTCTAATAATGAGGAAGGAGCTCCCAAGGACACATTGGAAATCATCGTCAAGCTAGTTTTCATCACGCTCATATGATTCGTGTTCGGTACTTTGATAATTTGATATGTGGGTGGACCGGCACTTGGGTACTGCCCTAACTTGGACAAGCATCCCACTTATGATTAACCCCTATTGCAAGCATCCGCAACTACAAAAAGGAGTATTAAGGTAAACCTAACCACAACATTAAACATATGGGTCCATATCAACCCCTAACGAAGCAACGCATAAACTAGGGTTTAAGCTTCTGTCACTCTAGCAACCCATCATCTACTTATTACTTCCCTATGCCTTCCTCTAGGCCCAAATAATGGTGAAGTGTCATGTACTCGACATTCACATAACACCACTAGAGGAGAGACAACATACATCTCATCAAAATATCGAACGAATACCAAATTCACATGACTACTAATAGCAAGACTTCACCCATGTCCTCAGGAACAAACATAACTACTCACAAAGCATATTCATGTTCATAATCAGAGGTGTAATAATATGCATTAAGGATCTGAACATATGATCTTCCACCAAGTAAACTAGTAAGTATCAACTACAAGGAGTAATCAACACTACTAGCAACCCACAGGTACCAATTTGTGGTTTTGGATACAAGATTGGATACAAGAGATGAACTAGGGTTTGAGAGGAGATGGTGCTGGTGAAGATGTTGATGGAGATTGACCCCCTCCCGATGAGAGGATCGTTGGTGATGACGTTGGTGATGATTTCCCCTTCTCGGAGGGAGGTGTCCCCGACAGAACAGCTCCGCCAGAGCCCTAGATTGATTCCGCCAAGGTTCCGCCTCGTGGCAGCGGAGTTTCCTCTCGTAAGCTTGCCCACGAATTTTTCCAGGACAAAACCCTTCATATAGCAGAAGATGGATGCCGGAGGCCCACCAGGGGGCCCAGGAGATAGGGGGCATGCCCCTAGGGGGGCCCTCCTATCTCCTGGACAGGGTGTGGGCCCCCTGGCCTATTTCTTTTGCTCATAATTCCTTAATAATTCCAAAAAGTTGTTTCGTGGAGTCTCAGGTCTTTTGGAGTTGTGCAGAATAGGTTTCCAACGTTTGCTCCTTTTCCAGTCAGAATTCCAGCTGCCGGCATTCCCCCTCTTCATGGTAAACCTTGTAAAATAAGAGAGAATAGCCATAAGTATTGAGATATAATGTGTAATAACAACCCATAATGCAATAAATATTGAAATAAAAGCATGATGCAAAATGGACGTAGCAGTACCTCATTCATTCCTTGAACTCCTTTTGATGTGTATAAATTTTTATAGTATTCAAGCGCTAGCTAATGCATCTCCGTCTGGTCATCCATCAACTGTCCGTCATGTTTCCGCAACGCTTTAATCAAGTTCTTATGACGCCGGATCGAGGCTCTAAGGTGAAAAAAATGCGTGTTACGGTCACCCTCCGATAACCATTGCACTCTCGACCTTTGCCGCCACATAAGCTCCTCCCGCAAATAAAGTTCTATTAGACGACCATTGATTTTGATCTCAACATGGCTCGGCCCTGCTCGAGCTGGATCACTTCTCAATCTGTCCAATTCCTTCTTCAACTTTTTGATCTCTGTCCGTACACTACCAAAAGTAGTCTTGCTCCAAACACCCAATTTTTTGGACAGAGAGTCCAGATTGGCGCGCACCTGGGCGGCCGTATGATTTGGCCCGTTTGCTTCCCATGCCCCCTGGACAGTGGGAGTAAGTTCTTCATGAGTGTCCCACATGCATTCATACCAAAAAATTGCTGCATATTGCTTCTGATAGCCGGAGGGGTGAGCTTAACCAGGATCGGGGAGTGATCCGATGTTGCTGTTGTAAGATGCTCAACAGTTGCCAGGGGGAATTGTGCACACCATTCAACAGAACCGAGTGCCCTATCCAGTCTGACCCGTGTGTAAGAACCTCCCACGACCTTTTTCTCGAACGTCCACTTCCTCCCTTGAAAGTCTAGATCTATAAAACTGCAAACATCTACGGCATCACGGAAGCCCTGTATCTGTGTTTGGCTCCTGTGGCCAAAATTATAAGTAGCTAAATGTGTTTACGCCCCTGCTTCTCCCTCCCATGGGTTGGACTTCACCACGAACGACCAACAAAAAAGCCCTCACGGCAGTAGTCAGTAGACACACGAGACCCCTCCTGGCCCATGCCAGATAATTGGCCAAAACACATGACTAGGCTGCTCCAATTTGAATACCGCAACTCGCGAGAAGATATGCACGCCGGTATTCCAAACGTATATGTGTCAAGTTAGACAGAGTAACGGACACCGCTTTTGTCCACTTTTTGTCCGTTTGGGTCGGCCAGGCGGACGTGCGCGCCCGCATTCTCAAATGGATCGGCTTGGCCGCCCAAAGGGGGAAGGGGGGATGGGGCAGACCCAAATGTGTAGGCATGCAAAATAAATGGTCGCACGAAATAAACTTAAAATAAACATAATTAAACATAAGTTGCCGGTCAAACACCTGCCAAAGTCCACTTAAACATAATTAAACATTAATTAAAACATTAAAAAAGTCTGCGCCCGCCTTCTGCCGCCCCGCACGCTGCCCTAGACATCGTCAGCCTTGCCCTTGCCCCCGGCGTCAACGCCGCCGTCGCCATCGCCGGTGAGGTCGATGAAGAAGGGAGCAGGGCCTGCCCACCCGAACGCCGCCTGGTATGCTGCCAGGGCAGCCTCCTCTGGCATCTGCTGGGGCGGCAGCATTGCGGCTAGCCGTGCGCGCTCCTCCCCCTCCTCCTCGAGCCGGAGCGCCTCCGCATCGCGCTGGAGCATGGCCTCGTAGCGCATCTGCTGCTCGCCGTCGGGCTGCTCCTGGCGGAGCCAGTGCGCCTTCTAGCGCTTGAGGTGGGCGGCCTCCTACTCCGGCGTCGCGGCGAAGTGGACGGGGGCGCGCTCACCCACTCGCGATACTGGCCCGTCCATGAGTAGGCCTCCTCCGGCCAAGTGGGCACAGGCGGGGAGCGCTTCCGCGTCGGCTCCGGCTCCGGCTTGGGCTGGATGGGCGGCGACGGTGGCGGTGGCGGCACGAACAGTGGGGAGTGGACGGAGTCCCCCACCGCCGACAGGGCGAGGGCTTGCTCCAGCCCATCCCAGCGTGCATCCTCCTCGAGGCGGCTAGCCTCCAGCGCCTGTTGCAGGGCCTCCTCGAGGGCAGCCTGGTACTCCGCCTCTGCCTCCTCGTCCTCCAGCTGTACCTGCGGGGGCTGCGGTGGGAACGGCGATGGGACGACATCGACACCCGAGCGCTGTTGCTCCTCGTGTTCGAGGGCGAACCAAGCCTCCCAGTTGCGAGAGTCGGCGACGTACTCGGGTAGCTGGCGCTGCTCCGGCATGACCTGCGCACAGCACCGGCGCACCTCGTCGTCGTGCACCTGCTGGATCTGCGGAACGCCGGCACCGGGATCCACTGGGGATCCAAGTGCCAATGGTGCGACAGCGTCACGTTGTGGTAGGGGAGGGGCTACCTGTACTCCCAGCGCCACCGCGCTTGGTGCACCGGGATGTGCAGGCACCGACGTTCCGGGCGGAAATGCGCCGGTGGTGGAGGGGGAGGGGGAGCATAGGAGGACGAGGCGCCGGGGGTGCATGATACGTCTCCAACGTATTTACTTTTCCAAACACTTTTGCCCTTGTTTTGGACTCTAACTTGCATGATTTGAATGAAACTAACCCGGACTGACGCTGTTTTCAGCAGAACTGCCATGATGTTGTTTTATGTGTAGAAAACAAAAGTTCTCGGAATGACCTGAAAATCCACGGAGGCAAGTTTTGGAAAATACAAAAAATACTGGCGAAAGAATAAAGACCAGGGGGCCACACCCTGTCCACGAGGGTGGGGGGTGCGCCCACCCCCCTGGGCACGACCCCTGTCTCGTGGGCCGCATGAGGCTCCATCGACCTCAACTCCAACTCCATATATTCCGTTTCATGGAGAGAAAAATCAGAGAGAAAGTTTCATCGCGTTTTACGATACAAAGCCGCCGCCAAGCCCTAATCTCTCTCGGGAGGGCTAATCTGGAGTCCGTTCGGGGCTCCGGAGAGGGGGATTCGTCGCCGTCATCATCATCAACCATCCTCCATCACCAATTTCATGATGCTCACCGCCGTGCGTGAGTAATTCCATCGTAGGCTTGCTGGACGGTGATGGGTTGGATGAGATTTACCATGTAATCAAGTTAGTTTTGTTAGGGTTTGATCCTTAGTATCCACTATGTTCTGAGATTGATGTTGCTATGACTTTGCTATGCTTAATGCTTGTCACTATGGCCTGAGTGCCATGACTTCAGATCTGAACCTATTATGTTTTCATGAATATATGTGTGTTCTTGATCCTATCTTGCAAGTCTATAGTCACCTATTATGTGTTATGATCCGACAACCCCGAAGTGACAATAATCGGGATACTTCTCGGTGATGACCGTAGTTTGAGGAGTTCATGTATTCACTATGTGTTAATGCTTTGGTCCGGTTCTCTATTAAAAGGAGACCTTAATATCCCTTAGTTTCCGCTAGGACCCTGCTGCCACGGGAGGGTAGGACAAAAGATGTCATGCATGCCTACATTACATTGATGAACTGGAGCTAGTTCTGTGTCACCCTATGTTATAGCTATTACATGAGGAATCGCATCCGACATAATTATCCATCACTGATCCAATGCCTACGAGCTTTTCACATCTTGTGTTTCCCTTATTTACTTTTTCGTTGCTACTGTTACAATTACTACAAAACTATTATCTTTATTTTTGCCACTGTTACCTTTATTATCATACCACTTTGCTACTAAATACTTTGCTGCAGATACTAAGTTATCCAGGTGTGGTTGAATTGACAACTCAACTTCTAATACTTAAGAATATTCTTTGGCTCCCCTTTTGTCGAATCAATAAATTTGGGTTGAATACTTTACCCTTGAAAGATGTTGCTATCCCCTACACTTGTGGGTTATCAAGACTAATTTCTGGCGCCGTTGCCGGGGAGCATAGCTCTATTCTTTGAGTCACTTGGGATTTATATCTGTTGATCACTATGAGGAACTTGAAAGACGAAATAACCAAGATTTTACCCTCAACTACGAGGGGAGGTAAGGAACTGCCATCTAGCTCTGCACTAGATTCTCCTTCTGTTATTAGTAAGCTTGCGACACCTAAACATGCTACTGCTATGAATTCTGATATGTCGCATGTTATTGATGATGCCACTTTTGCTATGCATGATACTTATGATGAAACTACTTCTATGCGTGATACCACTTTGCCATTAGGTGAATTTCTTGATGAACAACTTGCTAGGGTTAGAGAGAATGAAATTATTGAAGATGCTATTATTGATGATAGTGATGATGAAAGTTCTCCCCCTGATTATGAATTACCTGTTGTTCCTGAGGGTTATGTTATGGAAGAGGAAGCTGCTAGAGCTATCTTTGCTTGCAAAGATAGATATGATCTTAAAAAGTTATTAGCTAAATGGAAGCAGCAATCTCTTAATGCTAGAATGAAACTTGACCCTGCTTTTGCTACTTCACCTATCTGTGTTACTGATAAGGATTATGAATTCCTTGTTGATCCTGAAATCATTACTTTAGTTGAAAATCTGATCCTTTTTATGGCCTTGAATCTGAAACTGTTGTGGCACATCTTACCAAGTTGAATGATATAGCCACCCTGTTTACTAATGATGACGAGTCTCGCTATTATTATATCCTTAAGATATTTCCGTTCTCATTAAAAGGTGATGCTAAGACTTGGTTTAATTCTCTTGATCCTGGTTGTGTGCGTAGTCCCCAGGATATGATTTATTACTTCTCTGCTAAATATTTCCCTGCTCATAAGAAACAAGCCGCCTTGAGAGAAATATATAATTTTGTGCAAATCAAAGAAGAGAGTCTCCCACAAGCTTGGGGGAGGCTTCTCCGATTACTTAATTCTTTGCCTGATCGTCCTCTTAAGAAAAATGAAATACTTGATATCTTTTATAATGGACTAACTGATGCTTCCAAGGACTACTTGGATAGTTTTGCTGGTTGTGTTTTCAGGGAAAGAACAGTCGATGAAGCTGAATTACTATTGAATAATATGTTGACTAATGAAAATAATTGGACTCTTCCTGAACAAATTCCCGAGGCAATTCCTGAACCAATTGAGCCAACTCCTAAGCCTATTCCTAAACCCACTCCAAAGAAGAGAGGTGTTCTATTTCTCAGTCCTGAAGATATGCAAGAGGAAAAGAAATCAATGAAAGAAAAAGGTATAAAAGCTGAAGATGTTAAGAATTTACCACCTATTGAAGAAATACATGGTCTTAATATACCACCTGTCGAAGAACCACATTGTCTTGATAACCCGACACAGGTAGTAAAGGTAAATTCTCTCTATAGATATGATAAAATTGAAATCCCTTCTACTAAATTTCATAGCCCATGCTTAGATGAATTTGATGACTTTATGGCTAGACAAGAAAGTTTTAATGCTTATGTTGGTAGAGAATTAAAGAACAATACTTTCAAGATAGGACGCTAGAGTTAAAGGTGAACTTAAACTCATTAGCAAATATGCTTCTATGGTTGCTACTCAAGCCAAGCAAGTACTTAAAGCTCAAAAAGATTTGCTTCATGAATTAAATAATAAACCTAACTTTGCTGTTAGAGTGGCTACTAGAACTGGTAGAATGACTCAGGAACCTTTGAATCCTGAAGGCCACCCTAAGAGAATTGAGCAAGATTCTCAGAGAAAAAATTTAGAGGCACCTAGTTCTTCTAAAAAGAAGAAAAAGAAAAACGATAGGACTTTGCATGCTTCTAGTGAACCCGTTGTAGACACACCTGAGAATCCCAATGATATTTCTATTTCTGATGCTGAAACACAATCAGGTGATGAACATGAACCTAGTGATAATGTTAATGATTATGTTCATGTTGATGCTCAACCTAGCAAAAATAATGAAGTAGAAGTTGAACCTGCTGTTGATCTTGATAACCCACAATGAAAGAATCAACGTTATGATAAGAGAGATTTTGTTGCTAGGAAGCACGGTAGAGAAAGAGAACCATGGGTTCAGAAACCCATGCCCTTTCCTCCTAAACAATCCAAGACAAAGGATGATGAGGATTTTGAGCGCTTTGCTGAAATGATTAGACCTATCTTCTTACGTATGCACTTAACTGATATGCTTAAAGTAAATCCTTATGCTAAGTATATGAAGGATATCATTACAAACAAAAGAAAGATACCGGAAGCTGAAATTTCCACCATGCTTGCTAATTACACTTTTAAGGGTGGAATACCAAAGAAACATGGAGATCCGGGTGTACCAACTATACCATGCTCCATTAAAAGAAATTATGTTAGAACTGCTTTATGTGATCTTGGAGCCGGTGTTAGTGTTATGCGTCTCTCTTTATATCGTAGACTTGAATTGAATAAGTTCAAACCTACTGAAATATCTTTGCAAATGGCCGATAAATCAACTGCTATACCTATCGGTATTTGTGAGGATGTGCCTGTTGTGGTTGCAAATGTCACTATCTTAACGGACTTTGTTATTCTTGATATTCCCGAGGATGATAGTATGTCGATTATCCTTGGTAGACCCTTTTTGAATACTGCAGGGGCTGTTATTGATTGCAACAAAGGCAATGTCACTTTTCATGTTAATGGTAATGAGCATACGATACACTTTCCGAGGAAACAATCTCAAGTTCATAGCATCAATTCTATTGGAAAAGTTCCAACTATCATTATTGGAGGTTTCGAATTTCCTCTTCCTACTGTCAAGAAAAATATATGATATTCTTATTGTTGGGGATGTTCATATCCCCGTTGAGGTAACTTAGTGTTATTTGAAATTTCTTTGGTTCCGTGTTATTCGGAATGAGTTTGTTAACAAGACTTGATCAACCTTGTTAGGGGATTCATTTTGATGATCATGAGATGGATGAAACTAGAAGGCACAACCTTCTGTACCCTCTTTTTACTTTCTGTTATTTAGAATAAATAAAGAAAAAATAGTAATATACGTCCGCTTTCTGAATTATCCGTGCAATAAAAAAATATCCCGAAAATAAAAGTGCTCCAAATGCCCTGCAAATTTAGTATGATTTTTTGTGGAATATTTGAGGATTTTAGGCACTGAAATCATTGCAGGAGGGGCAAGCACCAGGCCACGAGGGTGGAGGGCGCGCCCACACCCCCTGGGCGCGCCCCCTGTCTCGTGGGCCTATGGTGGCCCCCTCCACTTATGCCAGCACCCACACACTCCATCTTCTTCCCAAAAAAAATCCCCATCCAGCTCAAGCACGAGTTCTAGCTCATTTTGCTGCGATTTTTGATCTCCTTGCTCAAAGCTCCATTCACAAAACTGCTTTGGGAGATTGTTGCTTGGTATGTGACTCCTCCATTGGTCCAATTAGTTTTTGTTCTCGTGCTTTATTCATTGAAAAAATTTACTGCATAGGTGACCCTGTTCTTGAGCTTGCATGTCAAATTTATGAGGTCCCAAGTAATTCTAATGCATGATATAGGCTCTAGCATTTGTAGGAGTAGTTGCTACCAATCTTGTTTAGTTTTATTCACTTTTATTTTGAAATTACTAAAATTTCAGAAATTTTTTGAAATATGTCTAGGAGAATGTACCAAGGTGGTTCCTCAGTAAAGAAAGGACCCAGGATTGCTATACGCGAGCAAGACGATGAACTACCAAGGGACGCAGAAGTATGAGCTTGTGAGTGGCCATCCGACGATTTTATGGTCGAAGCAGGATTTAAGGAGGAATTTGACGCGTATGTGCGTAATGCCGATCTGGAGGACTTGTTACAAGATAAGTGTCCTCAGTACTATCAATTGACTGATTCATTTGTGCGAATGTTTAAATATAAATGTACACGTAATTCTCCGAGTGTCCTATTTGATATCTATGATACATCTTATACCATGGACTTAGAGGATTTTACAACGGCTTGCAAACTTCCGCAGTGGGGTAATATTAATGATCCCCACAAATCTGAATTTAGAGATTTTCTTGCTAGTATTACTGTGGGAGAATCTAGGGACATAGCACAAGCTACCATAGGGAGCATTCATTTTCCTGCTATACATCATTTTGCTCTTTTCATTGGTAGATGCATTAACCGTAAAGATGAAGCATGTCATATGTGTGTCCCTGATCTTTGTGTCCTCAAGAGTGCCATGTTAGGTTATAAAGATTATAACTTGGGGGCAATAGTTGCACGTAGGTTGCATAATAATGGTAGGGCTGAAGATTTATTTGGAGGAATTTACGTGACCCGTGTGGCCAATTATCTTGGTATAGCCCCTCGAGAGGGTGATATGATGTTGCCTCCCGCTTATTTAGATTATGACGCTATGGTCAAACATCATTTTCTTAAGAGGAATGAACAATTCCTCCAGTATCGACTAATCTTTGACAAACATAGCTCTGTCCATGTTACTCTTTGTGCTCCTTTCCTTTTTGATTACCAGGAAAAAGGAAGATATGTTGTTACCAGGGAGGAAGCAGCTGAACACAAGGGGAGAGCGGAGGCGGCTCGCCAACATGCCGCAGCTCAGGAGGCATTTGCTGCTGCATCTCAGTACGACCCTAGTTACAACTACGGATATCAGCCAGGCTACTCTTGGCATTAGACCAACTTAGGCCAAAAGCCTAAGCTTGGGGGAGTACGTATTTCTCACTGACTTTACATTCATGTTCACACACCATTCTAGTCATCGGTGCTCATACTCTTTCATTTTTTTATCCATGCTAGTTTAATTTTGTTTTTCTTGCCTTTTTCTTGTGTGTTTGTTAAACCTTGAGAAAAAACCAAAAAAATTAGTTAGTTTAATTTCCATGCTTGTAGTAGTAATTAAATTGAAAAACCCAAAAAGATTTCTCGTTCTTCTTCTTACTTGTTGGGAGCTTTCCCATGTAAATAGTTTAATTTTTGTTTGGGGGTCAAGAGTACAAGACCATATTGAAAATTTTTAGTGGCTCTCATATGCATGACTGTTTATTTAACTTAGAGCCCATATTACCTTGTCTTCTCTCTTGAGTTGAATGCTTGCAGATTCCAGCTTAGTCCAATGCACGTGCACTATTATTATTATACACATCATTCGGTCGTGCAAGTGAAAGGCAATAATGACGATATATGATGGACTGGTTGAGATGAGAAAAGCTAGTATGAACTCGACCTCTCTTGTTTTTGTAAATATGATGAGTTCATCGTTCCTGGTTCAGCTTATTATGAAGTAAACATATTTGCAATGACATTTAGAGATTATAGTTGCTTGTGCCATGCTTGATTAGCTATGAGTTATAATAGGTTTACCTTGCGTGCCAACATGTTATTAAAATGATTATGATGTGGTATGATGGGATGGTATCCTCCTTTGAATGAATTGAGTGACTCGACTTGGCAAATGTTCACGCATGTAGTTGAAACAAATCAATATAGCCTTCATGATATTTATGTTCATGGTAGATTACATCCTGCTCATGCTTGTACTCAGTGTGAATTAATTTTAATGCATGTTTCGCTATCTCAATTGGTTGCTTCCCAGTCTTCTGCTAGCCTTCACCTGTACTAAGCGGGAATACTGCTTGTGGATCCAAACTCCTTAAACCCCAAAGTTATTCCAATGAGTCCACCATACCTTCCTATATGCGGTATTTACCTGCCGTTCCAAGTAAATTTGCATGTGCCAAACTCCAAACCTTCAAATGAAATTCTGTTTTGTATGCTGATACGTCTCCGTAGTATCTATAATTTTTGATTGTTCCATGCCAATATTCTTCAACTTTCATATACTTTTGGCAACTTTTTATACTATTTTTGGGATTAACATATTGATCCAGTGCCCAGTGCCAGTTCCTATTTGTTCCATGTTTTATGTTTCGCAGAAAACCAATATCAAACGGAGTCCAAACGGGATAAAAACGGATGGAGAATTATTTTGGAATATTTGGGATTTTCCGGAGGAAGAATCAATGCGAAACGGTGTCCGAGGTGGCCACGAGACAGGGGGGCGCGCCCACACCCCCTAGGCGCGCCTGGCACTCTCGTGGGCCACCCGTAAGGCGGTTGATGCCCTTCTTTTGCCACAAGAAAGCTAATTTTATGAGAAAAATCTGGGCGAAATATTCACCCCAATCAGAGTTACGGATCTCCCGATATTTAAAAAACGGTGAAGGGGTAGAATCAGAGAACGTAGAAACAGAGAGAGACAGAGAGACAGATCCAATCTCGGAGGGGCTCTCGCCCCTCCCAAGCCATGGGAGCCAAGGACCAGAAGGGAAACCCTTCTCCCACCTAGGGAGGAGGTAAAGGAAGAAGAAGAAGAAGGGGGCCTCTCTCCCCCTTGCTTTCGGTGGCGCCGGAGCGCTGCCGGGGGCCATCATCATCACCGCGATCTACACCAACACCTCCACCGTCTTCACCAACATCTCCATCACCTTCCCCCTTCTATATTCAGCGGTCCACTCTCCCGCATCCCGATGTACCCTCTACTTGAACATGGTGCTTTATGCTTCATATTATTATCCAATGATGTGTTGCCATCCTATGATGTCTGAGTAGATTTTCGTTGTCCTATCGGTGATTGATGAATTGCTATGATCGGTTTAATTTGCTTGTGGTTATGTTGCTGTCCTATTGTGCCCTCCGTGTCGTGCAAGCGTGAGGGAGTACCGTTGTAGGGTGTTGCAATATGTTCATGATTTGCTTATAGTGGGTTGCTTGAGTGACAGAAGCATAAACCCGAGTAAGGGGATTGTTGCATATGGGATAAAAGGGGACTTGATGCTTTAATGCTATGGTTGGGTTTTACCTTAATGAATCTTTAGTAGTTGCAGATGCTTGCTAGAGTTCCAATCATAAGTGCATATGATCCAAGTAGAGAAAGTATGTTAGCTTATGCCTCTCCCTCAAATAGAATTGGAATAGCGATTACCGGTCTAGTAACATAGTCAATTGCCTAGGGAAAATTCCACAACTCCTACCACCACTTTTCCACACTCGCTATATTTACTTTATTGCTTCTTTATCTAAACAGCCCCTACTTTGTATTTACGCATTCTTTATTATCTTGCAAACCTAACCTATCACACCTACAAAGTACTTCTAGTTTCATACTTGTTCTAGGTAAAGCGAACGTCAAGCGTGCGTAGAGTCGTATCAGTGGACGATAGGACTTGGGAGAGTATTTGTTCTACCTTTAGCTCCTCGTTGGGTTCGACACTCTTACTTATCGAAAGAGGCTACAACTATCCCATATACTTGCGGGTTATCAAGACCTTTTTCTAGCGCCGTTGCCGGGGACTCATAGCCTGGGGTGAATATTCTCGTGTGTGCTTGTTTGCTTTATCACTAAGTAATTTTTTGCTGTTCTTAGTTGTTTTCTATCTTTAGTTATGGGTAGGAAACGCAAAATACCAAAAAAAAGTTGTACCTACTTCACCAATGGTTGAAGAACCACTCAAAATCTATCACACTACTGAAGCTTTTTACTTGGATCATCTTTGATCCCTTTGTGCTCGTGCTGAAACCCCAACTAGCTTAGTTGGGGGCAAATCTTTAGATGAGCATGCTTGTTATGTGCGACACCATATATCTGAAAAAGGGAAACTATTATGGGATCAAATTCAACGTTTGCAATGCTATGCTTGTACTTTATGTGAATTATATGATGTTACTTGTTGTTCTGAAAACCCTAAGAAACACCTTCCCTACCAATGCTTGTTTAGTGATAATGGAATCATATCTTCATATGCTAAGGGTGTTTATAATTACTATGATGTTCAACAAATTGAAGAATTTGTTGCTTTTAAGGGTGCAAATGAAATTGCTTCTTTGATTGAAAAGTATGATGCTACTCTCTACAAATCTGAAAATTTTGCCATACTTGAATATTGCTATGATAATTATGCTTCTAATGCCTATGTTCAACTATATATTGAGGCCTACCCCTCTGTCCAAGAAGAGACTAATATTTTGCAGGAAGCTATGAAAGAAGAAATTGATGAAACTGTGAGCTCATTGGATGAAAAAGATGATGAGGAGATCGAAGAACAAAAGGAGGAAGAGCGGATTAGCTACCCGTGCCCACCTTCTGATGAGAGTAACTCTTCAACTCATACATTGTTTAATTCCCCTTCGTGGTTACCAAAGGATGATTGCTATGATGATTGCTATAATCCCGTTGTTTCTCTTGAAATTTCCCTTTTTGATGATGCTTGCTATGCTTGTGGCCAAGATGCCAATATGAATGATGCTTATGGAGATGAACTTGCTATAGTCCCTTATGTTAAGCATGAAATTGTTGCTATTGCACCCACACATGATAGTCCTGTTATCTTTTTGAATTCTCCAAACTACACTATATCGGAGAAGTTTGTGCTTATTAAGGATTATATTGATGGATTGCCTTTTACCATTGCACATGACGATTTTGATAGATATAATATGCATGTGCTTGATGCTCCTACTTGCAATTATTATGAGAGAGGAACTACATCTCCGCCTCTTTATGTTTCCCATACTATGAAATTGCAAGAAACTGCTTATACTATGCATTGGCCTTTACTATGTGTGCATGAATTGTTCTTTTATGACATGCCAATGCATAGAAAGAGAGTTAGACTTCGTTGTTGCTTGATATATGTTACTTTGGGCTCACTACTAAATTACAAATCATTGTTAATTAAAATTGGCTTTGATATACGTTGGGATCCGGGTGGATTCATTACTTGAGCATTATATGCCTAGCTTAATGGCTTTAAGAAAGCGCTGCCAGGGAGACAACCCGGAAATTTTAGAGAGTCATTTATTTCTGTTGAGTGCTTTTATATAGTCTAGAAACAAAAAAATTAAAGAGGGGAACCTAAAAACTTTTCGAAAAAGAAAGTGAAAGTGAGAGAGACAAGCATTGTTGAAGTGGGAGAGCTCCTTGAACTTTGTTCATGCTCATGGAAACTTTGTGAATCTTAATTACAGAAACTTTTCATAAAAAATGATTATCCCCTTGTACAATTCCATTGTATTATAAAAATAATATGCCAAGGTTGGCCTTTAGGATGTTTACGATGCTTGTTGGTTTGTACGGTGCAGGACAGAAAGTTTGGCTGTAGTGCTTGATTTTACATGTTTTGCTGGAACGTCGAATGGTTCTGATTCCTTTTGCACTGTCTTTCTGTACAACTGTTTTATTTTTCCTAATTTTGGTAGAATTTTTGGGGTATCATAAGTATGGTGAATGTTCAGATTGCTAAAGACTGTTCTGTTTTTGACAGATTCTGTTTTTGATGCATAAGTTTGCTTGTTTTGATGAATCTATCAATTTATATCAGTGGATTAAGCCATGAAAAAGTTATGTTACAGTAGACACAGTGCAAAAATAAGATATTAATTGGTTTGCTACAGTACTTAGAGTAGTGATTTGCTTTATTATACTAACGGATCTTACCGAGTTTTCTGTTGAAGTTTTGGGTGGATGTAGTGTCTAATCGAGGATGTCTCGATATGAGGAAAAGGAAGAGAGGCAAGAGCTCAAGCTTGGGGATGCCCGAGGCACCCCAAGTAAATATTCAAGGAGACTCGTGCGTCTAAGCTTGGGGATGCCCCGGAAGGCATCCCCTCTTTCTTCAACAAGTATCGGTATGTTTTCGGATTCGTTTTGTTCATGCATTATGTGCAAGTCTTGGAGCGTCTTTTGCATTTAGTTTTCATTTTTCTTTTATGCACCATGCTGGTATGAGATAGTCCTTGGTTGATTTATAGAATGCTCATTGCACTTCACTTAAATCTTTTGAGTATGGCTTTATAGAATGCTTCATGAAAGTGCTTCACTTATATCATTTGAAGTTTGGATTGTCTGTTTCTCTTCACATAGAAAACCGTCATTTGTAGAATGCTCTTTTGCTTCACTTATATCTGTTAGAGTGTGGGCATATCTTTTGTAGAAAGAATTAAACTCTCTTGCTTCACTTATATCTATCTAGAGAGATGATAGGAATTGGTCATTCACATGGTTAGTCATAAAATCCTACATAAACTTGTAGATCACTGAATATGATATGTTTTATTCCTTGCAATAGTTTTGTGATATAAAGGTGGTGATATTAGAGTCGTGCTAGTTGAGTAATTGTGAAATTGAGAAATACTTGTGTTGAGGTTTGCAAGTCCCATAGCATGCACGTATGGTGAACCGTTATGTAACGAAGTTGGAGCATGATGTGTTTTTTTATTGTCTTCCTTATGAGTGGCAGTCGGGGACGAGCGATGGTCTTTTCCTACCAATCTATCCCTCTAGGGGCATGCGTAGTAGTACTTTGCTTCGAGGGCTAAGTATACTTTTGCAATAAGTATATGAGTTCTTTATGACTAATGTGAGTCCATGGATATACGCACACTCATCCTTCCACTTTGCTAGCCTCTATTTTGCCGCGCAACTTTCGCCGGTAGCATTCACCCATTATTTGCCTTCCTCAAAACAGCCACCATACCTACCTATTATTGCATTTCCATTGCCATTCCGAGATATATTGACATGCAACTTTCCACCGTTTCGTTTATTATGACACATTCCATCATTGTCATATTGCTCTTTGCATGATCATGTAGTTGACATCGTATTTGTGGCAAAGCCACCTTCATGATTTTCATACATGTCGCTCTTGATTCATTGCATATCCTGGTACACCGCCGGAGGCATTCATATAGAGTCATATCTTGTTCTAGCTTTGAGTTGTAATTCTTGAGTTGTAAATCAATAAAAGTGTGATGATCATCATTATTAGAGCATTGCCCCAGTGAGGAAAGGATGATGGAGACTATGATTCCCCCACAAGTCGGGATGAGACTCCGGACTTTATGAAAAATAAAAGAGGCCAAAGAAGCCCAAATAAAAAAAGAGGCCAAAGAAGCCCACCAAAAAATAAAATAAAAAAGAAAAATAAAAAAATGAGAGAAAATGAGAGAAGGGGCAATGTTACTATCCTTTTACCACACTTGTGCTTCAGAGTAGCACCATGTTCTTCATAGAGAGAGTCTCCTATGCTTTCACTTTCATATACTAGTGGGAATTTTTCATTATAGAACTTGGCTTGTATATTCCAATGATGGGCTTCTTCAAAATTCCCTAGGTCTTCGTGAGCAAGCAAGTTGGATGCACACCCACTTAGTTTCTTTTGTTGAGCTTTCATATATTTATAGCTCTAGTGCATCCGTTGCATGGCAATCCCTACTCACTCACATTGATATCTATTGATGGGCATCTCCATAGCCCGTTGATACGCCTAGTTGATGTGAGACTATCTTCTACCTTTTTGTCCTCACAACCACCACCATATACCACCATAGTGCTATGTCCATGGCTTGCGCTCATGTATTGCGTAAGAGTTGAAAAAGCTGAAGCGCGTTAAAAAGTATGAACCAATTGCTCGGCTTGTCATCGGGGTTGTGCATGATGGGAGCATTTTGTGTGACAAAGATGGAGCATAGCCAGACTATATGATTTTGTAGGGATGAGCTTTCTTTGGCTAGGTTATTTCGATAAGACATAATTGCTTGGTTGGTATGCTTTAAGTATTATTGTTTTTATGTCAAATGATAGACTATTGCCTTGAAGCACTCATGTCTTAATATTCATGCCATGATTAGACATATGATCAAGATTATGCTAGGTAGCATTCCACATCAAAAATTATCTGTTTTATCATTTACCTACTAGAGGACGAGCAGGAATTAAGCTTGGGGATGCTGATACGTCTCCGTCGTATCTATAATTTTTTATTGTTCCATGCCAATATTCTTCAACTTTCATATACTTTTGGCAACTTTTTATACTATTTTTGGGACTAACATATTGATCCAGTGCCCGGTGCCAGTTCCTGTTTGTTGCATGTTTTATGTTTCGCAGAAAACCAATATCAAATGGAGTCCAAACGGGATAAAAACGGATGGACAATTATTTTGGAATATTTTGGATTTTCCGGAGGAAGAATCAACGCGAAACGGTGTCTGAGGTGGCCACGAGACAGGGGGGCGCGCCCACACCCCCTGGGCACGCCTGGCACTCTCGTGGGCCACCTATAAGGCGGTTGATGCCCTTCTTTTGCCACAAGAAAGCTAATTTTATGAGAAAAATCTGGGCGAAAGATTCACCCCAATCGGAGTTACGGATCTCCGGATATTTAAGAAACGGTGAAGGGGTCGAATCAGAGAACGTAGAAACAGAGAGAGACAGAGAGACAAATCCAATCTCGGAGGGGCTCTCGCCCCTCCCAAGCCATGGGAGCCAAGGACCAGAGGGGAAACCCTTCTCCCACCTAGGTAGGAGGTCAAGGAAGAATAATAAGAAGGGGGCTCTCTCTCTCCCCCTTGCTTTCGGTGTGATCTACACCAACACCTCCACCGTCTTCACCAACATCTCCATCACCTTCCCCCTTCTATATTCAGCGGTCCACTCTCCCGCATCCCGCTGTACCCTCTACTCGAACATGGTGCTTTATGCTTCATATTATTATCCAATGATGTGTTGCCATCCTATGATGTCTGAGCAGATTTTCGTTGTCCTATCGGTGATTGATGAATTGCTATGATTGGTTTAATTTGCTTGTGGTTATGTTGCTGTCCTATTGTGCCCTCCGTGTCGCGCAAGCGTGAGGGAGTACCGATGTAGGGTGTTGCAATATGTTCATGATTCGCTTATAGTGGGTTGCTTGAGTGACAGAAGCATAAACCCGAGTAAGGGGATTGTTGCGTATGGGATAAAAGGGGACTTGATGCTTTAATGCTATGGTTGGGTTTTACCGTAATGAATCTTTAGTAGTTGCAGATGCTTGCTAGAATTCCAATCATAAGTGCATATGATCCAAGTAGAGAAAGTATGTTAGCTTATGCCTCTCCCTCAAATAGAATTGCAATAGCGATTACCGGTCTAGTAACATAGTCAATTGCCTAGGGAAAATTCCACAACTCCTACCACCACTTTTCCACACTCGCTATATTTACTTTATTGCTTCTTTATCTAAACAGCCCCTACTTTTTATTTACGCATTCTTTATTATCTTGCAAACCTATCCTATCACACCTACAAAGTACTTCTAGTTTCATACTTGTTCTAGGTAAAGCGAACGTCAAGCGTGCGTAGAGTCGTATCAGTGGCCGATAGGACTTGAGAAAGTATTTGTTCTACCTTTAGCTCCTCGTTGGGTTCGACACTCTTATTTATCGAAAGAGGCTACAACTATCCCGTATACTTGCGGGTTATCATATGCTCGAGCAGCTCATGTTTTGACTAGGGCTGCCTATATCTTCCATGCTAGGTGGATTATTCTCAAGAGGAGTGGACTCCGCTCCTCATTCACGAGAAAGGGCTGGTAACCGGGATGCCCAGTCCCATGATCCAAAAAGATCAAAGCAAATCAATATAATTAAACAAAACTCCCCCAGGGCTGTTGTTAGTTGGAGGCACTCGTTGTTTCGAGCAAGCCATGGATTGATGCTTGTTGGAGGTGGGGGAGTATAAACTTTTACCATTCTGTTTGGGAACTGCCTATAATGCATGTAGTATGGAAGATACAGCCATCTCATAGTTGTTGCGTTGACAGTGAAAATATGCCGCTCAAAAAGTTATTCAATCTCTATTTTAAAATCGAGCTCTGGCACCTCTACAAATCCCTGCTTCCCTCTGCGAAGGGCCTATCTATTCACTTTTAT
Organism: Triticum dicoccoides; assembly: GCF_002162155.2. NCBI lineage: Eukaryota > Viridiplantae > Streptophyta > Magnoliopsida > Poales > Poaceae > Triticum > Triticum dicoccoides. The sequence goes on from NC_041391.1 coordinate 132,324,446, forward strand.
GTTGAGTCATCATCCCTCTTATTAAAAAGCACCCGCAGGAGAGCACACTGTCATTTGCATTCATTACTATTGGTTTATATTGGGTATGACTTGACTGGATCTCTTTTACCATGAATTACAATGTCTAGTCAGTCCTTGATCTTTAAAGGTGCTCTGCATTTATGTTTTGCGGTCTCAGAAAGGGCTAGCGAGATACCATTTTGTTATTTCATATTATGATTGTTTTGAGAAAGTGTTGTCATCCGAGTTTTATTATTATGGCTCGCTAGCTGATTATGCCATTGATATGAGTAATTGTGAGACCGAGGTGTTATTGTGAGTATGGTTAGTTCACAATATTTGTTGAAACCTGAATGTTGGCTTTGCATGTTTACAACAACAAGAGCAAATAGAGTTTGTAAAAGTTTTTCTTTATCACTTTCAGTTTATCAACTAGATTACTTGAGGACAAGCAAAGGTTTAAGCTTGGGGGAGTTGATACGTCTCCAACGTATCTACTTTTCCAAACATTTTTGCCCTTGTTTTGGACTCTAACTTGCATGATTTGAATGAAACTAATCCGGACTGACATTGTTTTTAGCAGAACTGCCATGATGTTGTTTTATGTGTAGAAAACAAAAGTTCTCGGAATGACCTAAAAATCCATAGAGGCAAGTTTTGGAAAATATAAAAAATACTGGCGAAAGAATCAAGACCAGGGGGCCCACACCCTGTCCACAAGGGTGGGGGGTGCCCACCCCCTGGGCGCGCCCCCTGTCTCGTGCCCCCCCTGAGGCTCCACCGACCTCAACTCCAACTCCATATATTCCGTTTCGCGGAGAAAAAAATAAGAGAGCAAGTTTCATCGTGTTTTACGATACGGAGCCCCCGCCAAGCCCTAATCTCTCTCGGGAGGGCTGATCTGGAGTCCGTTCGGGGCTCCGGAGAGGGGGATTCGTCGCCGTCGTCATCATCAACCATCCTCCATCACCAATTTCATGATGCTCACCGCCGTGCGTGAGTAATTCCATCGTAGGCTTGCTGGACGGTGATGGGTTGGATGAGATTTACCATGTAATCAAGTTAGTTTTGTTAGGGTTTGATCCCTAGTATCCACTGTGTTCTGAGATTGATGTTGCTATGACTTTGCTATGCTTAATGCTTGTCACTAGGGCCCGAGTGCCATGATTTCATATCTGAACCTATTATGTTTTCATGAATATATGTGTGTTCTTGATCCTATCTTGCAAGTCTATAATCACCTATTATGTGTTATGATCCGACAACCCCGAAGTGACAATAATCAGGATACTTCTCGGTGATGACCCTAATTTGAGGAGTTCATGTATTCACTATGTGTTAATGCTTTGGTCCGGTTCTCTATTAAAAGGAGGCCTTAATATCCCTTAGTTTCCGATAGGACCCCGCTGCCATGGGAGGGTAGGACAAAAGATGTCATGCAAGTTCTTTTCCATAAGCACGTATGACTATATTCGGAATACATGCCTACATTACATTGATGAACTGGAGCTAGTTCTGTGTCACCCTATGTTATAGCTATTACATGAGGAATTGCATCCGACATAATTATCCATCACTGATCCAATGCCTACGAGCTTTTCACATCTTGTGTTTCGCTTATTTACTTTTCCGTTGCTATTGTTACAATTACTACAAAACTATTATCTTTACTCTTGCCACTGTTATCTTTATTATCATACCACTTTGCTACTAAATACTTTGCTGCAGATACTAAGTTATCCAGGTGTGGTTGAATTGACAACTCAACTTCTAATACTTAAGAATATTCTTCGGCTCCCCTTGTGTTGAATCAATAAATTTGGGTTGAATACTTTACCCTCGAAAGCTGTTGCGATCCCCTACACTTGTGGGTTATCAGTGCACTTGCCCTTGGCCTTTCCATTGTTGCCGAAGATGCCTATGGAAGCCTAGGGTTTCCTGTCGCCGGCGAGGAAGCAAGGGGGGGGGGGCAGATGTGGACAGGAGAAGTGGATGAGGCCGCCCCCTGATGACCCACAAGTGTAGGGGATCTATCGTAGTCCTTTCGATAAGTAAGAGTGTCGAACCCAATGAGGAGCAGAAGGAAATGATAAGCGGCTTTTAGTAAGGTTTTCTCTGGAAGCACTGAAATTGTAGGTAACAGATAGTTTTGTGATAAGATAAATTGTAACGGGTAACAAGCAATGAAAGTAAATAAGGTGAAGCAAGGTGGCCCAATCCTTTTTGTAGCAAATGACAAGCCTGAACAATTTCTTATAATGAGAAAAGCGCTCCCGAGGACACATGGGAATTATCGTCAAGCTAGTTTCATCACGCTCATATGATTCGCGTTCAGTACTTTAATAATTTGATATGTGGGTGGACCGGTGCTTGGGTACTGCCCTTACTTGGACAAGCATACCACTTATGATTAACCCCTATTGCAAGCATCCGCAACTACAAAATAAGTATTAAGGTAAACCTAACCACAACATTGAACATATGGATCCAAATCATCCCCTTACAAAGCAACGCATAAACTAGGGTTTAAGCTTCTGTCACTCTAGCCACCCATCATCTACTTATAACTTCCCAATGCCTCCCTCTAGGCCCAAATAATGGTGAAGTGTCATGTAGTCGACGTTCACATAACACAGAGGAAAGACAACATACATCTCATCAAAATATCGAACGAATACCAAATTCACATGACTACTAATAGCAAGACTTCACCCATGTCCTCAGGAACAAACGTAACTACTCACAAAGCATATTCATGTTCATAATCATAGGAGTAATAATATGCATTAAGGATCTGAACATATGATCTTCCACCAAGTAAACCAATTAGCATAAACTACAAGGAGTAATCAACACTACTAGCAACCCACAGGTACCAATTTGTGGTTTCGGATACAAGATTGGATACAAGAGATGAACTAGGGTTTGAGAGGAGATGGTGCTGGTAAATATATTGATGGATATTGACCCTCTCCTGATGGGAGGATCGTTGGTGATGATGATGGTGATGATTTCCCCCTCCTAGAGGGAAGTGTCCCCGGCAGAACAGCTCTGCCGGAGCTCTAGATTGGTTCCGCCAAGGTTCCGCCTCGTGGCGGCGGAGTTTCATCCCGTAAGTTTGCCCATGATTTTTTCCAGGGTAAAAGCCATCATATAGCAGAAGATGGACACCGGAGGGCCACCAGGGGGCCTAGGAGACAGGGGCACGCCCAGTAGGGGTGGGCACCCCCCCCCCCCTGGCCAGGGTGTGGGCCCCCTCAGGTGTTTCTTCCACTCAGTAATTCTTATTAATTCCAAAAATAAGTTTCGTGGAGTTTCAGGTCTTTTGGAGCAGTGCAGAATAGGTTTCCAATGTTTGCTCCTTTTCCCCCCAGAATTCCAGCTGTCGGCATTCCCCCTCTTCATGGTAAATCTTGTAAAATAAGAGAGAATAGCCATAAGTATTGATATATAATGTGTAATAACAGCCCATAATGCAATAAATATTGATATAAAAGCATGATGCAAAATGGACGTATCAACTCCCCCAAGCTTAGACCTCGATTGTCCTCAAGCGGAAGCCGAAATCGAAAAATATGTCCACATGTTTAGAGATAGAGGTGTCGATTAAAGTAAAATACAGACATGAGGGCATCATGATTATTCTTATAACAGCAACAAAAATAGATTTTGTCATATGACTTCTTATGCTCAAGTAACAATCAATTCACAATGTCAAGTATGGTTCAGAAACTTCATTGAAAGCTAACAAACTATAATCTCAGTCATTGAAACAATTGCAATTTATCATAACATCAAAAAGAGTCAAGAATAGAGCTTTTCAGCAAGTCCACATACTCAACTATCATATAGTCTTCTACAATTGCTAACACTCACGCAATACTTGTGGTTATGGAGTTTCAGCCGGACACTGAGAAAGATAGGGCTTATTGTGTTGCCTCCCAACGTATTCACCTTTAGGTGATGTCAACAATAATAATCCATGCTAACGAACATCCAATTGGATATATATATATATATCATGATCTTTCAAACAAGAGGAGCTTGCCAAAGGATAAAATGAAAAAGGGAAAGGTGAAGATCACCTTGACTCAAGCATAAAGTAAAAACATAAAGTAAAAGATAGGCCCGTCGTAGAGGGAAGCAGAGGTTGTCATGCGCTTTTAGGGTTGGATACACAAAATCTTAGTATGAAAGAACGTCACTTTATATTGCCACTTGTATATGGACCTTTATTATGCAGTCCGTCGCTTTTATTGCTTCCATAACAAGATCGTATAAAGCTTATTTTCTCCGCACTAATAAGTCATGCATATTTAGAGAGCAATTTTTATTGCTTGCACCGATGACAACTTACTGGAAGGATCTTACTCAATCCGTAGGTAGATATGGTGGACTCTCATGGCAAAACTGGGTTTAAGGATATTTGGAAGCACAAGTAGTATCTCTACTTAGTGCTAGGAATTTGGCTAGCATGAGGGGGAAAGGCAAGCTCAACATGTTTGGAAGGTCAATGACAATATACTTTAACTGAGATGTGAGAAAACATAAACCATTACGTTGTCTTCCTTGTCCAACATCGACTCTTTTAGCGTGTCATACTTAATGAGTGCTCACAATCATAAAAGATGTCCAAGATAATATATTTATATGTGAAACCTCTCTTTCCTTATTACTTCCTATTAATTGCAACGATGACCAAAACTACGTTTATCAACTCCAACAACTTTTAAGCCTCATACTTTCTATGTGTGAAGTCATTACTATCCAAAAGATCAATATGAACTCTCTTATTCTTTTTATTCTTTATATTTTTCTCAAGATCATAGCAAGATAGTAAAGCCCTTGACTCAACACTAATCTTTATTATAGATAACTCACGGACTCGATTACATAAAGAGATCACAAAGCAAAACTCAAAACTACTTGATATCAAAACTTAAATCTACTAGATCAAGATACTACTAAAAGGATCGAACTAAGTAAAACGGTAAAGATAGGAGAGTGATGGTGATACGATACCGGGGCACCTCCCCCAAGCTTGGCAGTTGCCAAGGGGAGTGCCCATACCCATGTAATTATGTCCTCGGAGGTGGTGAAGTAGGAGTTGTTGATGATGTAGGCTTGTCGTCCATCTTCCAAGGCATAGGCTCACCATCATAGAAGGATGATCGAGTCTCCGGGATCCTTAAATCTGCAGCCAAACTCATCCTTTTGAATCTATATTCATACTCACAGTTCTGGTTTTGCATGTCATAGATCTGGTCTTGGAGGTGCTCGATTTTCTCTTGAAGCTTGAAGATGGTTTCCCCAATGACTTTGGCATCTAGCTTGTGGTTGCTGGTGAACTCCGTGATCATCATCTAGTTGGTGTTGAGTCCACGCTCCACCATCCCTTGGCACTTGAAGACTTGCTGCTCCACGGCTTCGAGATTTGTCTCCACGCTTTCGGTACGCCTTTGTCCCTCCACATCGCGGATGTGCAGCACCCCCTCACGCATCTCAATGGTTTGAGGGTGTTGCAGCACCTCCGCGAGATAGGGGTTGATAACCCTCTCGAAAAACTTGTACTTGGGAGCGCTTGGAGATGCCATGATGCTCTAGATCTGTAACAGAAAACAGCTCGAAACGAAAACAGAGGATATTTGCGTGATACGATGGTCAAAACTTTTGGGAGATTATATAATGAATTTTTACCGACCAAAATACGTAACGTGCAAGAAAACAGAGTCCGAGTGGCACATGAGGTGGCCACTAGACATGGGGCGCGCCTAGTAAGGGTGGGCGCGCCCTCCACCCTCGTGGAGGCCTCGTGTCCTTCCCGGACTACTTTTTTCTTCCTAAAATTCTTAAATATTCCAAAACTGATAGAAATTGCCAATAGAATTGTTTTGGAGTCGGTTTACTTACCGTACCACATACCTATTCCTTTTCGGAGTCTGGAACGTTCTGGAAAGTGTCCCTTATGTATTCCTCCGGGGTTACGGTTTCAATAATATTAGTTTCAACATTGATAGGATTACCTGAGATATAATGTTTAATCCTCTGACCGTTCACCACCCTCGGACTTGTGCCTTCGAAGTTGTTGATTTTTATGGCACCAGAACGATAGACCTCCTCGATAACATAAGGACCTTCCCATTTAGAGAGAAGTTTTCCTACAAAAAATCTTAAACGAGAGTTGAATAATAACACATAATCACCTACGTTAAACTCACGCTTTTGTATCCTTTTGTCATGCCAGTGTTTGACTTTTTCTTTGAATAGCTTGGCATTCTCATGGGCTTGGGCTCTCCATTCATCAAGTGAGCTAATATAAAACAACCTCTTCTCACCGGCAAGTTTGAAGTCATAGTTGAGCTCTTTGATAGCCCAATATGCTTTATGTTGAAGTTCTAGAGGTAAATGATAAGCTTTTTCCATAAACCATCTTATACAGAGACATACCCATAGGATTTTTGTATGTAGTTCCATAGGCCCATAATGCATCATCAAGTTTCTTGGACCAATTCTTTCTAGATCTATTAACAGTCTTTTGCAAAATTAATTTGAACTCTCTATTGCTCAACTCTACTTGACCACTAGACTTCAGATGATAAGGAGAGGCAATTCTATGATTAACATCATACTTAGCAAGCATTTTACGGAAAGCACCATGAATAAAATGTGAACCACCATCAGTCATAAGATATCTATGGACTCCAAATCTCGGAAAAATAACTTCTTTAAGCATTTTAATAGAAGTGTTATGATCAGCACTACTAGTTGGAATAGCTTCTATCCACTTAGTAACGTAATCAACAGCAACTAAAATATGTGTATGTCCATTAGAGGCCGGAAAAGGTCCCATATAATCAAAACCCCAAACATCAAACGGTTCAATAACAAGAGAATAGTTCATAGGCATTTCTTGACGGCTACTAATATTACCAATTCTTTGACATTCATCACAAGATAAGACAAACTTACGAGCATCTTTGAAGAGAGTAGGCCAATAAAAACCAGATTACAATACCTTATGTGCAGTTCTGCCTCCAGCGTGGTGTCCTCCATATGATTCAGAGTGACACTTGCGTAGGATCTGTGCCTGTTCATGCTCAGGTACACAACGTCTAATAACACCATCTACTCCTTCTTTATAAAGGTGTGTGTCATCCCAGAAGTAATGTCTTAAATCATAAAAGAACTTTTTCTTTTGTTGGTATGTGAAACTAGGTGGTATAAATTTAGCAACAATGTAATTAGCATAATCAGCATACCAAGGAGCAGTATGAGAAGCATTAATGACCGCTAATTGTTCATCAGGACAGCTATCATCAATAGGTAGTGGGTCATCAAGAACATTCTCTAAACTAGACAAGTTGTGTGCAACGGGGTTCTCAACTCCCTTTCTATCAATAATATGCAAATCAAATTCTTGGAGCAAGAGAACCCATCTAATGAGTCTAGGCTTAGCATCTTTCTTTTCCATGAGATATTTAATAGTAGCATGATTAGTGTGAATAGTAACTTTGGAATCAACAACATAAGGTCTAAACTTATCACATGCAAACACAACTGCTAAGAATTCTTTTTCAGTACTAGCATAATTCCTCTGGGCAGCATCAAGAGTCTTACTAGCATACTGGATAACATTCAATTTATTATCAACTCTTTGCCCTAGAACAACACCAACAACATAATCACTAGCATCACACATAATTTCAAAAGGTAAATTCCAATCAGGTGGCTGAATAATAGGTGCAGCGATCAAAGCTTTCTTAAGTATTTCAAATGCTTCTACACAATCATCATCAAAGACAAATGGAATATATTTTTGCAATAAATTAGTCAGAGGCCTAGAGATTCTAGAAAAGTCCTTAATGAACCTCCTATAAAAACCGGCATGACCAAGGAAACTTCTTATACCTTTTATGTCCTTGGGACATGGCATCTTTTCAATAGCATCCACTTTAGGTTTATCAACTTCAATACCTCTCTCGGAGATTTTGTGCCCAAAGACAATGCATTCATTAACCATAAAATGGCACTTTTCCCAATTCAAGATGAGACTAGTGTCTTCGCATCTCTGCAAAACTCGATCAAGGTTGCTCAAGCAATCATCAAAGGAGGATCCATAAACGGAGAAATCATCCATGAATACCTCACAAATCTTTTCACAAAAGTCAGAGAATATCCATCATGCATCTTTGAAAGGTAGCAGGTGCATTACATAAACCAAAAGGTATACGTCTATAAGCAAAAGTACCGAAAGGGCAAGTAAAAGTAGTTTTTGATTGATCTTCCGCTAACACCTGTATTTGAGAGAAACCAGAATAACCATCTAGAAAGCAGAAATGTGTATGTTTGGATAGTCTTTCTAGCATTTGATCAATAAAAGGTAAAGGGTAATGATCTTTCTTAGTATCTTTATTTAATTTACGAAAATCAGTTACCATCCTATAGCCTGTAATAATTCTTTGCGGAATCAATTCATCTTTGTCATTTGGAACAACAGTAATACCTCCCTTTTTAGGGACACAATGGACAGGGCTTACCCATTCACTATCAGCAACGGGATAAATTATACCTGCCTCAAGGAGCTTTAGTATCTCATTTCTTACCACTTCTTTCATCTTAGGATTTAATCTTCATTGAGGATCTCTGACTGGTTTGGCATCTTTTTCCACTTTAATTTTGTGTTGGCATAGAGTAGGACTAATGCCCTTAAGATCATCCAGAGTATATCCAATAGCAGCACGGTGCTTCTTCAGAGTTTTCAATAATCTTTCTTCTTCTTGCTCTGAAAGGTTAGCACTAATAATAACAGGATATATCTTCTTTTCATCAAGATAAGCATATTTAAGATTATCAGGTAATGGTTTAAGCTCAAACACGGGATCACCCTTGGGTGGAGGAGGATCCCCTAGGATTTCAACGGGAAGGTTATGTTTCAGAATAGGTTCCTGTTTAAGGAACACTTCATCTATTTTCCTTCTTTCTTTCATAAACATATCATTTTCATGGTCTAGCAAATATTGTTCTAACGGATCAGTAGGAGGCACGGCAATAGAAGCAAGACCAATTATTTCATCTTTACTGGGTAATTCTTTATCACGGAGTTGTCTACGAAATTTAGCAAAATTAAACTCATGAGTCATATCATCCAAGCCAATCGTAACAACATCCTTTTTCGCAATCAATCTTAGCATTAACAGTGTTCAAGAAGGGTCTACCAAATATAATGGGACAAAAGTCATCTTGTGGAGAACCAAGAACAAGAAAATCAGCAGGGTATTTGACCTTCCCACACAAGACTTCAACATCTCTAACAATCCCAAAAGGTTTAATAGTATCTCTATTGGCAAGCTTAATTGTAACATCAATATCTTCCAACTCAGCGGGTGCAATATCGTGCATAATCTCTTTATATAAGTCATAGGGTATTGTACTAGCACTAGCACCCATATCACATAAGCCATGATAACAATGATCTCCTATTTTAACAGAAATAACAGGCATGCCTACAATGGGTCTATGTATCTTAGCATCTGGTTTTGCAATATTAGCAGCTTCATCATAGAAATAAATAACATGCCCATCTAAATTATCATCCAAGAGATATTTGACCATAGCAATACTAGGTTCAACTTTGATTTTCTCAGGAGGTGTATAAGTCCTAGTATTACTCTTACGAACAACAGTTGAAGCTTTAGCATGATCCTTCATTCTAACAAGAAAAGGTGGTTTCTCAACATAAGTAGTAGGAACAATAGGATCATTATAAGTAATAGTCTTTTCTTCAACTATAATAGGTGAAACTACTTTTACTTCAATGGGAGGATTATATTTAAACCACTTCTCCCTAGGGAGATCAACGTGAGTAGCAAAAGATTCAAAAAAAGAAGCTACTATCTCATAGTCAAGTCCATATTTAGCGCTAAATCCACGAAAAGCATCTGTATCCATAAAAGATTTAACACAATCAAACTTAGGTGCCATACCTGACTCCTTACCATCATCGGAACCCCAATATTCAGAGTTGCATTTAATTCTTTCCAATAAGTCCCACTTGAATTCAATAGTCTTCATCATATAAGAACCAACACAGGAAGTATCGAGCATGGTGCGATCATTGAGAGAAAGCCGAGCATAAAATTTTTGAATAATCATTTCTCTGGAGAGCTCATGATTGGGGCATGAATATAACATTGACTTAAGCCTCCCCCAAGCTTGAGCGATGCTTTCTCCTTCGCGATGCCAGAAATTTTATATGTAATTACGATCACGATGAACAAGATGCATAGGATAGAACTTTTGGTGAAATTTCAACTTCAATCGTTTATAATTCCAGGATCCCGTGTCATCACATAGCCTATACCATGTCAATGCATCTCCCTTCAAATATAAAGGGAAGGCCTTCCTTTTGACAACATGATCGGGAATACCTGCAAACTTAAATAATCCACAAACTTCATCCACAAAGATAAGGTGTAAATTGGGATGCAATGTTCCATCTCCTGCAAATGGATTAGCTAGCAGTTTCTCTATCATACCCGAAGGAATCTCAAAGTAAACATTTTCACTAGGTTCAGTAGGTTGAGGAGTGATGTCTACTACACAACCTTCTTCTTGTAGATGTTGTTGGGCCTGCAAGTGCACAGGTTTGTAGGACAGTAGCAAATTTCCCTCAAGTGGATGACCTAAGGTTTATCAATCCGTAGGAGGCGTAGGATGAAGATGGTCTCTCTCAAACAACCCTGCAACCAAATAACAAAGAGTCTCTTGTGTCCGCAACACACCCAATACAATGGTAAATTGTATAGGTGCACTAGTTCGGCGAAGAGATGGTGATACAAGTGCAAAATAGATAGTAGATATAGGTAATTGTAATCTGAAATTATAAAAACAGCAAGGTAGCAAGCAATAAAAGTGAGCGTAAACGGTATTGCAATGATAGGAAACAAGGCCTAGGGTTCATACTTTCACTAGTGCAAGTTCTCTCAACAATAATAACATAGATAGATCATATAACAAGCCCTAAACATGCAACAAAGAGTCACTCCAAAGCCAATAATAGCGGAGAACAAACAAAGAGATTATGGTAGGGTACGAAACCACCTCAAAGTTATCCTTTCTGTTCTATCTATTCAAGAGTTCGTAGTGAAATAACATAAAGCTATTCTTTCCGCTCAATCCATCATATAGTTCATACTAGAATAATACCTTAAGACACAAATCAACCAAAATCCTAATGTCACCTAGATACTCCATTGTCACCTCAAGTATCCGTGGGCATGATTATACGATATGCATCACACAATCTGAGATTCATCTATTCAACCAACACAAAGTACTTCAAAGAGTGCCCCAAAGTCTCTACCGGAGAGTCAAGAACATGTGCCAACCCCTATGCATAGGTTCATGGGCGGAACCCGCAAGTTGGTCACCAAAACATACATCAAGAGGCACATGATATCCCATTGTCACCACAGATCAGCACGGCAAGACATACATCAAGTGTTCTCATAAAAGACTCAATCCGATAAGATAACTTCAAAGGGGAAACTCAATTCATCACAAGAGAGTAGAGGGGGAGAAAGATCATAAGATCCAACTACAATAGCAAATCTCGGGATACATCAAGATCGTGCCATAGAGGGAACACGAGAGAGAACACGAGAGAGAGAGAGATCAAACACATAGCTACTGGTACATACCCTCAGCCTCGAGGGTGAACTACTCCCTCCTTGTCATGGAGAGCGCCGGGATGATGAAGATGGCCACCGGTGAAGGATTACCCCTCCGGCAGGGTGCCGGGAAGGGCTCCCGAGAGGTTTTTGGTGGCTACAGAGGCTTGCGGCGGCGGAACTTCTGATCTTGGTTAATTCCTGAAAGTTTCAGTATTTATAGGAATTATTGGCGTTGGTTTCACGTCAGGGGGGTCTCCGGGCCGTCCATGAGACAAGGGGGCGCCCCCCCTAGGGGCGCGCCCTCCTATCTCGTGGGCAGCCCGGAGCTCTTCTGGCCCAACTCCAATGCTCCGTGGTCTTCTTTTGGTCCATAAAAAATCCTCAAAAATTGGCACGTCATTTGGACTCCGTTTGATATTCCTTTTCTTTGAAATACTAAAACAGGCAATAAAACAGCAATATGGGTTGGGCCTCCTGTCGTGGAATAGTCACGTCGGATGTCCTCGTGAAAGGACTTAGTTGTGGAGCCATCGCAACTAGGAAGCTTGAAGGGGTTAATCGGGACAAAGGACATGAGAGGTTTTATACTAGTTCGGCCCCTTATGGTGAAGGTAAGGCCTACGTCTAGTTGGGTTGGTATTGATGTTTCGATGACCAGGGAGCGAGATACGCTATGCCTGGCTCTCGATGAGTTGTTTCTTGCCCTAAGTCGCCCGCAGGTCGTCCCCTTATATACACGGGTTGACGCCCTGCGGCTTATAGAGTCCCGGCCGGCTTATACACAATGTCCGGCTTGGCGACTAGTTAAGTCTACCTTATGATACAAGTATATTACTATGGCGGTTTACTACAACGGGCCTTAAGTCGCCTGTGGGCCTTAAGCTCTTGATGGACCGCCACCTTCATACTTTAGTCTTGGGCTTCTCCCTGGTGAATCTTCTTTGCGTAACCCAGCCCCTCCTGGGCGGCTTACACAAATAGTTATATCCCCAACATTAGGCCCCAGATTGATTTGAACCTATTCATGTCAATCCTAAAATACTTTATGAACTGCCCTGCAGTCTCTTGTCTTGCACGAGGAATTTTAACCCGCCGTGACATCATCATCTGGATCCGGGTTAAATCACCGTGACGTCATCTTCAATAAAACTTATTTTTATTCCGTCATATCTTCAACGGATCTTTGTCTTTACTGACCATCCCGAGAATCGAGGCGCCAGAGCCGCTGGATAATAAATGTTATCTCCTTGTTTTTCGCGCCCTCTCGGGCAGTCTTCCCTTATAAATAGGGCGACCTAGGTCTTTCCCCCAGTCGTCTTCCTCCTCTTGCCTCCTCCCGAGCTCTGCCGCCGCCACTGTCGAACCTCTCGTCTTCACCGACTCAGGCCGCTGCATCAACCTGATTCTGACCAGAGATCGACGGCGAATCTCTGCAGCTCGTCCGCATCTGTGAGTTCCTCTCATTCCCTTTCTCAAATCTGCATTAGGTCCTTGCTGAGTTCGTCAGTATTCATCACTGCCCGACGCCAAACCCTTGCTAGTTCCTTCCAACGCCTTGTTTAGATCGTAAAAACTACATAGAACTGCTACAGTGCTTGTTTGTGTTAATCTTGCATAAAAATAGATCTCCTTTCCCTTGTTCAGGAACCCTCTTCGAGTGCATGAACTTCTCTGCCTCGTTTTAGGTCTAGAAAATTTCCTTTCAGAGCAATATTTTGATCTAGCGTAATAATTGTTATCTGTGAAACTTGCTTTTATCACCCGGAAAACCTCTTCTGGTAAATGCCCTGAAATACAACTGTCGAGGTATCCGGTTTAAAGAAACGACACAGAACCTTAATTGCTCCTCATGACCCGGAACAAATTTTGAATTGCACTTGATATGTGTAGCGGCTTAAATATTGTTTGCACAGTCATCCTTATATTATTAGGCCCGTCATTAAGCCGCCACTTTGAATAATTAGGATCTTTCTCCCAGGTTAAAATTGAACCGGATCTTCTTGTTTTTCCATAGGCCAATCACTGTGATGGCTCCTAAGGCTACCAAGGCCCCTGTAACTTGCAATTGGGTTCCATCTATAGTTACCAATAGCAAACTAGCTGAGTTTGTGAAGTTTGGGCATCTGCCAAAAAAGGATGTTATGTCTTACCATGCCCCTGACCCGTCTAAAGAAAAGCCTCATCCCAAAGCAGGGGAAGTAATAATTTTTACGGATCATATGAGCCGTGGATTTGCTCCTCCCGGCTCAAAATTCTTCAGAGAGGTTTTAAATTTCTTTGACCTTAGACCTCAAGACATCGGACCCAATTCTGTGTCAAATATTTGCAATTTTCAAGTCTTCTGCGAGGTGTACCTGGGAGAGGAGCCAAGTCTGCTTTTGTTCAGGGAACTTTTTTACATGAACCGGCAAAATGAACGTGCCAACGGGCCCAGTCTTGAGCTTGGCGGCATCTCAATCTAGCGACGGAGAGACTGTCTTTTCCCTTATGCTGAGTTACGAGCCACCCAAAATCTTGGAACCAGACGTGGTTCTACTGTCAGGACACTTCTCTGGCTGATGAAAAACCTCTGCCCGGCTTTCGCGCCCTGCGCCTTGAGTCTAACCATCCGCTACCAGACAAGCTGACAACCCTTGAATGCGTGCCTCTCAATTCCACCATCAAGAAGATTAAAGCTCTCTTGGGAAATGGTTTAAACGGCATCGATCTGGTCCGAGTCTGGGTCACTTGGCGTATACTTCCATTAAGTCGCCGTCCCGGCTTAATGTGTACTTATACTGGAGAAAAGAATGATCTGCTATGCCATAGCCCTGACGACTTACCAGATGACGTGGTGGATGCTACAACCCAGTCACTGCTGAAGGAGGGCACTGTGACGAGCAACGCCTTCGGCTTACTTCCATTTTGCAAGAATAACCCGGCCCCTGCGGTAAGTTATCAATCGTAACAAATGTTTACGGATATAGTATACCTTTCTTGATACTCATAATTCTTTAACTTTTTCCACAGGCCGGTGATGACTTCTGGAAAGCCAAATATGACCATGAAGCTGCCAAATAGGCCAGGACGACCAAGAAAGCTGAAAGGAAAGCCGCCAAGGTAGGAACCTCAAAGAAGAAGAAACCCAGCGCCTCCGACTTACTCGGATTGGATGATAGCTCTTCGGATGAGGAAGTGGTAATCTTTAAATTTTCCTAAGTCCCTTCTTATCACCTGTCTGATATTATATCCCTTCAGGAGGATACGGGAAACAGTCGAGCAGCCATTGAAGAGGTAACTATAATCTCCTCCGACTCAGAGCCTTTGCCAAAGCAAAAGATCCGAAGGGTGACCCGGAAAGTAAGATTTTCACATGCACTTGCTTGTCAAGATCCTCAATTTCTTTTGAAGCAACAACAGCTTGAGAGCCGGCGGCAGACCCGGAACAACAAGGATGCAGAACTCTCCTCCGGCTTACCTGACGTAACCAGGAAGCGTCGGACTGAGGTTATCTCCGATTTACGTTCTGTTTTACCTTTAGTGGGCTTAATTCGTCATCCTCTCAATTCGTTCGACTCCAATTATTAGGATACTCCTCCTTCTTCCGGTGAATCCATGCAGTCAAACATGCCGACTTTCAAAACTGCTCCCATGTAATGTAACCTTATGCACTTTTACTTTACCCATGCTTGCGTATTCATCCTTCTACTTTTGTTAACAGCATGCAAGTGAAGCCCAGTAAACGGGCAAAGAAGAACAAGCCATCTGAAGAGCCGGTCGTAGCTGAACCGGTGATTAATGCATCTGCTCCAGACAGCTCTGCCCATCAGCCACCGCCAAATCCGGCTTCTGATATTCCAATGCCAACTTCTGATCCACCTGCCGAAGATACTCTCCACACAAGTGACCCGGAAACTCCTAGCCCGGTCAAAACAAATGAACCGGAAGTTGAGATTGTGAAGTCTCAGTTTGTTGAACCAGTACGGCCTATCGTCCTTGCCAAATGTAGCGCCAAGGAAGAATTTGCCCAACACCGACAGGCCAAGCAGGACATTACTGATTATACTCACTTAAGCATTGGTGTTATAGTCTCGGGCTATCTGAATCAAGTGCATAATAGCCGTGACCTGGATATTGACATGGTGAAACAAATACAACACAAATATGAGGTATTACTTATACTGTTTACCTGAGTCTTACATATTGTACTAGCCCCCAAGTCTATTGCTTATTGAACAAATATGCTGTAGACTTTAGAAATCTGTTGTACCTGTTAACTTATCCGGCTCAAGAAGAATTTACTTAACCCGGTTATAACATAAGGCTTTTAAATTTGTAACATACATTAGCCCCCAAGTGTCAAGTATCTTTACTTGTAAGGTGCTTGAGACTTTAATATATGTGACCCGGTAATATAAGGTAAAAAATTCTTCAGCATACATTAGCCCCCAAGTGTTAAGTATCTTTACTTGTAAGGTGCTTGAGACTTTAATGTTACCTTATAATCCTTACCATAACCTGGTGTTAATGCAGGCTGCCATAAGTCAGTTTGAATCAGAGCTTGCGGTCCTGAAGAGTCGTCTGAAAACTCAAGAACTTGAGACATAGGAGGCTAACTCCAAATTCGAATTCAGTGTCTCTGAAAATGAGAAACTAAAGAAGAAATTTGAGTTGGAGAAGAAAACTTGGGCTGATGAGAAGGCTTCCCTGGTGACTCGGGCCGAAACAGCCGAAGCATCTCTTGCAGAAATAACATCCGAGCTGACCGACTTAAAACAGCAAATATCTCAAATGGTCTCAGCCATCTTCGGTAAGTTATTGTGAAACAGATTTAAACATTGCATCCTTATAATGACTATTGCATTAATGACCTCCAGCTGACGGTTATGTTTATGCACTTACAGGCCCCAGGAGTACCAATCTGAAGCAAAACATGCAGATCAAGCTCAAAGCAGTTTATACCTTAGTGGAACAGCTATACACTGGGTCACAACGCGCTTTGGTCATTGTAGCCTTATCAACTCCACATCCCCGCCTTCTGCAAGACGTTTTGAAGAGCCTCGCCTTTCTTCCTCAGCGGATCCAAGACTTAAGGCGGGCGTCCTCAAGAGCCGGTGCTGTGGCCACATTGAGCCGGGCGAAAGCATGGCTCCCAGAACTAGACCAGGTCGACCTTGCCCTTGGGTACCCAAGTCTGAAGGAAGACGGCACTACATTTGATGACCATGATTTCACCGCCTGCGTCAGAGCCATACGTCCGGTGGCAACCCTTATTGGAAACGACACTGACCTTAGCAAGTATGCGTCGGCTTATGACAGTGAAAACTGGAGAATCCCAAACGCTCCATATGATCAAATCAGTCTGATCCCTCCAATTCGTAAGCATACTTTCGCTCCTGAAGTAGATCCGGCCGGTTTAATAGATGATGAAGCTGAGTTTGAAGCTTTGAGCGGCATTGATTGGGCCTCATCAACTTTCCAGGATAAAACAGCCGACGAAGAAGCGGAGAAGGATAACCCGGAGCCCTCAAGCCCGCCGAAGGAATGAATCACCAGGTGTTTGGCCAACAAACAATGCTTCATCAATTCAGACTCTGGGAGTCTTGTAATAGGGTAGAAAGAACTCCCAATGCTCGTCATGCCTTCGTGCATGCTCTTACCGCTTAACACTTTCCGTAAGCCGCCGTGGCTGTATATTTCTGGCTTTATTTCTTTGGCGTTTTAAATTTTGCTCGCCTTATTCTGCACAGAAAGTATTAATAACCCAGACACAAACCAACCGTTTGATACACAGGCCGGTTTATGATCATATTTTGTTAAACCTAAGCATAATAGCATACCTGCGATCCTTGGATAATCTTTCCGGCTCATATGACGTTCACCCGGCACTTAACAACCTGGGGCGATGAAATTAAACCGGCAAGACAAAAAAACATCTCATAATGCTTTCCACAAGGTTTCACGATAATCAAAATACTTTACAGGCTTCTGATTCGGATACGATCAGTAAACCGTTCCAAAGGGGTTAAGCTAAGATTCGGATATGATCATATAGCCCCCAGTGGCTTGGCGATGCCGATCAAGTGGGTATCGACAGCTATGTTCTCTTTGGTTCGAATACGACCTATGTTTGAATAGGAAGCCCCCAAGTGACCATAAGATTTGTTTAATGACGCTGATTCATATACGATCCACGTCAGACCTAAAGGGGTTAAGCTGTGATTCAAATATGATCAGGAAGCCCCCAAGTAGGCTTGGCAAGTATGCCGATCAAGTGGGTATCGACAGCTATGTTCTCTTTGGTTCGGATACGACCTATGTTTGAACAGGAAGCCCCCAAATGACCATGGCTAGATTCAGATATGATCATAAGCCGGACCAAAGGTAAAGCCGGATTCAGATATGATCCGGTCCCTATTGGTTGTTTCCACCGCCTGTCAAAAAGACATATACACTTTTTTGAGGGTGAAAAAAGGACAGAGGTCCTGCTTTATTACTTTATATAATATGTACATTGTCAAAAAAGATATACATCTAAAGAGTCGGTGGCTTAAGTGTAATAAGGCCGAAGATGGGCTATATTCCACGGCCGGCGGGTCTCCTCCGATTTACCTGAGTCTTTGTGCTCTCGAATATCAATGAGGTAGTATGACCCATTGTGCAGATTCTTGCTGACCACAAAGGGTCCTTCCCAAGGAGGGGATAGCTTGTGCATATCGGACTGATCCTGGATGAGCCGGAGCACTAAATTGCCTTCCTGAAATGTTCTGCTTCTGACCCGGCGGCTGTGATAGCGATGAAGGTCTTGCTGGTAAATCACCGAGCGGGCTATTGCCAAGTCTCGCTCCTCATCCAACAAGTCCAGAGCCTCCTGTCGAGCCTTCTTGTTATCAGCCTCAACGTAAGCCGCCACACGGGGCGAATCGTGCCGGATATCACTTGGCAGAACTACCTCTGCTCCATAAACCATGAAAAAAGGCGTGTAACCCGTTGATCTGTTAGGCGTAGTGTTGATGCTCCACAGCATAGAGGGCAACTCTTCCACCCAACAACCCGGAGTCCGCTGTAAAGGGACCAAAAGCCGTGGTTTGATACCCCTTAAGATCTCCTGATTAGCTCTTTCTGCTTGACCATTGGATTGAGGATGAGCAACAGCCGAAACATCAAGCCGGATATGTTCCCGTTGACAGAACTCCTCCATGGCACCCTTGGAGAGATTAGTTCCATTATCAGTTATGATGCTATGTGGAAAACCAAAACGAAAGATCACCTTTTTGATGAACTGAACTGCTATGGCCGCATCACACTGACTGACCGGTTCTGCCTCAATCCACTTTGTAAATTTATCCACTGCCACCAGGAGGTGTGTCTTTTTATCCTTAGACCTTTTAAAAGGTCCCACCATGTCAAGCCCCCAGACTGCAAACGGCCAAGTAATTGGAATCATTCTCAATTCCTGAGCCGGCACATGAGCTCGTCGTGAGAATTTTTGACATCCGTCACATTTGCTAACAAGATCTTCTGCATCTGCATGAGCCGTCAGCCAATAAAAACCATGACGGAAAGCCTTGGCCACCAGAGATTTTGAACCGGCATGATGACCACAATCTCCTTCATGGATTTCTCGAAGTATCTCTTGACCCTCTGCAGGCGAAACACAACGCTGGAATGCCCATGTGGCACTGAGATGATTTAACTCGCCGTTAACAATTGTCATGGATTTGGACCGCCTGACAATTTGTCTCGCCAAGGTCTCATCCTCAGGCAGCTCTCCCCGGGTCATATAAGCCAAATATGGCAATGTCCAATCCGGGATGACGTGAAGTGCAGCCACCAACTGTGCCTCCGGGTCTGGCACTGCAAGCTCCTCCTCTGTAGGTACCTTGACAGAAGGATTATGTAAAACGTCAAGAAAGGTGTTAGGCGGCACCTGCTTTTGCTGAGAGCCCAACCGGCTTAAAGCATCAGCCGCCTCATTCTTCCTTCTGTCAATGTGCTCCACTTGATACCCTTTGAAGTACCCAGCTACGGCATCGACTTCTCGGCGATAAGCCACCATAAGGGGATCCTTAGAATCCCATGTGCCTGAGACCTGTTGAGCCACGAGGTCTGAGTCGCCCAAGCACCTTACCCGGCTTAAATTCATCTCCTTAGCCATCCGGAGACCATGGAGCAAGGCCTCGTATTCAGCTGCATTGTTAGTACAAGGAAACATGAGCCGGAGCACATAACGAAATTTATCACCTCGAGGGGAAGTTAAGACAACTCCAGCCCCTGATCCTTCTAACTGCCTGGACCCATCAAAGTGAATAGTCCAATACATATTGTCCGGCTTCTCCTCAGGTGCCTGCAACTCTGTCCAATTATTGATAACATCCACCAAGGCCTGAGATTTGATGGCAGTACGGGGCATATACTTTAAACCATAAGGCCCAAGCTCAATGGCCCACTTGGCGATTCGTCCTGTGGCTTCCCTGTTCTGAATGATATCTCCCAGAGGGGCTGAACTTACCACCGTTATAGGATGACTTTGAAAGTACTGCTTCAGCTTCCGGTTTGCCATGAACACACCGTAAACAAGCTTCTGCCAATGTGGATACCTTTGCTTAGACTCAATGAGCACCTCGCTGATGTAGTAAACCGGCTGTTGAACCAGATGCTCCTTGCCTGCCTCCTTACGCTCCACCACGATGGCAATACTGACGACCCGTGAGTTAGCAGCCACATATAGCAATAGCGGCTCTTTATCAATGGGAGCTGCAAGAACCGGTGGCTCAGATAACTGTCTCTTTAAATCTTCAAAGGCAGTATTAGCAGCATCGCTCCAGACAAAAGTGTCTGTTTTCTTCATCATCTGATATAGTGGTAAGGCCTTCTCCCCTAACCGGCTTATGAACCGGCTTAAAGCAGCAACCCGTCCTGCCAGGCGCTGAACATCAATGATACATGCCGGCTTAGCCAGAGAGGTAATCGCCGTGATCTTCTCCGGATTAGCTTCAATGCCTCCATTTGACACCAGAAAGCCCAAGAGCTTGCCCGCAGGTACACCAAACACACACTTGGCCGGGTTAAGCATCATCTTGTAAACCCGGAGATTGTCAAAGGTCTCTCTCAAGTCGGATATTAAAGTTTCCTTTTCTCTGGACTTCACCATGATTTCATCCACATAAGCATGAACATTGCGCCCGATTTGATCGTGCAAACAGTTCTGCACACATTGCTGATAAGTTGCCTGGGCACTCTTGAGCCCAAACGGCATAGATACATAACAGAAGGCCCCAAACGGAGTGATAAAAGCTGTCTTCGCCTGGTCCTTAACTGCCATCTTGATCTGATGATAACCAGAGTAAGCATCCAAAAAGCTCAAACATTCACAACCCGCCGTAGCATCAATGATTTGATCAATACGGGGGAGAGCAAAGGGATCAGCCGGACAAGCCTTGTTTAAGTCCGTGTAATCCACACACATCCGCCAAGTGTTGTTCTTCTTGAGCACCAGCACCGGGTTAGCTAGCCACTCCGGATGAAAAACTTCAACAATAAACCCGGCCGCTAAGAGCCGGGCCACCTCTTCCCCAATAGTTGTCCGTCTCTCTTTGTTGAATCGTCGGAGAAACTGCCTGACCGGCTTATACTTCGGATCAATATTGAGAGTGTGCTCAGCGAGTTCCCTCGGTACACCTGGCATGTCAGAAGGTTTCCATGCAAAGATGTCCCGGTTCTCACGGATGAACTCGATGAGCGCGCTTTCCTATTTAGGATCCAAATTGGCACTGATACTGAACTGTTTAGAGGCATCTCTCGGGGTGAAGCCAACAAGCTTTGTCTCAGCGGCCGATTTAAACTTCAACGCCGGGTCATGCTCAGTAGTTGGTTTCTTGAGGGAGGTCATATCCGTCGGGTCAATATTGTCTTGATAAAATATGAGCTCCTCCGCGGCACAGGCCGTCTCAGCATAAGCCACGTCGCCTTCTTCACATTCCAAAGCCACCTTTCGACTCCCATGCACGGTGATGGTGCCCTTGTGACCCGGCATCTTGAGCTATAAGTAAACGTAACACGGTCGTGCCATGAATTTAGCATAAGCCGGTCGCCCAAATAGAGCGTGATATGGACTCCTGATTTTGACCACCTCAAACGTCAGCTTCTCAGCCCTGGAATCATACTCATCTCCAAAGGCCACCTCTAATTCAATCTTACCAACTGGGTAAGCCGACTTGCCTGGAACCACCCCGTGGAAAACAGTGTTGGATGTTCTCAGATTCTTCTCAGTCAACCCCATACGCTGGAAGGTCTCATAATAGAGTGTATTGATGCTGCTACCTCCATCCATGAGTACCTTAGTGAATTTATATCCACCAACCTGAGGTGCTACCACCAAGGCTAACTGACCCGGATTATCAACGTGTGGAGGGTGATCCTCTCTACTCCAAATGATGGGTTGCTCTGACCATCTCAAATAACGAGGAACTGACGGCTCAACCGAATTTACAGCCCTCTTACGAACCTTCTGGTAACGTTTGCATAAGCTGGTGGTAAACACATGGTACTGCCCACCGCTCAACTGTTTCGGTTGGCTCTGGTAACCCGACTGTTGCTGCTGCTGTCCTCCCTGACCAGATTGCTGCTGATTATTTCCACCCAGCTATCCCTAAAAACCGGAATTTGAATCGCCGCCCAGGCCATGAAAGCCGCTACCCCTGAACCGCCACCAAATCCGTGACCACCATCAAAGATGTTGGAGTTTTTAAACGCCTTCATGATCGCACAATCTTTCCACAGGTGCGTAGCGGGGTGCTCCCGGGTGTCGTGTTTCGGACAGGGCTCGTTGAGTAGCTGCTCAAGAGATGGACCTGACCCACCGGTTCGAGGCCACTTACCCTTACGTCTCTGATTGTTACCCTGTGTACTAGCGTTAGCCACAAGCTCCGGGGTGCCATCCGCCTTACGCTTATTGCCACTTTGATTCCCTGTGTTGTGCTGTTGACCCTTTCCATTACCGTTCCTTTTACCCTTCCATGTCTTCTCATCGTCAGATGCGGGGTCCTTGGTATTATCACAATCGGCATATTTGACTAAAGCCGCCATTTGCGTTCCCATATCGGTGCAGTCACGCTTAAGGTGGCCCAATTTCTGCCTCAGCGGTTCAAAGTTGCAATTCTTCTCCAACATGAGGACTGCAGAGCCGGCATCCATCTTATCAGATGAGTGAATTATCTCCTTGACTCGGCGTACCCAATGGGTGGTGGATTCACCCTCTCCCTGCTTACAACTCGTCAAGTCCACGATCGACATAGAATGCTTACAAGTATCCTTGAAGTTCTGGATGAAACGGGCCTTTAACTCCTCCCACGAACCAATGGAATTAGGTGGTAAACCTTTTAGCCATGACCGGGCCGTTCCATCTAACATCATGGTGAAGTATTTGTCCATTGCCGCATCACTGACCTCCAACAGCTCCATGGCCATCTCATAACTCTCAATCCACGCTCCGGGCTGTAAGTCGGCCGTGTAATTCGGCACCTTTCGAGGTCCCTTGAAGTCCTTAGGCAGGCGCACGTTGCGTAAAGCCGGTATCAAACAAGGAACTCCACCGGTTTTGGTGGCTACTCCCATCTCAAAAGAGGTCGTTGGATACTCTGGGATATCCTGGTGAGCCGCCAGTTGAGCTGCCTGTTGAGCCGCCCGCTCGTTCTCCTGACGTACTCGGTCTTGCACTGGGTTATAGCCACCATGCTGGTTAAGGCGTTGGGTGTTGCTTGATAATGCTTCGGACTCCATGTGCCTGCTGTAACTTGGGCTCCGGTTTTGACGAGGCGGTGCTAACCAAGGCGGAGGGGTTGGATGAATCCTTTCCCGGCTGTAAGAATAGTCCTCCTGCTGAGCCAGGGCCATCTGGACAAGTTCCCGGATCCTCTGGGTCTCCACTGCTATTGGATCATCACCGTCCACTGGAAGAGCCGCCAGGCGCGCTGACGCCGCAATTAAATTTTCCATGGGGTTGGAAAAGTGACCCTCCGGTACCGGCACATAACGCGGCGGCGCCATGCTCATACGAGGAGGTGGCATCTCCCGACACCGAGCCAGTCCTCCCACTCCGGATGTCATAAACTAATTAGCATCGGGTGGGTTACTTGGCCCGGCTCCGGGTGTAGCAAAAAGAACCCTAGGGTCATAATTCGGAGGCAACCGGGATTGGGTCTTCTGGTGTCTCCTCCTCATTACCTCATTGGACGTGTTTAAACTCATCGTGAGCTGGTAAGCCTCTGACTGCAACCGCTGTGCCCGGGCGTCAAAAGTCGCCCACTCCGTAGCTAGCCTAGTATCCTCAGCTGCTAAGGCCTCCTTGGCCTGAGCTATCTCCTCACGTACCCGTGCTACCTCCGTGTCATGCTCATCTTTGTTTGCAGGGATAACCGTGGCGGTTAACAGGGTCGTAAGCTTGTCCATGAGGTCTATCAGTACTTGAGCCAGCGGGCGCACAGGGCCTCCTGCCCCGGCTGCTCCTAACCCGGAAGTATTTGTAGCCGTAGCTGTAGAGTTTTATCCGGGTTGAGTCCCAGCCATAAAGACTCCTGCCCAATTTGGCGACTCACAGAGGTCCAGAATACTAAGGCCATCAGAACAGCCCCCAAGCGCACCGTCTTGAACTTGATACAAAGAATCTGTTGAACCGGTGGATGAATCACTGTCAGAGTGGACGGCTGTCTCACCACCATCTTCAGGACCTTCAAAAAGTTCTTCTCCGTGGACGTAGCCCACAAAGACACGCTTCATGCCGGGTTGAACTCGGGCGGGTTTCGCACGCTAAGCCGTCTCGACGAGGTCGGTGCAGTTGTCCGGCTCAGGCCCCGGCTCACCGATCCGGCCGATGAAGACGTGGATCCCTCCGAAGGGGACCCGGTACCCGTACTCAATTGAGCCGGTGTCGGGGCCCCAGCCTTCGTCGTCGATGTAGATCTTGTCGCGACGACTCTTGGTCATCCGGCCAACTACATATCCCTTGTGCCCTTCGAAGTTGCCCTTCAAGAACTTAAATCCACCGTGCGCTGGTCCCACAGTGGGCGCCAACTGTCGTGGAATTGTCATGTCAGATGTCCTCGTGAAAGGACTTAGTTGTGGAGTCATCGCAACTAGGAAGCTTGAAGGGGTTAATCGGGACAAAGGACACGAGAGGTTTTATACTAGTTTGGCCCCTTACGGTGAAGGTAAGGCCTACGTCTAGTTGGGTTGGTATTGATGTTTCGATGACCAGGGAGCGAGATACGCTATGCCTGGCTCTCGATGAGTTGTTTCTTGCCCTAAGTCGCCCGCAGGTCGTCCCCTTATATACACGGGTTGACGCCCTGCGGCTTACAGAGTCCCGGCCGGCTTATACACAATGTCCGGCTCGGCGACTAGTTAAGTCTACCTTATGATACAAGTATATTCCTATGGGGGTTTACTACAATGGGCCTTAAGTCGCCTGTGGTCCTTAAGCTCTTGATGGACCGCCACCTTCATACTTTAGTCTTGGGCTTCTCTCTGGTGAATCTTCTTTGCGTAACCCGGCCCCTCCTGGGCGGCTTACACAAATAGTTATATCCCCAACACCTCCGGTTAATAGGATAGTCCCAAAAGTAATATAAAAGGGTATAATAAAGCCCATAATCATTCAAAACAGATAATATAATAGCATGGAACAATCAAAAATTATAGATACATTGGAGACGTATCAAGGAGCAACTCTTTGCTCTACTGGTTGGGGTGAAGATGCCCAAACAAGCCCCTCAAAGGATTAGTTTCCATAGTAACAAGTAACAAAAAAATTCAGCACACTATATAAATGTTTCCTTACCAAGTTCCACTCACCAAAAGTGCTACACTCCCCGGCAACGGCGCTAGAAAAGAGTCTTGATGACCCACAAGTGTAGGGGATCTATCGTAGTCTTTTCGATAAGTAAGAGTGTCAAACCCAACGAGGAGAAGAAGGAAATGATAAGCGGTTTTCAGTAAGGTTTTCTCTGCAAGCACTGAAATTGTAGGTAACAGATAGTTTTGTGATAAGATAAATTGTAACAGATAACAAGCAATGAAAGTAAATAAGGTGCAGCAAGGTGGCCCAATCCTTTTTGTAGCAAAGGACAAGCCTGGACAATTTCTTATAATGAGAAAAGCGCTCCCGAGGACACATGGAATTATCGTCAAGCTAGTTTCATCACGCTCATATGATTCGCGTTCGGTACTTTGATAATTTGATATGTGGGTGGACCGGTTCTTGGGTACTGCCCTTACTTGGACAAGCATCCCACTTATGATTAACCCCTATTGCAAGCATCTGTAACTACAAAAGAAGTATTAAGGTAAACCTAACCACAACATTAAACATATGGATCCAAATCAGCCCCTTACGAAGCAACGCATAAACTAAGGTTTAAGCTTCTATCATTCTAGCAACCCATCATCTACTTATTACTTCCCAATGCCTCCCTCTAGGCCCAAATAATGGTGAAGTGTCATGTAGTCGACGTTCACATAACACCACTAGAGGAAAGACAACATACATCTCATCAAAATATCGAACGAATACCAAATTCACATGTCTACTAATAGCAGGACTTCACCCATGTCCTTAGGAACAAACATAACTACTCACAAAGCATATTCATGTTCATAATCAGAGGAGTAATAATATGCATTAAGGATCTGAACATATGATCTTCCAGCAAGTAAACCAATTAGCAGCAATTACAAGTAGTAATCAACACTACTAGCAACCCACAAGTACCAATTTGTGGTTTTGGATACAAGATTGGATACAAGAGATGAACTAAGGTTTGAGAGGAGATGGTGCTGGTGAAGATGTTGATGGAGATTGACCCTCTCCCGATGGGAGGATCGTTGGTGATGACGATGGTGATGATTTCCCCCTCCTGGAGGGAAGTGTCCCCGACAAAACAGCTCTGTCGGAGCTCTAGATTGGTTTCGCCAAGGTTCCGCCTCGTGGCGGCGGAGTTTCGTCCCGTAAGCTTGCCCATGATTTTTTCCTGGGTAAAAGCCTTCATATAGCAGAAGATGGACACCGGAGGGCCACCAGGGGGCCCAGGAGACAAGGGGCGCGCCCAGTAGGGGTGGGCGTGCCCCCCACCCTCCTGGCCAGGGTGTGGGCCCCCTGAGGTGTTTCTTCCGCTCAATAATTCTTATTAATTCCAAACATAAGTTTCGTGGAGTTTCAGGTCTTTTGGAGCAGTGCAAAATATGTTTCCAATGTTTGCTCCTTTTCTAGCCAGAATTCCAGCTGCCGGCATTCCCCCTCTTCATGGTAAACCTTATAAAATAAGAGAGAATAGCCATAAGTATTGATATATATATATATATATATATATATATATATATATATATATATATATATGATGTGTAATAACATCCCATAATGCAATCAATATTGATATAAAAGCATGATGCAAAATGGGCGTATCACCCCCCGCCGCACGCGTGCTTAAAAAAGGACGCTTCCTGAGTCTGACAAGTGGGCCCGCTGTCGGTGGTCGTTATAAATAAGACAACCGGTGGCGGTTGGGTGGCCTACAGGTGGGGACACGGCAGACACCGAGGAGACGCACGGCATGTCCGCTTCGCATCCGCGCCGACGCATTTCAGGCACAATTTTGGGCCGGAAATGGGTCCGCGCGGACACCAGGCGGACGCGATTTGCATTTGGGTTGCCGCATTGGGCAGGCCCCACTTTTGTCCACGCTGACCCAAACGGACGCAGGCGGATAAAGTGGGTCTCCCCATTGGAATTGCTCTAAGGGGTTGTGTTGGAGTCTTTGTAATCAGCTAGGAAAATCCCTAGGGAAGCCACGGTAGAGGGGGAAAAAGATTAATCTCGTGCGTTCGGCAATCCACCATCTCCTAGAATCTGGGGAGTGGTTGTTTGCTCGCTTCAAAGAATTTAGCTACAGCTCTGTCTGCTATTAGAGCGGAGCCGTGGAGCGGAGTGACACCAAATGAGCCCTAAGATAGTCGCCGGAGATTAGTTCGCTTGGTAAGCTAGCCTCATGTGAGAAGCATCCAGCTGCCTGCGTGCTTAGATCATCTCCAGCCGCGCCCCCAGAACATGAAGGAAATATGCCCTAGAGTCAATAATAAAGTTATTACTTATTTCCTTATATCATGATAAATGTTTATTATTCATGCTTGAATTGTATTAATCGAAAACATAATACATGTGTGAATACATAGACAAACATAGTGTCACTAGTATGCCTCTACTTGACTAGCTCGTTGATCAAAGATGGTTGTGTTTCCTAACCATAGACATGGGTTGTCATTTGGTTAACGGGATCACATAATTAGGAGAATGATGTGATTGACTTGACCCATTCCGTTAGCTTAGCACTTGATCGTTTAGTATGTTGCTATTGCTTTCTTCATGACTTATACATGTTCCTACAACTATGAGATTATGCAACTCCTGTTTACCGGAGGAACACTTTGTGTGCTACAAAACATCACAACCTAACTGGGTGATTATAAAGGAGCTCTATAGGTGTCTCCGAAGGTACATGTTGAGTTGACGTATTTCGAGATTAGGATTTGTTACTCCGATTGTCGGAGAGGTATCTCTGGGCCCTCTCGGTAATGCACATCACTATAAGCCTTGCAAGTAATGTAGCTAATGAGTTAGTTATGGGATGATGCATTACGTAACGAGTAAAGATACTTGCCGGTAACGAGATTGAACTAGGTATTGAGATACCGATGATCGAATCTCGGGCAAGTAACATACCGATGACAAAGGGAACAACGTATGTTGTTATGCGGTTTGACCAATAAAGATCTTCGTAGAATATGTGGGAGCCAATATGAGCATCCAGGTTCCGCTATTGGTTATTGACCGGAGACGTGTCTCGGTCATGTCTACATAGTTCTCCAACCCGTAGGGTCCGCACGCTTAAAGTTAGATGACGGTTATATTATGAGTTTATATGTTTTGATGTACCGAAGATAGTTCGGAGTCCCTGATGTGATCACGGACATGACGAGGAGTCTAGAAATGGTCGAGACATGAAGATTGATATATTGTACGACTATATTCGGACACCGGAATGGTTCCGGGGGTTATCAGATGTATACCGGAGTACCGGGAGGTTACCGGAACCCCCCGGGGGGGTTAATGGGCCTCATGGGACCAAAGTGGAGCAGAGGAGGGGCGGCCAGGGCAGGCCGCTCGCCCTCCCCCTCTTGTCCAAATAGGACAAGGAGGGGGGCGACGCCCAACTTTCCTTCCTCTCCTCTCTCCCCTTCCTTCCCCCTCTCCTACTTGGACAAGGAAAGGAGGGAGTCCTACTCCCGGTGGGAGTAGGACTCCTCCCTGGCACGCCTCCTCCTGGCCGGCCGCCCCCTCCCCCTTGCTCCTTTATATACGGGGGCAAGGGGCACCTCTAGATACAACAATTGATCCTTGAGATCTATTAGCCGTGTGCGGTGCACCCCTCCCCCCCTCCACCATATTCCACCTTGATAATATCGTAGCGGTGCTTAGGCGAAGCCATGTGTCGGTAGAACATCATTACCGTCACCACACCGTCATGCTGACGGAACTCTCCCTCGAAGCTCGGCTAGATCGGAGTTTGAGGGACGTCATCAAGTTGAACGTGTGCTGAACTCGGAGGGTACATGGACAACACTCTCCCTCTTGTTGCTATGCATCACCATGATCTTGAGTGTGCGTAGAATTTTTTTTTGAAGTTACTACATTCCCCAATAGTGGTATCAGAGCCTGGTTTTATGCGTAGATGTTATATGCACGAGTAGAACACAAGTGAGTTATGGGCGATAGAAGTCATACTGCTTACCAACATGTCATACTTTGGTTCGGCGGTATTGTTGGATGAAGCGTCTCAGACCGACATTATGCGTACGCTTACGCGAGACTGTTTCTACCGACATGCTTTGCACATAGGTGGCTGGCGGGTGTCAGTTTCTCCAACTTTAGTTGAACCGAGTGTGGCTACGCCCGGTCCTTGAGAAGGTTAAAACAACACTAACTTGACGAACTATCGTTGTGGTTTTGATGCGTAGGTAAGAACGGTTCTTGCTCAGCCCGTAGCAGCCACGTAAAACTTGAAACAACAAAGTAGAGGACGTGTAACTTGTTTTTGCATGGCATGTTGTGATGTGATATGGTCAAGACATGATGCTATATTTTATTGTATGAGATGATCATGTTTTGTAACCGAGTTATCGGCAACTGGCAGGAGCCATATGGTTGTCGCTTTATTGTATGCAATGCAATCACCCTGTAATTGCTTTACTTTATCACTAAGAGGTAGCGATAGTCGTAGAAGCAATAGGTGGCGAAACGACAACTATGCTACGATGGAGATTAAGGTGTCGCGCCGGTGACGATGGTGATCATGACGGTGCTTCGGAAATGGAGATCACAGGCACAAGATGATGATGGCCATATCATATCACTTATATTGATTGCATGTGATGTTTATCCTTTTATGCAGCTTATTTTGCTTTGATTGAGGTAGCATTATAAGATGATCTCTCACTAAATTTCAAGGTATAAGTGTTCTCCCTGAGTATGCACCATTGTGAAAGTTCTTTGTGCTGAGATACCACGTGATGATCGGGTGTGATAGGCTCTACGTTCAATACAACGGGTGCAAAACAGTTGCACACATGGAATACTCAGGTTAAACTTGACGAGCCTAGCATATACAAATATGGCCTCGGAACACTGAGACCGAACGGTCGAGCGTGAATCATATAGTAGATATGATCAACATAGTGATGTTCACCATTGAAAACTACTCCATCTCACGTGATGATCAGACAAGGTTTAGTTGATTTGGATCACGTGATCACTTAGATGATTAGAGGGATGTCTATCTAAGTGGGAGTTCTTAGTAATATGATTAATTGAACTTAAATTTATCATGAACTTAGTACTTGATAGTATTTTGCTTGTCTATGTTTGTTGTAGATAGATGGCTCGTGATGTTGTTCTATTGAATTTTAATGCGTTCCTTGAGAAAGCTAAGTTGAAAGATGATGGTAGCAATTACACGGACTGGGTCCGTAACTTGAGGGTTATCCTCATTGTTGCACAGAAGAATTACATCCTGGAAGCACCGCTGGGTGCCAGGCCTGCTACAGATGCAACTGACGATGTTAAGAACGTCTGGCAGAGCAAAGCTGATGACTACTCGATAGTTCAGTGTGCCATGATTTACGGCTTAGAACCGGGACTTCAATGACATTTTGAACATCATGGAGCATATGAGATGTTCCAGGAGTTGAAGTTAATATTTCAAGCAAATGCCCAGATTGAGAGATATGAAGTCTCCAATAAGTTCTATAGCTGCAAGATGGAAGAGAATAGTTCTGTCAGTGAACATATACTCAAAATATCTGGGTATAATAATCACTTGATTCAACTGAGAGTTAATCTTCCTGATGATAGTGTCATTGACAGAATTCTTCAATCACTGCCACCAAGCTACAAGAGCTTCGTGATGAACTATAATATGCAAGGGACGAATAAGACTATTCCCGAGCTCTTCGCAATGCTAAAAGCTGCGGAGGTAGAAATAAAAAAGGAGCATCAAGTGTTGATGGTCAACAAGACCACCAGTTTCAAGAAAAATGGTAAAGGGAAGAAGAAGGGGAACTTTAAAAAGAACGGCAAACAAGTTGCTACTCAAGAGAAGAAACCCAAGTCTGGACCTAAGCCTGAGACTGAGTGCTTCTACTGGAAGCAGACTGGTCACTGGAAGTGGAAGTACCCCAAGTACTTGGCGGATAAGAAGGATGGCAAGGTGAACAAAGGTATATGTGATATACATATTATTGATGTGTACCTTACTAATGCTCGAAGTAGCACCTGGGTATTTGATACTGGTTCTGTTGCTAATATTTGCAACTCGAAACAGGGACTACGGATTAAGCGAAGATTGGCTAAGGACGAGGTGACGATGCACGTGGGAAATGGTTCCAAAGTCGATGTGATCGCGGTTGGCACGCTACCTCTACATCTACCTTCGGGATTAGTTTTAGACCTGAATAATTGTTATTTGGTGCCAGCGTTAAGCATGAACATTATATCTGGATCTTGTTTGATGCGAGACTGTTATTCATTTAAATCAGAGAATAATGGTTGT
The DNA here is from genome assembly GCF_002162155.2 of Triticum dicoccoides. NCBI lineage: Eukaryota > Viridiplantae > Streptophyta > Magnoliopsida > Poales > Poaceae > Triticum > Triticum dicoccoides. The sequence goes on from NC_041391.1 coordinate 132,356,253, forward strand.
TCTATTTATATGAGTAATATCTTTTATGGCCATGCACCCTTGAAGAGTGGTCTATTTTTATGAATCTCGATAGTAGTAACACACATATTCATAATGTTGAAGCCAAAAGATGCAGAGTTGATAATGATAGTGCAACTTATTTGTGGCACTGCCGTTTGGGTCATATTGGTGTAAAGCGCATGAAGAAACTCCATACTGATGGACTTTTGGAATCACTTGGTACTTGCGAACCATGCCTCATGGGCAAGATGACTAAAACGCCGTTCTCCGGAACTATGGAGCGAGCAACAGATTTGTTGGAAATCATACATACTAATGTATGTGGACCAACGAATATTGAGGCTCGTGGCAGGTATTGTTATTTTCTCACCTTCACAGATGATTTAAGCAGATATGGGTATATCTACTTAATGAAACATAAGTCTGAAACATTTGAAAAGTTCAAAGAATTTCAAAGTGAAGTGGAAAATCATCGTAACAAGAAAATAAAGTTTCTATGATCTGATTGTGGAGGAGAATATTTGAGTTACGAGTTTGGTTTACATTTGAAACAATGCGGAATAGTTTCGCAACTCACGCCACCCGGAACACCACAATGTAATGGTGTGTCCGAACGTTGTAACCGTACTTTACTATATGGTGCGATCTATGATGTCTCTTACTGATTTACCACTATCGTTTTGGGGTTATGCTTTAGAGACGACCGCATTCACGTTAAATAGGGCACCATCAAAATTCGTTGAGACAATGCCTTATGAACAGTGGGTTGGCAAGAAACCAAAGTTGTCGTTTCTTAAAGTTTGGGGCTGCGATGCTTATGTGAAGAAACTTCAACCAGATAAGCTCGAACCCAAATCGGAGAAATGTGTCTTCATAGGATACCCAAAGGAGACTATTGGGTACACCTTCTATCATAGATTTGAAGGCAAGACTTTTGCTGCTAAATTCGGATCCTTTCTAGAGAAGGAGTCTCTCTCGAAAGAAGTGAGTGGGAGGAAAGTAGAACTTGATGATGTAATTGTACCTGATCCCTTATTGGAAAGTAGTTCATCACAGCAACCAGTTCCTGTGACGACTACACCGATTAGTGAGGAAGCTAATGATATTGATCATGAAACTTTAGATCAAGTTACTACCGAACCTCGTAGGTCAACCAGAGTAAGATCCACACCAGAGTGGTACGGTAATCCTATTCTGGAGGTCATGTTACTTGACCATGGTGAACCTATGAACTATGAGGAAGGGATGATGAGCCCAGATTCCGAAAAATGGTTTGAGGCCATGAAATCTGAGATGGGATCCATGTATGAGAACAAAGTATGGACTTTGGTTGACTTGCTGATGATCGGCAAGCCATCGAGAATAAATGGATCTTCAAGAAGAAGACTGACGCTGATGGTAATATTACTGTCTACAAAGCTCGACTTGTTGTGAAAGGTTTTCTACAAGTTCAAGGGGTTGACTACGATGAGACTTTCTCCCCCGTAGCGATGCTTAAGTCTGTCCGAATCATGTTAGCAATTGCCGCATTTTATGATTATGAAATATGGCAAATGGATGTCAAAACTGCATTCCTGAATGGATTTCTAGAAGAAGCGTTGTATATGATGCAACCAGAAGGTTTTGTTGATCCAAAAGGTGCTAACAAAGTGTGCAAACTCCAGCGATCCATTTATGGACTGGTGCAAGCCTCTCGGAGTTGGAATAAACGCTTTGATAGTGTGATCAAAGCATATGGTTTTATACAGACTTTTGGAGAAGCCTGTATTTACAAGAAAGTGAGTGGGAGCTCTGTAGCATTTCTGATATTATATGTAGACGACATATTGTTGATTGGAAATGATATTTCTGGATAGCATAAAGGATACTTGAATAAAAGTTTTTCAATGAAAGACCTCGGTGAAGTTGCTTATATATTAGGCATCAAGATCTATAGAGATAGATCAATACACTTAATTGGACTTTCACAAAGCACATACCTTGATAAAGTTTTGAAAAAGTTCAAAATGGATCAAGCAAAGAGAGGGTTCTTGCCTGTATTACAAGGTGTGAAGTTGAGTCAGACTCAATGAACGACCACAACAGAAGATAGAGAGAAAATGAAAGATGTTCCCTATGCTTCAGCCATAGGCTCTATCATGTATGCAATGCTGTGTACCAGACCTAATGTATGCTTAGCAATAAGTTAGCAGGGAGGTATCAAAGTAATCTAGGAGTGGATCAATGGACAGCGGTCAAGAATATCCTGAAATACCTGAAAAGGACTAAGGATATGTTTCTCGTTTATGGAGGTGACAAAGAGCTAGTCGTAAATGGTTACGTCGATGCAAGCTTTGACACTGATCCGGATGATTCTAAATCACAAACCGGATACGTGTTTATATTGAACGGTGGAGCTGTTAGTTGGTGCAGTTCTAAACAAAGCGTCGTGGCGGGATCTACATGTGAAGCGGAGTACATGGCTGCTTCAGAAGCAGCAAATGAAGGAGTCTGGATGAAGGAGTTCATATCCAATCTAGGTGTCATACCTAGTGCATCGGAACCAATGAAAATCTTCTGTGACAATACTGGTGCAATTGCCTTGGCAAAGGAATCCGGATTTCACAAGAGGACCAAGCACATCAAGAGATGCTTCAATTTCATCTGGGACCAAGTCCAAGTGGAGACATAGAGATTTGCAAGATACATACGGATCTAAATGTTGCAGACCCGTTGACTAAGCCTCTTCCATGAGCAAAACATGATCAACACCAAGGCTCCATGGGTGTTAGAATCATTACTGTGTAGACTCTAGTGCAAGTGGGAGACTGAAGGAAATATGCCCTAGAAGCAATAATAAAGTTATTATTTATTTCCTTATATCATGATAAATGTTTATTATTCATGCTAGAGTTGTATTAACTGGAAACATAATACATGTGTGAATACATAGACAAACATAGTGTCACTAGTATGCCTCTACTTGACTAGCTCGTTGATCAAAAATGGTTGTGTTTCCTAACCATAGACATGGGTTGTCATTTGATTAACGGGATCACATCATTAGGAGAATGATGAGATTGACTTGACCCATTCCGTTAGCTTAGCACTTGATCGTTTAGTATGTTGCTATTGCTTTCTTCGTGACTTATACATGTTCCTACAACTATGAGATTATGCAATTCTCGTTTACCGGAGGAACACTTTGTGTGCTACCAAACATCACAACATAACTGGGTGATTATAAAGGAGATCTATAGGTGTCTCCGAAGGTACATGTTGAGTTGACATATTTCAAGATTAGGATTTGTCACTCCGATTGTCGGAGAGGTATCTCTGGGCCCTCTCGGTAATGCACATCACTATAAGCCTTGCAAGCAATGTAGCTAATGAGTTAGTTACGGGATGATGCATTACGTAACGAGTAAAGAGACTTGCCGGTAACGAGATTGAACTAGGTATTGAGATACCGACGATCGAATCTCGGGCAAGTAACATACCGCTGACAAAGGGAACAACGTATGTTGTTATGCGGTTTGACCGATAAAGATCTTCATAGAATATGTGGGAGCCAATATGAGCATCCAGGTTCCTCTATTGGTTACTGACCAGAGACGTGTCTCGGTCATGTCTACATAGTTCTCAAACCCATAGGGTCCGCACGCTTAAAGTTAGATGACGGTTATATTATGAGTTTATATGTTTTGATGTACCGAAGATAGTTTGGAGTCCCGGATGTGATCACGGACATGACGAGGAGTCTTGAAATGGTCGAGACATGAAGATTGATATATTGGACGACTATATTCGGACACCGGAATGGTTCCGGGGGTTATCGGATGTATACCAGAGTACCGGGAGGTTACTGAAACCCCCCAGGGGGGGTTAATGGGCCTCATGGGCCCAAAGTGGAGCAGAGGAGGGGCGGCCAGGGCATTCCGCGCGCCCCCTCCCCCTCTAGTCCGAATAGGACAAGGAGGGGGGGCGGCGCCCCCCTTTCCTTCCTTTCCTCTCTCCCCTTCCTTCCCCATCTCCTACTTGGACAAGGAAAGGAGGGAGTCCTACTCCCGGTGGGAGTAGGACTCCTCCCTGGCGCGCCTCCTCCACTTGCTCCTTTATATACGGGGGCAGGGGGCACCTCTGGATACAACAATTTGATCCTTGAGATCTATTAGCCGTGTGCGGTGCCCCCCTCCACCATATTCCACCTCGATAATATGTAGGGGTGCTTAGGCGAAGCCCTGCGTCGGTAGAACATCATCATCGTCACCATGCCATCGTGCTGACAGAACTCTCCCTCGAAGCTCGGCTAGATCAGAGGACGTCATCGAGCTAAACGTGTGCTGAACTCGGAGGTGTCGTGCATTCGGTACTTCATCAGTCGGATCGTGAAGACGTACGACTACATCAATCGCGTTGTGCTAACGCTTCCGTTTTCGGTCTACGAGGGTACGTGGATAACACTCTCCCCTCTCGTTTCTATGCATCACCATGATCTTGAATGTGCGTAGGAAACTTTTTTGAAATTACTACGTTCCCCAACAGAACGGCCTCCCCAGGCGATTTTTTTACGCCGGTGTCAAAAAAACGGTCCAGTCGCGCCCCTAGGAGCCTGATTTTCACCGGCCTGGGCCGAAATCAGCGCCGGCGGACCCAGGCCGAACCGGGTGTGCTAGGGGGCGCCGGGGCGAGTGATTTTGGCGCGAAGCAGCCACGGACCCCCCGTGTCAGCGAGACGGGCGCTTCGTCGCCCTCATCGCCTCGGTTCCCGCGGGAATCAATGCCAAGGCTGTCGCGCTGCTGCCGCCGGTCGGCCTTGCCATTGATTCCTCATGGGCGGCGCGTCACGGGGCGGCGGTGATGCCTCCCCTCCCGCCACGCGTATACACGGGCGTGGCTATATAAGCCGGTGGCCTCCCTCGCCTCAGGCCACACCAGCCCTAGCCGCCGAGCTCCCTCACTCTGTCGTGCGCCGCCGCGGCCAAGTCCTTCCTCTCCCTCTCCCGTGCGCTGCCTCCGAGCCCTCCCTCACTTCGACAGCCCCCCAATGGTCGAAAGCTTCCCCGGCGACGAGGCGGTGGCCAACGGCTTCGGCCGCCGCTCGCTCCGTGAACAGGAGTCGTGGCTCCTGTTCGAGGCCAATATCCCGGCGCCGCCGGATATGTGCACCGGGCCGTCGGGGTGGCGGCTCAGCAACGGGGGAGTGCCCGTTCCCCCGTTGCTCGACGCTATGGTGCGGGCCGCCTACTTCGCCGACGAAGTCGAGCTCGCGCACGCCTCCCTCACCGATGAGCAGCGCGCCCTCCCCTAGTATGCCGCCAACAACCACTCGGCGTGGGCGGCGTACTTCGAGCGCTGTCAGGAGCAGAGGTTGGCGTCCACCAACGGGGCGCCGGTGGTGGGTGCTATGTCTTGAGCTTGCGTTGGTTTTCCTTAAAGAGAAAAGGGTGATGCAGCAATAGTAGCGTAAGTATTTCCCTCAGTTTTTGAGAACCAAGGTATCAATCCAGTAGGAGGCTCCTCAAAAGTCTCACGCACCTACACAAACAAACAAAGAACTCGCAACCAACGCAATAAAGGGGTTGTCAATCCCTTCACGGCCACTTGCGAAAGTAAGATCTGATAGAGATAGTATGATAAGATAAATATATTTTTGGTATTTTATGATATAGATTCGAAAAGTAAAGATGCAAATAAAAGTAGATTGAAAGCTTATATGATAAAAGATAGACCCGGGGGCCATAGGTTTCACTAGTGGCTTCTCTCAAGATAGCATAAGTATTACGGTGGGTGAACAAATTACTGTCAAGCAATTGATAGAAAAGCGAATAATTATGAGATTATCTAGGCATGATCATGTATATAGGCATCACGTCCGCAACAAGTAGACCGACTCCTTCCTGCATCTACTACTATTACTCCACACATCGACCGCTATCCAGCATGCATCGAGAGTATTAAGTTCATAAGAACAGAGTAACGCATTAAGAAAGATGACATGATGTAGAGGGATAAACTCATGCAATATGATATAAACCCCAGCTTTTTATCCTCGATGGCAACAATACAATATGTGCCTTGCTTCCCCTGCTGTCACTGGGAAAGGACACCGCAAGATTGAACCCAAAGCTAAGCACTTCTCCCATTGCAAGAAAGATCAATCTAGTAGGCCAAACCAAACTGATAATTCGAAGAGACTTGCAAAGATAACTCAATCATACATAAAAGAATTCAGAGGAGATTCAAATATTTCTCATAGATAAACTTGATTATAAACCCACAATTCATCGGATCTCGACAAACACACCGCAAAAAGAGTTACATCGAATAGATCTCCAAGAAGATCGAGGAGAACATGGTATTGAGATCTAAAAAAGAGAGAAGAAGCCATCTAGCTAATAACCATGGACCCGAAGGTCTGTGGTAAACTACTCACAACTCATCGGAGGGGCTATGGTGTTGATGTAGAAGCCCTCCGTGGTCGATTCCCCCTCCAGGGGAGCGCCGGCGAAGGCTCCAAGATGGGATCTCGCGGATACAGAAGGTTACGACGGTGTAAATGGTTTTCGTTGGCTCCCTTGATGTTCTCGGGGTACATGGGTATATATAGGAGAAAGAAGTAGGTCGGTGGCCGCCCAAGGGGCCCACGAGATAGGGGGCGTGCCCTGTAGGGGTGGGCGCGCCCTCCACCCTCGTGGCCGCCTCGGCTGCTTCTTGACTTGCACTCTAAGTCCTTTGGATCACATTCGTTCCAAAAATCACGCTCCCGAAGGTTTCATTCCGTTTGGACACCATTTGATATTCCTTTTCTTTGAAATACTGAAATAGGCAAAAAAAAAACAGCAATACAGGCTGGGCCTCCGGTTAGTAGGTTAGTCCCAAAAATGATATAAATGTGTAAAGTAAAGCCCATAAACATCCAAAACGGGTAATATAATAGCATGGAACAATTAAAAATTATAGATACGTTGGAGACGTATCAGTGGGCGGCATGAAGAACAGCGAGGGGCGCCACGTGTGGTGGGGCGTCCCTGGCCGCACGCTCGACGGCGTGCTGGCGCACCTTGAGGGCGGCAACGAGCCGCCGCTGGCATACCCTCCTCCGGCGGCCCCGGCCCACGGCCCACCACCGACGTGCCGGGCAATGGCTGCCCAGGGGGTTCGTCTCTTCATCGTCTTCCTCCTCCTCGTCTCGATCTTCTTCCCACTCCTCCAGCTCTCCGGCGCTGCTCGACGTCAAGGCCGAGCCCGCGGCAGAGACGTCACTCGGCCGGAGCACCCGCAGCGCCGGCATCATCATCAACGAAGGCGGCTGGCGCGCCCCCTTGTCGGCTCCTCCGCGCTTCGTCAAGCCGAAGACGGAGCCGGGGCTCACGCCGGTGAAAACGGAGCCGGGGCTCCCCGCCGTGAAGACGGAGCCCGGTGAGGTGGAGCTCGACGACGATGCAGCTCTGAAATTGGCGCGCAAGGAATTCTTCAGGATGGAGAGGGAGCGCCAGGTCGCCGCACTGCGGCGCTTCGAGCAGCGCCGCCGGGGCTGTGAAGAAGGAGGAGCCAACGGATGGAGATGCTGTTAGCTAGCGGCGTGTGTATCTCGCCGGAAGAACTCGCCCCGGCAGGCTGCGTCTACGGTCGAGGCTGCACCGACAGGGCAGGACGTGCCGCTGGAGACTGCCAAGCGCCAGCCAATCCTGTCTTTTCATGCTATTTGAAGCTGTAGCTTTGTTACGATTTGATCTTGTTATAGGTAAGAACATGCTCTGAACGACCATCCCGGTTACAGCCAAAAAAAGAAAAAAGAAATCGCTGGATGCACCGTTTCACTTTATTGGAACGAAACCACACCACAGGCACTCGAGCAATCAAGGTAATATAGGGCCGCTCGATAATTGATGGCTGCCATCACAGGTCACAGCAGGACACTCAATAATCGATGGCTTCGGCTGCATCTACACGTGGGAAGAATCAGGGGCTCTCTTATCTAACTAGATCGGAATCGCGTCTTGGCGTGAGGGTGCCGGTCCAACGTTTTTAAGAAGCAGGTGATGCTAAATCAATAGTAATTCAGATTTAGCATATGCATTCACATAAGATAAGTCAGTAGTAATCCACGTTTAGCATATGCATGATAACGATGCAGTGAAGAAAAAACATTCAACTGTTATAGGAGCGAGACATAGTGGTGCTCAATATCGGCATGAGTCTATAAGGCAAAATCAATTTCAGTGCGTTCATAAGACCACTCGACAGAAAGTTCGAAACCAATAGCGCACCCACTCAACAGGAAGTGCGGCTTGCCGCACCCAACTTGACCCTGTCATATCCAGTCCACCAAAACAATAATACAGATGGGTAAAACACTATTAATAAGGACTATAACCACAATGAGTCTGCTATTGCATGTATATACTTACACCACAACGAGCTTTACATTGCAATATATACACTTACACATTGGCTGATAACACGTTTTAGGGTGGACAGGTAAGGCGAGACTCGATACAACTTACCAACCACTATCATTATCACTTATAGTCTCAAAAGTGGTATGTTGAGCAATAAAAATGAACAACTCCTATTACAAAAAGACAATAACTCTTTAGTAGGGTAAAGGGCAAGCTTTGCTAAAGTCACTTCGTATGGGTCAATCGCAAGGATCCGATGCTCATAGCAAATAAAACAGCATGTGACAATGATATTGTGGAGTTGTTTCATGGTGAGCAAGTCCTTGATGCTTCTTCCTATAGTTTGTCAAGTATTTCAGGATGCTGCAGTTCCAATTCCTTATTTCAAACTACAAAACAGAACCACAATGAAAAAATGATTAGCAAATTGGTTCAAGAATATCGAACAAAAATACCCACTTTCACTTTAGCTTAACTTTGATATCTTGTTTTTTTTGTTTACCTATGATTTCTTTTGCAAGTCAGTCATATAAGAACAAAGATAAATCACAGATGACATATACGACAAAATATTATAGAAATGTACAAATAGTAACTGATTGAAAGAGAAAGCTACTTAAAATGCTTAATTAGACTGAGCACATACATAACTGGAAGGGAAATGAATTTGCCTTAGACAATGAAATTTCATTATAAGATGAAACAACACAAAATAACTATCTGGCTAACGATAATTGTTTCACTCATTTACCTGTTGAAATATCCCTAGTTGGATTGTCTTGGATCTTCCTGGGTTCTGCCATTGCGGAAAAGTGCAACATGGACAGCCAGAAAACCACAGTTGCACCCACACGTTGGTTGTAGTTCCTACAACGCGCGTCCTTTGCATCAGACAAACAAATCTTGCTAAGAATCGCACTGAACATAGCCCTTGGTCTGACCGTGATAGCAGTCATCTCCTTCAAAAGGAAAATGAAGTTAAGAAAATGCAAAGGCACACCAACATGCTTGTAGTTGTAGGAGTAATTCAGAGAGGAAGCAGTGCATGTTTTAATCAAATCGCAATGGCAGTGGTAAAATTGTATTGCTTACACAAACCAGTTCTAAGATGGGCAAAGATATATATGTATTTCCTCCATTCACAAATAGATATTTCAGTATGGGCTATGTATGGACTGAAATGAGTGAACAAACCAGAATACATAGTCCATGTTGGTTTGTTATCCATTCGTAGTCCAACAACTTACATTAGCTCTGTCAGACAACCCATCTTCCATCAAATAATACAAAGAATATTCTAAAACACCGATTTCTAGCTAGCACCAATCACTGGTTCTAATAGAATAGAGGGAGGGGCAGAAATTTGTGCATGATTTTAAAAGGCACAAAAGAAACCGCACCATGTGGTGGATGATTCGGTGGGGAACTTGAACCGGAAGAATCCAAGGAAGCTAGCATCACGGGTTTGATCGGTGGCTGGTGAAGGAGGGGGTTGATGCAGTGCGAGGCAGAAATGGCGGTGGCGTAAGAGGCCATGGACGACATATTCGACGTTGCGGCCTGGTCTAAGGCGTCACGGCCAAGCCCATGACATACAAAACCTTCTACTTGGTCATCAAAAACCAATACTACTGCTTTGAGACATCAGCGCCCTACAAAATATACAGAGGGGGTAAAATGAATGGGATATGTGCTGCAAAATAATAACTGAATGATTATCGGTGCAAGAAAAAAATCAATTTCCTTTGGATGTTCACTTTATTCATATGACAAGTATGGGTTTAATCAGCAGTACGCAGAAACTTGTGTGAATTAAAATACCAACTTCACTATGGGAAGTATAGTTTCTCCGTATGTCATTGTGTCAAGATAAAGCATGTTATTTCACACTCACTTAGAATCATAAGTTCCAGTGAACTTTCCATGCAGCAATAGAAAATAAGAAGTCCTTTCATCTTTACCTTTGACCGAACATGCAAGTGGTTGAACCCAGCCCTTGCATGATGTGAAACTGTCGATTGTAGAACTAAAGCGCTATTAAAAGTAATTACATCTGGAAACAAGAAGTAGAATTGGCAAGATACTAAGAAGCACAACACAAACTGATCAGCGGTATAATCGTTACAAAGTGAGAAGCAAAAATGACATTATTGGAACAAAAAGAGACGCAATAATCTTAATGAAATAACCACATAGTAAACCGAATACAATGTTCTACAGGCTTCAGCCATCTTGTATTTCGTTTGTTCCATGAAAGAATCAAATCATTAAATTGTTAAAAGTCAAATGAAAGTAAAGCACCAAGTCAGCTAGGAACATATGTGTTTTAGAAGTATATATGAGAGAAAATGTCATCCTTGGTATGGAACCATTAACCATTCATGCAACGAATACATTAATTGCAAAATCAAACATTTGCCTTTCTAACATGGTGACCAGATTACCTGTACTACAATCAAAAGTATGATATACTGCGATAGATATGCATACACCTCAATGTCTTATCACACAATTATACATAAAATTAACCAGCGAAATGAGGCTAGGACCTAGCGGCTGTAGCAAGGGATTCAATCGAACAGACGTTGGGGCTAAACACTGGTCATTGGGGTTGGTGAATGGAATAGGCAGGTGATTCCATCCATTAACAAAGCTACTCCAACCTTCTTAATCACGACAACATATAAAGGCAGGAGTCTCACCTTGTTGTTGTAGGTTGGCAATGAGGCAGTAGCTGCAAGATCAGAGAGGCCGTTAGTTGGGGAGAGGAGGCCGAAGCGAGCTCGTTCCGGTCGGTGGCAACGGGACTTATCTGGAAGGCAGCTCCTGGGTGCCTTGCACGGTGTATCAAAGGCTGCTCACCTCGGGCCATCCAGGCCATCCTAGGAAGAGCGAAACTGCACTGGCATTAGTATTCGTACCTTTGCTTGTTCAGAACTTTGGATCAAAATATAATTGCACCTGTCACAACAATATAACATGAATACACATGTGCATTTGTGTGTCTCATATATTTGTTTAGAGCAGAACTTGCCACAAACACGCGCGCGCGTGCACAGACACACACACACACACACACACACACACACACACACACACACACACACACACACATTGGAAACAATGGTATTTAATTTGGTGGCACTGAAAATAAGGAAAATAGCACTACTAACAGAGGCTATAAAATCATTCCAATGAAAATCAAAAAGCTGGGACAGTCATCAAATTATCATGGCATTGGCATCTCACAAAGACATGTCATCTCAGCTTTCAATCCATAAGAAAATCGAGATTGAGAGATAGACGGACATGTACGTCATCGGCAGTCACTTCAAGGAGTTCTACATGGAAGTTGTCTGTCTCTTCGGTGTGGCGGAGGTTGTGCCTCTCTTGCTGAGCACCAATTGGCATAATAAGGTTCATGATGTTTGAACAAGTAATACAGGTAGATTTTGCATAATATGGCAGCGCACCATATCTCACAATTAGAATACATTATAATATTGAAAACAGAAAATGAAGTGACCAATTAGACTACTCCAATTTAGGTGACCACATTCTATAGTTTAAATTCAAAAGTTAGGCTTCTCCCTAAAGCATACACTCAAATAGGGGGCATTTAAAAAGAATCTGGATGAAACGTATACAAAACTGCATAGTTTTTTTTTCTGAAACACATAAAGGTTATGTAGAATATCAAGCGATCTAACCTTGATTTATTTTACTGCAAATAACTAAAAAAAACAACCATTATACTATGCAACATAAACGACATTTCTTCAGACACCTAAAAATCTGAATCCACGACAACAATCACATTAGAAGCAATAACATTTAACCTCTATTCGGGTGTGAAGTTCAATAGATAGATAGAAGCACCTTCAATGATAGAAAACAATCAGACACTAACAAAATGGATTCAATTGCATATGTAAGGTGATCAGGTGTAGCCTAAAACAGTACTCTTGAGATGTCAGCAGGTGACATTTTTCTATGGAAATAAAAATAATCAAATAAGCTAACGATGAATTACACAAAATAGGAATGGATCTTAAAAATAGAACTAAAAAGGACGACTGATTTAAAGAAGAGAATGAAGGCAGACTTCAGTCCCTGTAATGCCCATCGCAATTCCAATATCAGCTAATTTCAGTGCTGGTGCATCATTCACTCCATCACCAGTCATTGCAACAACTTCACCATCTTCTTTGAGCAGCCTAACAACTTCCTGCTTATGTTTTGGCTCTGCCCTTGAGAAGAGAAGGCCACATGTTTGCCTCAACAACTTCTTATCAGAAGAGCCATAAATTCCTTCCCTGCAAAGCCCTTTGAGCTAATGTTTTCACTGGGACCAAAAACCCCAATCTCACGGCATATCGCCTCTGCTGTTTCTTTGTTATCACCATAACACGTATACCAGCAGCCCTGCAATCTTCAATTGCTTTGTGGACTTCTTCTCATGGAGGATTCTGTGGTAGTATAGTAATAATTATGTTAAAGATACATGCAGTTTTCAATGTGAATAAATATCCAGTAATTGTACCCACTGCCTTTTCACATTATTGGATATGTCACAACATTGTATAGTGAAAGGCTATGAATATCCAGTAATTGTACCCACTGCCTTTTCACATTACTGGATATGTCACAACATTGTATAGTGAAAGGCTGTGAAAATACTCATGCCGTTGTCCTTTGCATGGATGTGCTTACACAAGATAAAATTGTACCCACTGCCTTTTCACATTACTGGATATCCAAAGGCTGTGAATAAAGGACATATCCAGTATTTTTATTCACAACCTTTGTTCTCACAAGAATTTAAACTTTGCATGAGTATTCAATGAAAACACTATACAATGTATTTTTATTCACATTACTGGATATGTCACTTTGCATGGATGTGCTTACACAAGATAATGTGAAACGAAGGCATGTGAGAAAACCAAAGTCAGGACTCTAGATATGACTGGATCCTGAGCAGCATAAACACACCACATAGCATACACAATCAGTCTATGAATTTCCCATGCACAAAATTACCCAAGCAGAGCACACAGCAGCTATAGGGCATAGACACACAGCAGAGAAACATCAGTATACCACAACATAAAATTGCTCTAAAACTGAACCCCCACTTCCCCTAAACCATAATACAAAATCTTAATGGCTTCAGTGGCCTCCCATACCACTCTGACAAAGCAGGAAACACAACCAGGATGGGAGTAGATAGCGCACCTGAGTGACATCCATCGCTTCGACATCATCCACGTACTCCTCTGGGATCTGGACAGTGCCGGGTGCCGCGACCTTAGGAGAGGAGGCCGTTGGAAGGGGTCGGCGTACTTGGTCGGCGCATCGAGCAGCTCCAGAACCAGCATGGCGAGGGAGTAGGGGAGGAGGAGGCCGACCGCCCACGCCGCGTCCCATACGCCACCGCATTTGCCTCGCCTCGCCATTCCTCCTTCCCTCCCGTGGGAGCCAGAGCCGGGGCCAGGCATTAGGGTTTGGGGGGCGCCAGATGAGGGGTGGAAGGAGGAGGCCGTGAGGGGACGAAGCCGGGCGACGGCGGGGCAGGGAGGGGAGAGGAGGCGGCGGCTAGGCGGGAGGAGCGGGGCACAGGGGAGGAGAGGAGGCGGCGGCGAGGCTGGAGGAGCGGGGCGCGGGGGAGGAGAGGAGGCGGCGACGAGTGCGGGGGGAGGAGACGGCTAGGTCACCCACGGCAGCGCCCCCTTTTTATACCCCTGTACGCAAAATGACCAAAATACCCTCTACGGGGGGCAAGATTTACGTGCGGTGTGGCACGGGATCTTTACAGTGGGGTAAAACTGTTCATTGCAACAGTGTCAACTCTCGATCCGACGGCGCAAGTCATCTGGGAGCTTGATCCGACGGCCCAGATTCCATCAAACGCGCAGATCCAACGGCCAGGAACGCAAAGTGGCTGAGGAGGCTGGAGGTTCACTGGCATTCTTATTACTCGATCAAGCCGACTAAGATTGATTAATGGCCTCTCGACAGGCAGAATCCGAGCGGCAAAAAGATGCCCTGCCTCGCTGTCACTCGCGCGGTGGGTTCGACGAAGCTGCATCAGACCCAGAGAGCCAATAAACAAATGAGCACTGCCTCTGGTCGGTGCATAGTAGTACTTTTTTATTTACTTCGTTATGTTACAGTTTTGATCTAAGTTACCCGCAAAAAATAATTTTGATCTTAATTTTTAACTAAGTTTATTAATAATAATGTAAACTTTCACAATAAAAAGTATATATGATATGAAAGCATATTGAATGATGATTTTAATGGTATTGATTTGGTATCGTGGATTTTTTTTGTATTATAAACTTGATCACCCCGTAAAAAAGTATTATAAACTTGATCAAATTTTAGAAAGTTTGGCTCGAGATAAAGCTAATATGCAAAGTAAATAAAATGAAGAGAGTGTTGTAAGTGCCATCAAAAGCACATCACTGAATTTATATACAGATAGTTCTAACACATACTATCTTCGTTTGGGTTTACTATCCTCCTTCATATTTTCTATCAAATTTTGATCATATATCTAACTAGCAAAACATAAGTGATATGTTACAAAAATTATATCACTAGATTTGTATTTGAAAGTAGTTTCTGATGGAACTATTTGTGCTACACATTAGGTATATTTTGCTAGTCAAACATATGATCAAAATTCGACACAAAATACTATGGAGACATAATAAACATTGACGAATGTAGTACTCCCTCCATTCGTAAATATAAGTCCTTTGAGAGATTTCAGTATGAACTACATACAAATGTATATAGATATATTTTAGAGCGTAGATTCATTATGCTCCGTATAGTCCATATTGAAATCTCTAAAAAGACTTGTATTTAGGAACAGAGGCGTACTTTTTATCACACATAATACCCATTCCTTCCATCCAAATATATAGCGCCTAATATGTTTTTAGAGGTTGCCCTTGACCTTTGATAAAATTAATGACATTGAGATGTATGATATATAAGTTATATCATTATAACCTCCTTTCAAATATGAATTGACAAGATACTTTATGTAATTGCATGTCATATATTATTACTCTATCAGGTGGTTAAAGGTAACCTTAAAAAATGTATGGGGCCCCCTATATTTGTATAGAGGGAGTACTTGATTAGTTAAATTGCTATTAAATTGATTAACCCTACAATAAATTGCTATTAACAATTAACTACACATGACATTTTTACTACAGACTTGCCATGACTGGTGGTTAATGCTTCTTCTGCCATAAGAAATAGTACTTCCTTCGTCCGGAAAAACTTGTTGAGAAAATGATAAAAATAGATATATTTAGAATTAAAATATGTCTAGATAAGTCCATTTTTCTGACAAGTATTTCGACATGTTATTTTTCTGACACACTGCCTGCTAGGCTGCTAGCATCAGAACGAAAAGGACTCACTTCCTCAGGTGATTATATATTTTTGAAAATATTTTAATACTACAAAAGAACAGACCATGGGACCTACAATAATGGTGAAATAGATTTAAAAGTGCTATCCAGCTAGTCTGTCAGTACATGTTTGTCATGACTATTAAATCTTACTGAAACACTGGTGGAAAAAGGGCCTTTGGTCGCGGTTCGCAACTGCCATTAGTCGCGGTTGCGCAA
>NC_041391.1:132372677-132375143 GCF_002162155.2 Triticum dicoccoides
GGGTTTTAGCCCCCCCCCCCTAAACCTGTTTTCTGTTTAATTTGTATTGTTTTATTTCTTTTGTGCTTTATTTTAATTTTGAAGTAGTTTCACATATTCTACGGTACTACATACATGCATATGAATGTACAATTTCAAACAAATTTGAAATTAGAACCAAAAAGAATTCAAGAGGAATATACAATATATATTCAATATCATCGGATGACCATATACAATTTTGAACAAGTTTCCATACATAATTTAATGCATATAAAGTTCTACGTCCT
The DNA here is from genome assembly GCF_002162155.2 of Triticum dicoccoides. Classification (NCBI taxonomy): domain Eukaryota; kingdom Viridiplantae; phylum Streptophyta; class Magnoliopsida; order Poales; family Poaceae; genus Triticum; species Triticum dicoccoides. The sequence continues at coordinate 132,372,947 of NC_041391.1, forward strand.
CGTAATGGTGTTCTCCTTTAAGATGGAGGACTTCCCTCCTGAACCATCCAGCTAGTTCCTCTTGAAGTGGTCGGAAGCGAGCTTCTGGACTAAGCATCATCCGGAGGTTATTCCTCTGAGCATTGGTATCACTCGGAACCCGCTCAGAGGTGTATCTCCGGATCATCTCACAGACATAGTATGCACATAGATTGGTCCCCGCTGGCTGAATATCCTCACCATTCTTAGCCTTTGACCTTTTGAATTCTAGCTCTTTTTTGAATTCACCTACCTTTGTATCTACGAACCGTCTCCAAACCCTACGAGGCAAAGAAAATTAAATGAACAAGAGAGTTATTAGTTACTTGATATTAGGAAATGAACAAAATAGGCCGATCGATATAGAGCGCAAATGAATGAAAATAATTACTTCTGCAGCATTCTTCTCATGCCGCCCCAAAGCTTTGGATCCTTATTCAGAGAGTCGTGGACGAGACATTCTGAGGTGTCAACTTTAATTACTAGCAGAATCCAGTGGAACCTGCGGACACGATACATGCACAGTACGTCATGCATAACTCATCGATTAGCCGGCCACATACCATGCATGGAGTAAACAAAAGAGAATGTGCTCAAGACAGAAACACTCACCCAAAATGGTAAGGAAATAGAATATCACTTTTGAGTTCCTGCTTTGTAAGAAACTGCCACAGGTCTGCCTCCATGTCGGCGGGGTGATGCTCCAACACATATCCATTAACGATGTGTGGGTCAATGAACCCAACATCATGGATGTTCCTTACTCTGCATTCCTTAATCTTCATTCTGCATGTATAATAGCGGACACAACAATATAGTTAGGACATATATATAGTGCAGGCAATATGAACGAGATGGGGTAGAAATAAATCACTTACAGAACGTAGCAACTGATGATAGATTTGTCGAGCTCGCGCAGATTGAAAAGCTAGAACAATTCACTCAGATGAATTTGTACATAGTAATGTTTGAAGTGATGCTCATATCTAACTTCCGCATAAATATATTCTTTGGCGTTTTTATTTTTTATGTCACCCTTGTACCATTTCAGCAGACCTTTCATTTGTGGAGGTAGATCCTCTTCCTGCGCAGGCTCGATGAGAGGCCCATTCTTCACATATGTAATTACTACCTCCTTCACTGGCGCCTCATCAAGGCCTAACAGTTCACGAAGAGTAATACCTAAGTTGGCCGCGTGTTCTCTGGCACTCGTTACAGTCAATCCATGTGCTGCCGCAGCTTTGACGACGTACTCGATTGTTTCGACGATCCGGCCGAGGGCTAAAATAAGAAAGAGAGTCGCGCGCGTTAGTACACACATATTTATTCAAATCAGTTAGTTTGTATCACCAGAGGCTCAATGTATATATATACCTCGGCGCCGGAGGTGGTTGCTACTTCCATTTGAAGATCGTCGTTTATCGACGTTTGTTCGGCATCATCTTGCTGACGGCCCCCTTCATCTTCACCGTCAAGGTTCAGATAAGAAGAGATATCATCTTCTTCTTGTCCGGTCGGCACATATAGAATATCGCCGTTTATGATGCCGAACATATGTGCTTCACCGTCCAGATCATAGTTGTCCATAATCGGGTCAGCTCTATCGTCCGCCATTATGTCAATCCTGAAAACATGTAGTAAAAACAAATTAATTAAGTGAAGAAGGGGGGCGGTGGCGGTGGCGGTGGCGAAAGGGCGGTGGCAAAAGGAGGGGGCGAGGAAGGGGTGGGAGAGGGCGTCACGGAGAGGGAGGCGAGGACAACACACATGTATAACCCTCGCCGCCCCCTCTCGATCCCAAAAAAAAACACCGCGCGCATCGCCGCCCCCCTCGCCGCCCCCTCTCCGTATATGCGCGGGGTCGTGTACATTTTTTTAAAGCGGGATCGTTGTACATTGACGCGCGGGGTCGTTGTATATATTGATTATCAAGTTTTACTTTTTTTGTTGTTAATTATCAAGTTTTATATATGTTTTTTTTGTTAATTATCAAATTTTACGGTTTTTTTGTTAATTATCAAGTTTTAAGTTATTTTACCGTTATTGTTAAACTAATTAACTAGTTAAAATTAAAAAGAACAAAAAAAGAAAAAAAAGAAAAAATTCCGGTGGCCCGCGGCGCCCCTCTCTCTCTCCACGATCTCGCTCTTTGTCTGAGACCGGTGGCCCGTGCGCGCGC
>NC_041391.1:132375706-132388578 GCF_002162155.2 Triticum dicoccoides
TTAATGCTTGGGTCGGTGTTCACTTTGAAGGGCGGAATTTCAGCAAACATATTATAATCTTCTGACATGTCTGTCTTGTCCTCCACTCCCACGATGTTTCTTTTCCCTGAAAGAACAATGTGGCGCTTTGGATCATCGCATGATGTACTGATCGTTTTCTTATCTTTCCGTTTCCTCGGTTTGCTACTCATGTCCTTCACATAGAAAACCTGAGCGACATCTTTCGCTAGGACGAATGGTTCGTCAAGGTAACCAAGATTGTTGAAATCCACCATTGTCATTCCGTATTGCTGGTCCACCTTTACCCCACCTCCTGTTAGCTTGAACCATTTGCACCGGAACAAAGGGACCTTAAAGGAGGGTCCATAGTCAAGTTCCCATATCTCCTTTATGTAACCATAATATGTGACCTTTTGCCCATTCTCGGTTGCTGCATCAAAGCGGACACCACTGTTTTGGTTGGTGCTCTTTTTATCTTGGGCGATCGTGTAAAATGTATTCCCATTTATCTCGTACCTTGGAAAGTCGTTATAGTCGAAGATGGTGTCTTGGCCAACATGTACAGCTGATCTACAACATCATTGTCATTCATTAAATATTTTCTCAACCAACTGCCGAAAGTCTCCATGTGGGCCTTCCTAATCCAGGATTCAGGCTTCCCCGGGTTGTCCGAGCGTAAAATATTCTTGTGTTTCTCAAAGTACGGAGCCACCAAGCTGGAATTGGTCAGTACAGTGTGGTGTGCTTCAGTCAGAGAATGGCCGTCCATACATATCGTTGATTTCCTTCCGATCGTGCCTTTTCCACTTAGTCTCCCCTCGTGCCGCGATCGAGGAACTCTCTGTCGATCTTTCTCCATTGCGTTCCATCTGCGGTGTGTCTCAACTCCCCGTCCGACTTACGGTCCTCTTTGTGCCATCGCAACAACTTGGCATGCTCTTTGTTCCTGAACAGACGTTTCAACCATGGTATTATAGGAGCATACCACATCACCTTGGCGGGAACCCTCTTCCTGGGTTTCTCGCCCTCAACATCGTCACCAGGGTCATCGCCTCTGATCTTATAACGCAATGCAGTGCATACCGGGCATTCATTCAAATTCTCGTATTCACCGCGGTAGAGGATGCAGTCGTTGATGCATGCATGTATCTTCAGAAGCTCTAAACCTAGAGGGCAAACAACCTTCTTTGCTTCGTACGTACTGGCGGGCAACTCGTTATTCTTTGGAAACATATTCTTCAACATTTTCAGCAAGTTTTCAAATGCCGAGTCAGCTACACCTGCCTGTGCCTTCCATTTCAGCAAATCCAGTGTGCAGCCCAGCTTTTTCAGACCATCATCGCATCCGGGGTACAACAACTTTCTGTGATCCTCTAACATGCGATCCAAATTCTCCCTCTCCTTTTCAGTTTCGCAGCGTCTCCGTGCATCAGCAATGGTCCGACCAAGATCATCAACGGTCTCATCACGTGCCTCTTCTTCACCTTCATCTTCCCCTTCACCTTCCCCTTCACCTTCAGCATCCTCCATGAAAGTATCACCGAAATGAGCAAGATAGCTTTCATCGATGAAATCATCCCCTTCTTCATCTTCTTCCATTATAACCCCTCTTTCTCCATGATTGGTCCAACAATTATAGCTTGGCATGAAACCGTGCCGAAGCAGGTGCAGGTGAACTTCTCTTGAGGAAGAGTAACCCTTCTGATTCTTACAGTCAACACATGGACAGATAACAAAACCCTTCTGCTTGTTCGCATTAGCCACTACGAGGAAATCTTTCAAACCCGTAGTGAACTCGCGGGAGAGTCGGTTACCGTACATCCATTGCCGATTCATCTGCATTATTATAATATAAAATATATAATTAACCATCATGCATTTGTTAAACTAACTAGCTATAAACAATAGAAATTAAACAATGAACAACACACATGCATATTTTATCAATGACACACATGCATGAAAGGTTCAAGTTGCTAACCGCGATCGAGGAGGAAAAAATAAATGAGGAACCTCAAGTGTGGCTCCAACACTTCATATCATGTTTGTTTCACCCTCTTGGGGCATTTCATCAAACACCTTGTGTGCATAAGAGGAACCAAAAGCAAACCTACACCCCCTTGTGAAGCTTGTGAAGAGAAGTGGCACCAAATGACTAAGTGAGCGTGCTGAACTGGTATATATAGGGGAGGAGCTTTAGTCGCGGCTGGCCTGGCCAGCCGCGACTAAAGGCCTTTGGGCACCTTTAGTCGCGGTTGGCCTGGCCAACCGCGACTAAAGCCCCTCACGTGCACCAGCTGACCACCGAGCGCCCTGGGCCAGGCCTTTGGTCGCGGTTCGTCTGCCGAACCGCGACTAAAGACTTCATTAGTCGCGGTTCCTACAGTTTCGCGACTAATGCGGCTGGACGGAAGCCTCTTTTTCTACCAGTGTTGTCAATCCCTTCACGGCCACTTGCGAAAGTAAGATCTGATAGAGATAGTATGATAAGATAAATATATTTTTGGTATTTTATGATATAGATTCGAAAAGTAAAGATGCAAATAAAAGTAGATTGAAAGCTTATATGATAAAAGATAGACCCGAGGGCCATAGGTTTCACTAGTGGCTTCTCTCAAGATAGCATAAGTATTACGGTGGGTGAACAAATTACTGTCAAGCAATTGATAGAAAAGCGAATAATTATGAGATTATCTAGGCATGATCATGTATATAGGCATCATGTCCGCAACAAGTAGACCGACTCCTTCCTGCATCTACTACTATTACTCCACACATCAACCGCTATCCAGCATGCATCGAGAGTATTAAGTTCATAAGAACAGAGTAACGCATTAAGAAAGATGACATGATGTAGAGGGATAAACTCATGCAATATGATATAAACCCCAGCTTTTTATCCTCGATGGCAACAATACAATATGTGCCTTGCTTCCCCTGCTGTCACTGGGAAAGGACACCGCAAGATTGAACCCAAAGCTAAGCACTTCTCCCATTGCAAGAAAGATCAATCTAGTAGGCCAAACCAAACTGATAATTCGAAGAGACTTGCAAAGATAACTCAATCATACATAAAAGAATTCAGAGGAGATTCAAATATTTCTCATAGATAAACTTGATTATAAACCCACAATTCATCGGATCTCGACAAACACACCGCAAAAAGAGTTACATCGAATAGATCTCCAAGAAGATCGAGGAGAACATGGTATTGAGATCTAAAAAAGAGAGAAGAAGCCATCTAGCTAATAACCATGGACCCGAAGGTCTGTGGTAAACTACTCACAACTCATCGGAGGGGCTATGGTGTTGATGTAGAAGCCCTCCGTGGTCGATTCCCCCTCTAGGGGAGCGCCGGCGAAGGCTCCAAGATGGGATCTCGCGGATACAGAAGGTTACGACGGTGTAATTAGGTTTTCGTTGGCTCCCTTGATGTTCTCGGGGTACATGGGTATATATAGGAGAAAGAAGTAGGTCGGTGGCCGCCCAAGGGGCCCACGAGATAGGGGGCGTGCCCTGTAGGGGTGGGCGCGCCCTCCACCCTCGTGGCCGTCTCGGCTGCTTCTTGACTTGCACTCTAAGTCCTTTGGATCACATTCGTTCCAAAAATCACGCTCCCGAAGGTTTCATTCCGTTTGGACACCATTTGATATTCCTTTTCTTTGAAATACTGAAATAGGCAAAAAAAAACAGCAATACAGGCTGGGCCTCCGGTTAGTAGGTTAGTCCCAAAAATGATATAAATGTGTAAAGTAAAGCCCATAAACATCCAAAACGGGTAATATAATAGCATGGAACAATTAAAAATTATAGATACGTTGGAGACGTATCAGTGGGCGGCATGAAGAACAGCGAGGGGCGCCACGTGTGGTGGGGCGTCCCTGGCCGCACGCTCGACGGCGTGCTGGCGCACCTTGAGGGCGGCAACGAGCCGCCGCTGGCATACCCTCCTCCGGCGGCCCCGGCCCACGGCCCACCACCGACGTGCCGGGCAATGGCTGCCCAGGAGGTTCGTCTCTTCATCGTCTTCCTCCTCCTCGTCTCGATCTTCTTCCCACTCCTCCAGCTCTCCGGCGCTGCTCGACGTCAAGGCCGAGCCCGCGGCAGAGACGTCACTCGGCCGGCGCACCCGCAGCGCCGGCATCATCATCAACGAAGGCGGCTGGCGCGCCCCCTTGTCGGCTCCTCCGCGCTTCGTCAAGCCGAAGACGGAGCCGGGGCTCACGCCGGTGAAAACGGAGCCGGGGCTCCCCGCCGTGAAGACGGAGCCCGGTGAGGTGGAGCTCGACGACGATGCAGCTCTGAAATGGGCGCGCAAGGAATTCTTCAGGATGGAGAGGGAGCGCCAGGTCGCCGCACTGCGGCGCTTCGAGCAGCGCCGCCGGGGCTGTGAAGAAGGAGGAGCCAACGGATGGAGATGTTGTTAGCTAGCGGCGTGTGTATCTCGCCGGAAGAACTCGCCCCGGCAGGCTGCGTCTACGGTGGAGGCTGCACCGACAGGGCAGGACGTGCCGCTGGAGACTGCCAAGCGCCAGCCAATCCTGTCTTTTCATGCTATTTGAAGCTGTAGCTTTGTTACGATTTGATCTTGTTATAGGTAAGAACATGCTCTGAACGACCATCCCGGTTACAGCCAAAAAAAGAAAAAAGAAATCGCTGGATGCACCGTTTCACTTTATTGGAACGAAACCACACCACAGGCACTCGAGCAATCAAGGTAATATAGGGCCGCTCGATAATTGATGGCTGCCATCACAGGTCACAGCAGGACACTCAATAATCGATGGCTTCGGCTGCATCTACACGTGGGAAGAATCAGGGGCTCTCTTATCTAACTAGATCGGAATCGCGTCTTGGCGCAAGGGTGCCGGTCCAACGTTTTTAAGAAGCAGGTGATGCTAAATCAATAGTAATTCAGATTTAGCATATGCATTCACATAAGATAAGTCAGTAGTAATCCACGTTTAGCATATGCATGATAACGATGCAGTGAAGAAAAAACATTCAACTGTTATAGGAGCGAGACATAGTGGTGCTCAATATCGGCATGAGTCTATAAGGCAAAATCAATTTCAGTGCGTTCATAAGACCACTCGACAGAAAGTTCGAAACCAATAGCGCACCCACTCAACAGGAAGTGCGGCTTGCCGCACCCAACTTGACCCTGTCATATCCAGTCCACCAAAACAATAATACAGATGGGTAAAACACTATTAATAAGGACTATAACCACAATGAGTCTGCTATTGCATGTATATACTTACACCACAACGAGCTTTACATTGCAATATATACACTTACACATTGGCTGATAACACGTTTTAGGGTGGACAGGTAAGGCGAGACTCGATACAACTTACCAACCACTATCATTATCACTTATAGTCTCAAAAGTGGTATGTTGAGCAATAAAAATGAACAACTCCTATTACAAAAAGACAATAACTCTTTAGTAGGGTAAAGGGCAAGCTTTGCTAAAGTCACTTCGTATGGGTCAATCGCAAGGATCCGATGCTCATAGCAAATAAAACAGCATGTGACAATGATATTGTGGAGTTGTTTCATGGTGAGCAAGTCCTTGATGCTTCTTCCTATAGTTTGTCAAGTATTTCAGGATGCTGCAGTTCCAATTCCTTATTTCAAACTACAAAACAGAACCACAATGAAAAAATGATTAGCAAATTGGTTCAAGAATATCGAACAAAAATACCCACTTTCACTTTAGCTTAACTTTGATATCTTGTTTTTTTTGTTTACCTATGATTTCTTTTGCAAGTCAGTCATATAAGAACAAAGATAAATCACAGATGACATATACGACAAAATATTATAGAAATGTACAAATAGTAACTGATTGAAAGAGAAAGCTACTTAAAACGCTTAATTAGACTGAGCACATACATAACTGGAAGGGAAATGAATTTGCCTTAGACAATGAAATTTCATTATAAGATGAAACAACACAAAATAACTATCTGGCTAACGATAATTGTTTCACTCATTTACCTGTTGAAATATCCCTAGTTGGATTGTCTTGGATCTTCCTGGGTTCTGCCATTGCGGAAAAGTGCAACATGGACAGCCAGAAAACCACAGTTGCACCCACACGTTGGTTGTAGTTCCTACAACGCGCGTCCTTTGCATCAGACAAACAAATCTTGCTAAGAATCGCACTGAACATAGCCCTTGGTCTGACCGTGATAGCAGTCATCTCCTTCAAAAGGAAAATGAAGTTAAGAAAATGCAAAGGCACACCAACATGCTTGTAGTTGTAGGAGTAATTCAGAGAGGAAGCAGTGCATGTTTTAATCAAATCGCAATGGCAGTGGTAAAATTGTATTGCTTACACAAACCAGTTCTAAGATGGGCAAAGATATATATGTATTTCCTCCATTCACAAATAGATATTTCAGTATGGGCTATGTATGGACTGAAATGAGTGAACAAACCAGAATACATAGTCCATGTTGGTTTGTTATCCATTCGTAGTCCAACAACTTACATTAGCTCTGTCAGACAACCCATCTTCCATCAAATAATACAAAGAATATTCTAAAACACCGATTTCTAGCTAGCACCAATCACTGGTTCTAATAGAATAGAGGGAGGGGCAGAAATTTGTGCATGATTTTAAAAGGCACAAAAGAAACCGCACCATGTGGTGGATGATTCGGTGGGGAACTTGAACCGGAAGAATCCAAGGAAGCTAGCATCACGGGTTTGATCGGTGGCTGGTGAAGGAGGGGGTTGATGCAGTGCGAGGCAGAAATGGCGGTGGCGTAAGAGGCCATGGACGACATATTCGACGTTGCGGCCTGGTCTAAGGCGTCACGGCCAAGCCCATGACATACAAAACCTTCTACTTGGTCATCAAAAACCAATACTACTGCTTTGAGACATCAGCGCCCTACAAAATATACAGAGGGGGTAAAATGAATGGGATATGTGCTGCAAAATAATAACTGAATGATTATCGGTGCAAGAAAAAAATCAATTTCCTTTGGATGTTCACTTTATTCATATGACAAGTATGGGTTTAATCAGCAGTACGCAGAAACTTGTGTGAATTAAAATACCAACTTCACTATGGGAAGTATAGTTTCTCCGTATGTCATTGTGTCAAGATAAAGCATGTTATTTCACACTCACTTAGAATCATAAGTTCCAGTGAACTTTCCATGCAGCAATAGAAAATAAGAAGTCCTTTCATCTTTACCTTTGACCGAACATGCAAGTGGTTGAACCCAGCCCTTGCATGATGTGAAACTGTCGATTGTAGAACTAAAGCGCTATTAAAAGTAATTACATCTGGAAACAAGAAGTAGAATTGGCAAGATACTAAGAAGCACAACACAAACTGATCAGCGGTATAATCGTTACAAAGTGAGAAGCAAAAATGACATTATTGGAACAAAAAGAGACGCAATAATCTTAATGAAATAACCACATAGTAAACCGAATACAATGTTCTACAGGCTTCAGCCATCTTGTATTTCGTTTGTTCCACGAAAGAATCAAATCATTAAATTGTTAAAAGTCAAATGAAAGTAAAGCACCAAGTCAGCTAGGAACATATGTGTTTTAGAAGTATATATGAGAGAAAATGTCATCCTTGGTATGGAACCATTAACCATTCATGCAACGAATACATTAATTGCAAAATCAAACATTTGCCTTTCTAACATGGTGACCAGATTACTTGTACTACAATCAAAAGTATGATATACTGCGATAGATATGCATACACCTCAATGTCTTATCACACAATTATACATAAAATTAACCAGCGAAATGAGGCTAGGACCTAGCGGCTGTAGCAAGGGATTCAATCGAACAGACGTTGGGGCTAAACACTGGTCATTGGGGTTGGTGAATGGAATAGGCAGGTGATTCCATCCATTAACAAAGCTACTCCAACCTTCTTAATCACGACAACATATAAAGGCAGGAGTCTCACCTTGTTGTTGTAGGTTGGCGATGAGGCAGTAGCTGCAAGATCAGAGAGGCCGTTAGTTGGGGAGAGGAGGCCGAAGCGAGCTCGTTCCGGTCGGTGGCAACGGGACTTATCTGGAAGGCAGCTCCTGGGTGCCTTGCACGGTGTATCAAAGGCTGCTCACCTCGGGCCATCCAGGCCATCCTAGGAAGAGCGAAACTGCACTGGCATTAGTATTCGTACCTTTGCTTGTTCAGAACTTTGGATCAAAATATAATTGCACCTGTCACAACAATATAACATGAATACACATGTGCATTTATGTGTCTCATATATTTGTTTAGAGCAGAACTTGCCACAGACACGCGCGCGCATGCACACACACACACACACACACACATTGGAAACAATGGTATTTAATTTGGTGGCACTGAAAATAAGGAAAATAGCACTACTAACAGAGGCTATAAAATCATTCCAATGAAAATCAAAAAGCTGGGACAGTCATCAAATTATCATGGCATTGGCATCTCACAAAGACATGTCATCTCAGCTTTCAATCCATAAGAAAATCGAGATTGAGAGATAGACGGACATGTACGTCATCGGCAGTCACTTCAAGGAGTTCTACATGGAAGTTGTCTGTCTCTTCGGTGTGGCGGAGGTTGTGCCTCTCTTGCTGAGCACCAATTGGCATAATAAGGTTCATGATGTTTGAACAAGTAATACAGGTAGATTTTGCATAATATGGCAGCGCACCATATCTCACAATTAGAATACATTATAATATTGAAAACAGAAAATGAAGTGACCAATTAGACTACTCCAATTTAGGTGACCACATTCTATAGTTTAAATTCAAAAGTTAGGTTTCTCCCTAAAGCATACACTCAAATAGGGGGCATTTAAAAAGAATCTGGATGAAACGTATACAAAACTGCATAGTTTTTTTTTCTGAAACACATAAAGGTTATGTAGAATATCAAGCGATCTAACCTTGATTTATTTTACTGCAAATAACTGAAAAAAACAACCATTATACTATGCAACATAAACGACATTTCTTCAGACACCTAAAAATCTGAATCCACGACAACAATCACATTAGAAGCAATAACATTTAACCTCTATTCGGGTGTGAAGTTCAATAGATAGATAGAAGCACCTTCAATGATAGAAAACAATCAGACACTAACAAAATGGATTCAATTGCATATGTAAGGTGATCAGGTGTAGCCTAAAACAGTACTCTTGAGATGTCAGCAGGTGACATTTTTCTATGGAAATAAAAATAATCAAATAAGCTAACGATGAATTACACAAAATAGGAATGGATCTTAAAAATAGAACTAAAAAGGACGACTGATTTAAAGAAGAGAATGAAGGCGACTTCAGTCCCTGTAATGCCCATCGCAATTCCAATATCAGCTAATTTCAGTGCTGGTGCATCATTCACTCCATCACCAGTCATTGCAACAACTTCACCATCTTCTTTGAGCAGCCTAACAACTTCCTGCTTATGTTTTGGCTCTGCCCTTGAGAAGAGAAGGCCACATGTTTGCCTCAACAACTTCTTATCAGAAGAGCCATAAATTCCTTCCCTGCAAAGCCCTTTGAGCTAATGTTTTCACTGGGACCAAAAACCCCAATCTCACGGCATATCGCCTCTGCTGTTTCTTTGTTATCACCATAACACGTATACCAGCAGCCCTGCAATCTTCAATTGCTTTGTGGACTTCTTCTCGTGGAGGATTCTGTGGTAGTATAGTAATAATTATGTTAAAGATACATGCAGTTTTCAATGTGAATAAATATCCAGTAATTGTACCCACTGCCTTTTCACATTATTGGATATGTCACAACATTGTATAGTGAAAGGCTATGAATATCCAGTAATTGTACCCACTGCCTTTTCACATTACTGGATATGTCACAACATTGTACAGTGAAAGGCTGTGAAAATACTCATGCCGTTGTCCTTTGCATGGATGTGCTTACACAAGATAAAATTGTACCCACTGCCTTTTCACATTACTGGATATCCAAAGGCTGTGAATAAAGGACATATCCAGTATTTTTATTCACAGCCTTTGTTCTCACAAGAATTTAAACTTTGCATGAGTATTCAATGAAAGCACTATACAATGTATTTTTATTGACATTACTGGATATGTCACTTTGCATGGATGTGCTTACACAAGATAATGTGAAACGAAGGCATGTGAGAAAACCAAAGTCAGGACTCTAGATATGACTGGATCCTGAGCAGCATAAACACACCACATAGCATACATAATCAGTCTATGAATTTCCCATGCACAAAATTACCCAAGCAGAGCACACAGCAGCTATAGGGCATAGACACACAGCAGAGAAACATCAGTATACCACAACATAAAATTGCTCTAAAACTGAACCCCCACTTCCCCTAAACCATAATACAAAATCTTAATGGCTTCAGTGGCCTCCCATACCACTCTGACAAAGCAGGAAACACAACCAGGATGGGAGTAGACAGCGCACCTGAGTGACATCCATCGCTTCGACATCATCCACGTACTCCTCTGAGATCTGGACAGTGCCGGGTGCCGCGACCTTAGGAGAGGAGGCCGTTGGAAGGGGTCGGCGTACTTGGTCGGCGCATCGAGCAGCTCCAGAACCAGCATGGCGAGGGAGTAGGGGAGGAGGAGGCCGACCGCCCACGCCGCGTCCCATACGCCACCGCATTTGCCTCGCCTCGCCATTCCTCCTTCCCTCCCGTGGGAGCCGGAGCCGGGGCCAGGCATTAGGGTTTGGGAGGCGCCAGATGAGGGGTGGAAGGAGGAGGCCGTGAGGGGACGAAGCCGGGCGACGGCGGGGCAGGGAGGGGAGAGGAGGCGGCGGCTAGGCGGGAGGAGCGGGGCACAGGGGAGGAGAGGAGGCGGCGGCGAGGCTGGAGGAGCGGGGCGCGGGGGAGGAGAGGAGGCGGCGACGAGTGCGGGGGGAGGAGACGGCTAGGTCACCCACGGCAGCGCCCCCTTTTTATACCCATGTACGCAAAATGACCAAAATACCCTCTACGGGGGGCAAGATTTACGTGCGGTGGCACGGGATCTTTACAGTGGGGTAAAACTGTTCATTGCAACAGTGTCAACTCTCAATCCGACGGCGCAGGTCATCTGGGAGCTTGATCCGACGGCCCAGATTCCATCAAACGCGCAGATCCAACGGCCAGGAACGCAAAGCGGCTGAGGAGGCTGGAGGTTCACTGGCATTCTTATTACTCGATCAAGCCGACTAAGATTGATTAATGGCCTCTCGACAGGCAGAATCCGAGCGGCAAAAAGATGCCCTGCCTCGCTGTCACTCGCGCGGTGGGTTCGACGAAGCTGCATCAGACCCAGAGAGCCAATAAACAAATGAGCATTGCCTCTGGTCGGTGATAGTAGTACTTTTTTATTTACTTCGTTATGTTACAGTTTTGATCTAAGTTACCTGCAAAAAATAATTTTGATCTTAATTTTTAACTAAGTTTATTAATAATAATGTAAACTTTCACAATAAAAAGTATATATGATATGAAAGCATATTGAATGATGATTTTAATGGTATTGATTTGGTATCGTGGATTTTTCTGTATTATAAACTTGATCACCCCATAAAAAAGTATTATAAACTTGATCAAATTTTAGAAAGTTTGGCTCGAGATAAAGCTATTATGCAAAGTAAATAAAATGAAGAGAGTGTTGTAAGTGCCATCAAAAGCACATCACTGAATTTATATACAGATAGTTCTAACACATACTATCTTCGTTTGGGTTTACTATCCTCCTTCATATTTTCTATCAAATTTTGATCATATATCTAACTGGCAAAACATAAGTGATATGTTACAAAAATTATATCACTAGATTTGTATTTGAAAGTAGTTTCGGATGGAACTATTTGTGCTACACATTAGGTATATTTTGCTAGTCAAACATATGATCAAAATTCGACACAAAATACTATGGAGACATAATAAACATTGACGAATGTAGTACTCCCTCCATTCGTAAATATAAGTCCTTTGAGAGATTTCAGTATGAACTACATACAAATGTATATAGATATATTTTAGAGCGTAGATTCATTATGCTCCGTATAGTCCATATTGAAATCTCTAAAAAGACTTGTATTTAGGAACAGAGGCGTACTTTTTATCACACATAATACCCATTCCTTCCATCCAAATATATAGCGCCCAATATGTTTTTAGAGGTTGCCCTTGACCTTTGATAAAATTAATGACATTGAGATGTATGATATATAAGTTATATCATTATAACCTCCTTTCAAATATGAATTGACAAGATACTTTATGTAATTGCATGTCATATATTATTACTCTATCAGGTGGTTAAAGGTAACCTTAAAAAATGTATGGGGCCCCCTATATTTGTATAGAGGGAGTACTTGATTAGTTAAATTGCTATTAAATTGATTAACCCTACAATAAATTGCTATTAACAATTAACTACACATGACATTTTTACTACAGACTTGCCATGACTGGTGGTTAATGCTTCTTCTGCCATAAGAAATAGTACTTCCTTCGTCCGGAAAAACTTGTTGAGAAAATGATAAAAATAGATATATTTAGAATTAAAATATGTCTAGATAAGTCCATTTTTCTGACAAGTATTTCGACATGTTATTTTTCTGACACACTGCCTGCTAGGCTGCTAGCATCAGAACGAAAAGGACTCACTTCCTCAGGTGATTATATATTTTTGAAAATATTTTAATACTACAAAAGAACAGACCATGGGACCTACAATAATGGTGAAATAGATTTAAAAGTGCTATCCAGCTAGTCTGTCAGTACATGTTTGTCATGACTATTAAATCTTACTGAAACACTGGTGGAAAAAGGGCCTTTGGTCGCGGTTCGCAACTGCCATTAGTCGCGGTTGCGCAA
>NC_041391.1:132388715-132404941 GCF_002162155.2 Triticum dicoccoides
AAACCTGTTTTCTGTTTAATTTGTATTGTTTTATTTCTTTTGTGCTTTATTTTAATTTTGAAGGAGTTTCACATATTCTACGGTACTACATACATGCATATGAATGTACAATTTCAAACAAATTTGAAATTAGAACCAAAAAGAATTCAAGAGGAATATACAATATATATTCAATATCATCGGATGACCATATACAATTTTGAACAAGTTTCCATACATAATTTAATGCATATAAAGTTCTACGTCCTCGTAATGGTGTTCTCCTTTAAGATGGAGGACTTCCCTCCTGAACCATCCAGCTAATTCCTCTTGAAGTGGTCGGAAGCGAGCTGAAATGCGCGTATTCAAGGAAAGTACTCATCAATTTGTAAGATTATAGTCGTCTTGAGTGGGGCGGGTGCTCAAGAAGAGCGAGGCGACTCCAGGCAAGTGGGAGTTAATTTTCTCCTGTCGGCAAGTGCCATGTCACATTGCTTAATTAATAATGATTCAGTTGTCCCTTAATTGTGTTGCAGGCCCCACTGCCTTATTCTATCTCTGTGCCCATTTGTTTGGCTATAAAAGTAGACTCCCCTCGTTCATCCCTTCTTCACACAAACACAACACAGCTCTGTGTTTCTGTCCCCTTCTTCTAGGGTTAGATCAGATGTGATGAGAGGTCAAGAGGTGCTGTCTGGTGGCAGTACGAAGATCTGATCTATATGTCCAGGTAATAAATTGAACTAATTGGGTAACAAGCTTCTGCTCTTGAACCACCCGTGATTTAATTTGCTGTGCTACATGAATCTGGCTGCCTTGCTTGCGAATCAACCAGAGCTTTTCTTTTCAAAAACTAGTATTTTCTTTGTTCACTTTTATAAGGCTTTGTAGACGTTTCAGACATTGTGCAAAACAGCTCAATTTCACTTGTCTGAAACGATTTGTAAAAGTGGACGGAGGGAGTATTGATTTCCTGGATATTGTTTTCACTTTTGATTATTCATCCGCTAAACCTTTCCTTGTTTCTCGTTGCATATATAGGTTTTGCATTTGGAGGCAGTAAACTGGAGGCAGCAACTGCATAACTTGCGAGATGCTCGTAAGATTTCTTAATTGTCCACTAAAACTAGAACATGTCCAATTATCTTCATGGGGACTTTATGAGATTACTTACTCTCCAACCTTAATTCAAAACTACGACATTTATTACGGATCGGAGGGAGTAGTTCCATAGGTTTTCATATGTTCTTTGGCTTGGGCTAGCGACTATGAGAAGATCCGGGAGAGGGGGATAAAGAAACTATTAACAGGACGGGCCCAAATAAAACCAAAATATTCTTGGGACTATACTTTCGCGTCGATATTTAGTTTTTACTCATTATCATTATCACTGTCATTTGTCACTTCTGATTCCAAAATCTGGAGCATCAATATTTTCCCTCCTAGCATTGCAATTTCAGCTAATTACTATTCTAGATATCCCTTTGAAATGTCGGATGGTGTTACCTTTTATTCGCTTCATAAGTTATGCATACAGGAAATTGTGGCTTTGTCCACATCATCAGTCTAAGGTAGCAATTGGCCCACGTACCAGAGATAAATAATGATAATTTAGTTTAATTTGTGTAAACAAAGTTGGGTCAAAAAATATATTTAGTCTATTCCTCTTTCAAGGAGGTAATAACATAAACTTTGTGGCTTCAGTGTGCCACACTAGACACAATGTATGGTCTAATTTATGCTTGAAAACTAATTATATCATTAATATGATGCAGTTCATCAAAGGTAATATTTAAAAGTATGTATGTTGGTCGTTCTTCTAATTATCATGTAACCTATTTATTGGTAGGTTGGATGATGATCATGCCGATGATTTTACCGCAAGTTATGCAGTTGCTGCCTCAAGCTTGCTGCATCCCAATGCCAAACCAGTGAGACTTAAGGTGAAGAAGTCATTTGAATATGAAATCAAAGAGAAAAACAACCATGCAAGAAGCCTTTGTAGTCCGCACAACCGATCGTATTATTACTGAAAGCGAGCAGAGCTTTTTTATGTACAATTTAACTTTATTTTTCCTAGCTCCGTGCTATCTATGAGCTAAAGGCACCTGCAAGGCTGCAATGCATATGTAATCTTGAAAATGGCAGTCAAAATGTTTGCATGCATGCATGTTATCTTTCAATTTATATGAGTGCGCAACTTTTCTTTCAAACCGCCTTTCATATTATTATTATTATTATTTTGAGCTAGAATGTATTGTTAACCACCTTGGTAATTCCAATAGTGACCAATGATAAAGCGAGAGAAATAAGTTTTCTTTGTCAATCCGCATGATGAATCTGAAGAGAGGATAGAAGGGAGGATGAGGCTGAATTAGTACTAGTGTTTATCTTGGTGAAAGTTAGGTGCCATGATCACTTAATTCCTACAAGAGGTAGCATTCTATGAGTTAAAGTAAAAACAAATTCTTGAGGAGCTTCGATAAAACCCAAAACATTCAAAGAACCCTTAACTTCACTATGCTCCCTAGGACTGGAGAGCTGAGAATCATTCGAGCCCAATCGATTTTGTTGCGGGGCTCACTGGTAAGGTGGGATTTGAAGGTGTGGACCACCGGTGTTAGGGAGAGGAAGCGGCAATCTCCCGCTAGCGACTCGGTGGAGGAGCAAGCGACACGCAAGTAGCATGATCCTCCTCATCCGGCACGAGCCCTATGATTCCTCAGTCGCCACTCCCACCCCTCCACTTTCAAGCCCGAGTAGCTAAACCACAAGCGCTCCTCGAGCCCCACGGTTCTCGGCCGCTACGCCCGCAAGTGCATGTTCGAGCCCCACGGGTGGCGAGATTGTCAACATGGTCATCGTGTCCTTCTAGCACAACATGACTTGAAAGTCGGGGCGACGGCCCTGAACGTTGGCGTGATGGTCGTGGTTTGCGAGCGGGTGTCGTATTTATCGTGGATAGCGGGGAGTCCAGGTCGTGCGACACCGGGCTTTTGTCGAGCTGGGGATGTCGGGGCGGCGACCTCTGAGGGCGTTGGTGGTGGAGCGTATGGCACACCAGAGTGTTGGATGCCGGGGCGGCGTCCTTGGGTAGCTGCGGTCTTCGAGGCATCAGTTGCTATGGATAGCGCTGGGCTCTAGAGGCGTGCTTCACCACCTACGATGTTTGGGAGGTCTATTCCTGATCCTCTCATAGCGACCGGTGTGGTTCTCTCCCTTGCATGGTCGGCAGTGTGGTGGTGTCGTGCCTTCAGTTTCGTTGGTTTGTAGGCGCGTACGGTCGAATGTCTATCTCGATTTTCATCGCCTTGGCAACTGGTGGCGGATTTTATGCCCTTTATATCTGATTTTTGCATAGTTTCTCCCAAACCGAGCAACTCTCTTCTTTCTTATGAAATGCAGGAACACCATGCCCCTCTCAAGGTGTTACTCCATATTTTTTTTAGAAAATTCTCCACATTGAACTAGACTAATCATTTTTTTGTTTAGGTATCCAAAATAGAAAAAAATGACAAAATTGCCCATCTCAAAATCAAAATAATGCGGGCAATTTGATGAAATGACACACTTTTCCTAGGACTTTGATCCAGTGGCACATCTTTACTTTTGTTTGATTGAATCATAAAATTTTGATTGATAGTTGGATAAAAGACATAAATTGACTAGGACAATGTTCGTGCATTGGGATATAAATATTCTACTCCCTCGGATTCATAGTATGTTAGCTTGTGATCTACTTGTCCATATTAATGTGATTGTCTAAATAAATGTTCATTAAATTCTACCTGTGATTTACCTTATAGTTTGAAGAGAAGTTTGATAAGTAAATTAAGGTGAAATTGGCGCAAAAGGTAAGTAAATTGATGTGATTGAGTGGCGTACTAGGAAAGCGTGGTCAAATATGGCATGGTGAAAATAAAGATAGGGAATGAAAATCGATGAAGTTACATGGTGCGAGGGGAGGATCAGTTGACTAAAATTTCTGCCTGACTGGAAATGAATGCTACTTATTTTTTAAGTAGTATAGAGATTGCTAGCCGGATAAAATGGCCTGCAAATCAGATTTTTAAGACGATGTGCAAGTAAGTTGCTTCATCTGGTTTCAGACCTGCCTGTGTGGCTCGCGGCTCTGAGTTCATCATATAATTAAAAATATATTATATATATTAAAAGTACTCAATGTGTATAAAAAATGTTCATTGTATATTGAAAAACAATTAGTTGTATTTAAGAGTGTCACTATATACTAAAATAGCTCAGTGTGTATTTAAAAAAATGTTCATCATATATTTGGAAAAATAATATATTAAAATTATTCAATATATTAAAAAATGGTCATCATATATTGAAAAAAGTTTAGTATGTATTTGGAAAATGTTCACTGTATACTATAAAAGTTCAATGTGTACTTTAATTTTTTTTGGCCGTATATTGACAAAAAGGTTCACAGTATATTACAAAAACAATAAAAAAGTAAAATGTGCAAAAAATCGAAAGAAGAACTAAAATCTGGAATGAGAAAAACAAAACAAAAAAGAAACCTCAAATCAAAATAGCTGTTACCTGGATCGGCTGCACGTGGGCGTCATGCAGGAGTTATCACCTGGTTCGATCGAAAGTCAACGACCAGAAGCAGACACCAAACCAGAGCGGATGAACAACGCTTCCACCTCGCCCATTCGTCGTGTTTCGTCCCCGGTGTGCCGCTTGTTCTCCCGACGTCTCCTCGCCGTGCTTCCTCCCAGGAGCGCCGCCCGTACCCTGTACCCAGAATATGTTATCGCCATCATCGTTGTTTCACTCATTATCTTCCTTTTCTTGTGATCGCTTAAGCCATTTCATGTAGCTAATTGACATGTCGTGTCTTAGTAGAAATGAAGCTACATTGTTGGCTGCAAAATATCATTTAGTAACTGAAGATGCGAACTTCTATCTGCAACTTCACCTTTGTTTTTGTAATACTTCTCTTTTCTAAAATGTAAGGCATCCACATATTCAAACATTTAGTTTGACCAAGAAAAGGGTGTACCCAGTGCTGAAAGCTCCCACACGAGGTAGTTTGACCAGGAGCTAGACCGATAATACGTTAGTTCTGTGACACAAAAATGGTATCGTTGAATTCCTAAATAATATCTCTTTCATGCCACATAACCCACATTGTATTGGTCTAATTGTTGGTCAAATTTTAATTTGGAATTTGTGGGCGCCTTATATCAAGAAGCAGGGAGTACAATACTAGTACATTGTATCTCTAATTGAAAAGCTGCCTTCTTTTTCCTGTTTCAATAAAATGCTTGTCTGTATGCGAAGTTAGTAGCTCAATTTACCAACTACTGGATTTATGACCTTTATACAGGCAGTTAACAGTGCAAGTGTTTATGGCCAATTTGCTTATATTATCCAATCGGAAGTGACGCAATCAATCTAGCAAACCACTTCCAAACCATGAAGTTTTATATCCTGATCGAGATGCAATTCTGACTCCTGAGACTCCATACTCCATAGTTCTGCAATGTTTCATAGTTTTCCAACGAGATCAACCAAGTCTGATTCATGCTGGCAGTCCTAATCTGCCATCTTACTTGACAATGTGGATCATGCTCTTTGTTTGTTTTTAGGTATGCATATCCACCACCAGATGGAAACATATTGAACAATATTGTCAACTCCCTCATTGCTGTTCCCCGATTTTACAATCAGGTTTATTAGAATTTCAGCCTCGTGAACTACTGATACAATTTGCAAGGCATTAATTTGGGCATTCAGCATGAGCAAATGTATTTAGATTGATGTATTTCTGTAACAGGTGTTGCATTTGATGAACAAGATGAACCTTCCAGCTCCATTTCGGATGGCATTGCCTACTCCACCTCTACCATCACAAAGGCCTCTTCCTCCTCCCCCTCCACCACTGCAGCCTTCTATGACAGAGAAACTTCACTTGGCTGATTTGTCTAGTGATGAGTCTGAGATGGAGTCTTCTGATGTTCGTGCCTCTTCTTGTGTTTGTATCTTTCAGTTTGTATTATCTTTGCCAAAAGTTTATGCACACTTTATATATTACAGGAAGATGTTGATACAAGGGAAGTCAAGCGCGCAAAGCATGAAGCTATTGTTGGTCCTGCAGTTGATAGAAGTGTCGCTCATGAATCGGTCGGGGTGAAACCAGTTGCATTAGTTCCCAATGAGCTTCAAGTAATAAAAAAGAAAAACCCAGTACTGCAGGTGAAGCATTTTTTCTCAAAACTCAAAAGTGAAGCATTCTTTCCCAGAACTCAAAAGTTGAATTACCTTTTCATTCTCTAATGCAATGGTTCTATGCAGATAAAAATTGTCCCTAAGGCTGCTTATAAGGAACTTGCTGATCGGAGTATTATCGACAAGGAATTGGCCTCTAGAGATGAACAACTTGAAGAAAAACATTTTGCCACACCTCAGGAAATAGAGAAAGAGAAATTACCGACAGAGGAGATTTTGTCCCTTCCCATGTTCAAGGTAGACGAATTCAGTATTTTGTGTCATTTGCAGAGACATTGTGATTGCTTGTTGGTCAGCCTGAACATCTTGAGGTTTTAGTGATATTACCTTTTAACTTCAAGATGATTATAACCAATGCACAGTATATGTATTATCATCTGTTGTTCACTTTATTTTGTCCTTTTTATCTTGATGATGAGATGCTAATAATTGGCAGAACGATTCCTATTAGCAGATTTTAGATGTAGTTTCATAAGCTGGTGCTGCTAGGTGCTATGTAGTGGGGTCTATTATGTCACTATGACAATGATCAGAATAGACATCATCGTCCGGCCTTCTTTTTCTTTACAAAAAACAATGGGCAAATGCTGATTTTTCGCTAGTAAATATTTCAAAATTTCCCTTCTGTTTATTGAAATAACGTAGTACAATCTAATTATGTTTTGATGCCTCAGTGGCACATGCTTGTGTCTGTTTTGCAGAATTACACTCCAGGGAATCCTGCCAGTGTATTATATATTAAGAACTTGGCAAAGGATGTTGTTCATGATGACTTCTACTATGTCTTTGGTATGACCCAGGGAGGCTGAGTGCTGTGTTTCTTGAAATGTTTATATAAGAGTTCTGCACATTTTAGTGCGTTCTCATTTCCTCACATTGTTTCAAACTGCTCTTAACAGGATCTGTGTTTGAAAGCTTGGACGCTGCAAGATCTGGCTTAAGTATAAAGTTAATGCAGGTTAGATGTGTACACATGTTTTGCTTGTGCCATGATCATGATAAAAAAAAGGAACCTATTCATAATTTAATACCCCAATTATGTTCCTTGCTCCTGTATCTGTGGATCATGGCGAACATTATCGAGAAATCTGACATTTGTTTTTGGACCACATTAAAAAGTATGCCACCATCTTGTTTCATTTTGCTAGTGCATCGTTCTGTATCTGAAATTTTCTGATCTCGCTCCAGGAAGGTCGAATGCGGGGCCAAGCTTTTGTGACGTTTCCATCTGTTGAACATGCTCAACGTGCACTGGTTAGTGACTGCCGATTTTACCCATCAGTTTGTAGTATTGCACAAGAAAGCTAATTTATTGAAATACTAGAAACCCCATAAGCATACCCTCAGATCAAAAGCTGCTCACTGTACCCAGCACACTAGCAGACTTTGTCTGCAGTAGCAAAGTTATTAAGACCAAAAGGGAAAACATCTAACGCCGTTTGTTGTCAAGAAATAAGTTCTTTACAACTGGAGTTTCTTTTTTAATTCCTTATTCAGTCCTTGAGAAGCAGGGGTGCTAAAGAATAACGCCGTTTCTGATTTTGCAGAATTTAGCGCATGGTTACGCGTTCAAAGGCAAGCCGATGATCATTCAGTTTGGTAGGAACCCTGGTGCTAGCAAAGCTTCCTAGGAGGTTGCATTCTTTCCGATTCTGATTTTCTGTAAAGCTGTTTGAGTTAGCAACCAAGATTGTGGGCATTTTGTGCTGGTGCCCATGAGTTGTTAAATTCCACGTGGAATATAATGGCACTTATCGTGTTGCTAGAATTTTAGGTAAGCAACAGCATTGGTTACTTCGGTCGCTCACCTTATTTGATGTACCGCATCTCTCCATGAGAACAAATTCTGTACCATTCTATGGGTTTTTTTTTCTTCAAAATATTATTTTTATATTTTATGAAATCTCAGATCAATAACACTGGGGCGATTTGGAGGAGGGGAGGAAATGAGGATGAGAACGATTTGGAGCGGCCTTTATGGCCATAGAGGGTGGGATGACAACTCTGTTAGAGTGACCTTTTCGACAAATATCGAGGGTTGGAGTAGAGCCCACATATTCAAGTCTGTTCTTATCCTTATTCCCCCCTCTCCTCCGAATCTTCCTTGGCAAGACTCCTCCGATCCAAACACCTCCTGGTCCCTCGGTCCATCCGCCATGGCATCGCCCGCCGGTGACGACAGCCACCTCTTCGCCGGCGTCCACTTCCTCCTCATCGGTTTTGACAGCGTCTCCGTGTCCCAGGTGCGCGCGGCTTCGCCTCCCCGTCCTCCCATTTCGCCACGCGAACCTAACTCTTCCATCTTGGATACTCATATCTCCTTGCCATTTGTATCCTCATATCTCCTAGTCAAAACTCTGAAACATGGCAACCTTTAGTTAATTCTTCAAACATAACATATGTACAAAGATGAAGTTTTGTCACATTGTGCAGTGATTTTCTTTGACTTTTATAATTTCCATTCTAAACGTTCCTTTTGCCTTCCTACCATCATGGTCGTTTATCAACTGCAGACCAATTTAAGTGAAAGTTTATAGAGCACGTAACACTGAGCGCATATGTTTCAGAAGTGAATACTGTCCTCTTTGCCTTTCGTCGGGTCAGCTCAGCCCCAAAGAACTGTATCCCACTTATGAGTAACTATAGTAATGCACATGTTATCATTCTGATTTCTTTGCGGTATTCAAGGAGTTCAGTGACTGCTTTAGATGGTGAAATTTTTGCCACTACTGAATTTTCATTTAACCGAAGTCCAAAACATATAAACCTATGACTTCTTCTCTGTAGCTGATAGTTCCTATTTGTTCTGTACCTATTATATGGGTTTCACCTATGTAGTCTTGATGATAATTTTGTTCACTTGTCCTTTTGCGGATGCCTGAGCACCTTCATTTTGGGAATTCGTCGGCAGATACTTGAGATGTAGTTGAGTTATTGGATTTTGTGGTTTACTGGTTATATATCTTGACTTATAATGTACTGTGTTCCTTTTCGTTCTTAATGCAGAAAATGGTACCTTTGATGGGCGCACAATTCTCCAAACCTTTGTTAGCACCCTCAGTCACTCATCTGGTTTGGTATAAATTTGAAGGTTTGTTGCTTTTAGCAGACAGTCAGTGCCATAATTATGCATGGATAGTTCAATTTCATTTTGTTGTTTTACCCTCCACGTTTCTTCATTGCTGTTTCTTTGTAGTAGTGAGCATGCATTTGCAAGCGCTGACATAAATTTTTTATTTCCTACTGTTATTGGTAGCTCTTTGTTTTAGATGTGATGTTAGTTTTGTTGCTAAGAATTAACTCTATAGGCGAGTGAGAATCTTATGCCCAAATTGGCACTTTGCGTCAGTGGCATTTTTTCCACATGTTTGTCATCAGATTAGGATTTTGGTGAACTAGTTCGTGTATAAAAGTTGTATGATATCTTGAGTTTAAAACTTAAATGAGCAATAATTAAAAATAATCCCAGCCACTTGGCTTCACGTTTTAGGCTAGAGGGAACCAAGACGTAAGTGGCAATGTTGAAGTAAGAATCTTTGATGTCATTTGGTTGTTGAACACATAGATGGCACCACAATGCGAGTCTTTGCTTTTCTTGTCTTTATGTGACCCATATAAAAGTTATCTCATGATCATAGACAGCCTTTGGTATGAGTGATGTACAAAATGGGATGTGTTTTTTTCTCCTGATCTTTTTCCTTTTTTCCAGTTTTGTTTTTTTGGGCCTTTCTAGTTTGAACTGCTGGTTTCTGATAATACAAGTCGGAGAGGAAATTCTCTTTATAGAAAGAGAGTGTGGTGTACAATGATGAACATATGAGAAGTTGCAAGATTTGGTAAAAAAATCGTTGTGTATCTTGTGAAAAAAATGTTACTCTTTGCATAGTCTAGAAAGCCTCTGGTGAAACATAGGCTTCTAGGTAACTTAAAATAATCCACAACATGCCTATCGAAAGTATGTTTCGAAAATTTCTATGTGCGTGTATATGTCATGATGCTCATAAGTTTTTGTATATGCTCCTTGAATGCAACATCACAGTTCTTCAAATGAACTAGGTGAGAAGTACAAGCGTGCCGAAAGGTTGGGCATCAAGATTGTTAATCACCGGTGGTTGGAGGATTGGTATTACACAACAGCTTTTGTTTATAATATAAGCTCACATATTAAATATCATTATGTTGTTGATCTTTCTATTTTTATTTTACAGCTTAAAGTCATGGAAAATCCTTCCAGAAGATGATTATAGCGAGAGGCAAGTAAATGTACAATTGCACGCTTCTTTCGATTTGTCTTTTACACCTGTGTTGTATCCATGTCCTGATTAAATTGTCTCCCTATAGCGCTTGCTAGCTGCGGTTGGCTAACCTATTACTACTGAGCGTCCCAAAACCTAATCCTGGCTATTTATTTCATTCAGTGGCTGGGGACTAGAGATAATGGAGGCACAATCCAAGGAACGCCTCAAGTTCCCGATTCGGGAGCGCATCAAGTTCGCAAATGGGAAGTATGCCATGAAGAAATCAAAGAAGAGAAGCAGCAAGGTGCTCGCTGCAGCCCTGGCACTCCTGAACCACGCCCATCCAGAGGTAGGCACCGACTTCTTGGCGTGCCATGATCTTCCTCCCGACATCCAGGGACCAGACTGCCAAGTACGCCAAGGTCGCAAGAGCCTCTGTTGCCTCGTGCGTTAGCAAGCTCAAAGCAGACGAAGCCTGATGAACAACTAAAGATGGACCTTGTTTGCAGATACACCCTGAACTTCTTTTGTTAGAAAAAAGGTTATGAAATCTTCAGAGAAAACCAGTGAAAAGAAGTCAAGGGCCATCACCTGTCGTAGCGTTCTGTCCTTGCCCCTGCCTTTCATCGGTGAAATATATTCCAGAAAGCTTTCAGAAATGACCTGGTATCTTTCGCTCATTGCAACCGGGAGGCACAAAAAGTGGCGTAACTTATGATTTAAATTCTCCTATGTATTGGGATGGGATGATGATCCTTCTAGTATTATCCTAGCTTATATTGTGGACAATGTAACATTTGAATTAATTAAGTGGCTGAAGATTAAATGGCACTCCTAAAAGAACTCCTCTGGTGGATGGCGTCTCTTCTCGTCCTTTTGCTTCCCCTACCAAGTTAATTTCTAAAAACCAACATATTTGTGACAAGGGTAATAGACATCCACCACTTGTACACAAAAATAGCATTCATAAAAACTTCAATAACATTTTCACAAAAGTCTGGTCATAGTTGTATAAACCAAAAGGCTTCTGTCTATAAGCATAAGGTCCAAGGATACATGTAAAAGTTTTTTCCCCCTTAATCTCTAGGATACACGTGTACTCCAAAAGATCAGTATCGCCATTAAGAGAACAAAAGATGTGTATGGTTAGATAATATTTCTAACATCTAGGGATAGTGATATTTCTTGTTTTTATTTTATTTTTTCATAACCAATGCACGTCTTATACCCTATTGTAGTGCGGAGCTGACTTGTTCCTTGCTGCTCCGACCGCTTCAAGAGCGGAGCTGCGGTCCTGTCTCAAGTCTCTTCTCTGAAACTAATCATGAACATGCCAGAAGAAGCGCGGGAGTGGTGTGTCCATGGTGGAGCGGCGGCTGCACACCATCGCCGATGATGAGGTCGACCTTAGGGCCGGCATCTACAGGTGCCCGCTAGTAGTGGCAGACGCAAGAATGTCTTCGCCACTGTCAGCCTTGAGGAGTTCATCTTCTCCTCCACTCACTCATGATTTCTTCATTGTTCCAATTATTAAGCAAATAGAGAACGGAATGAATTTTCAGGTGAATCAATGCCTTTCATGCGTAGAGGCATGAATAATGTACTCGACCAAGTTTATGCAATCCAACACCGTCTCGATTCTTGCTTTTTTCCTTTGATTTTTAGAAGAGATTTTAGTTTTACCCTCTCGTTGCAGGGGTTCCATCAGCAATGGAGATTAATGTGTTGAAACAACAAAATTAACATGGCTCCAGATCCAAAAATATTTTACATGGCTCCTGATACTTATCTTGTCATTAGCTGCCATGGTAAACCAATACCACTACTTTGTTTTGGATTAGTTTGAATTGCTTACCACATATGTCATGTGGTGTAAACCAATACCACTAATTTTAACTAGAAGTCAGTTAGCTAGACTTGTTCTTGTTCTTCCTACTGGTCTTATACTTGCCGCTGAGTACATCATATCCCTTCCATGGAAGGGTTTAAATAAACTAGTACTACCTCCATCTGAAAAAGCTTGTCCCTCGAATGGATGTATCTAGCATCAAGTTAGAGCTAGATACATTCATTTGAGAGACAAGCTTGGGACAATCTTTTTTCGGACGGAGGGAGTAATAGTTGTAAGTAGAGGTCATCAACTAGACTAGATTAATTTCTTGATTGATTACAATGCTACCATGTGCCGCTAGGATTGATCCACCAAATCCAAGCTTTTGTGCTCACCAAGTAACACAAGACTAATGCTTCTTTCCCCATAATTAAGGTACCGGGTGCTACAAGTCTGATCATACATTAGCAGATACAGTATGGAACTAGTACAATCTAGGGGTACATAAAGACTTCAGATATGCCATCAACCTAAGTTACTCATCACCACACAGTCAAAGCTGGCTGGAGAGCTTTACAGGCCGGATACCCATATGCACGTCATCCGCCTTGGAAGAGTAGAGCGAAGACCAGACAATGGCGCCCTTTAGTTCATAGGAACCGGCTGTCACAATGAAGGTCTGGCACCCACAGTTTGTGGGGCAAACACTGGTGGTAGTATTCTTACCATCACGAGAAACTGTGTTGATATATAGAGGAAGCCACATGGGCGCAGCCACAACCCGACGCTGCAATCTAATAAGCCCACCTTCACCAACCGAACTACTGCCATCATAGAGGAGGACACCCTCAGCAATTCCAGAAATGCCGACGGTGATCTTGCCAAGGATTTCGCAGTGTTCCTTGTTGTCCTTGTTGAAGGGTTGCCACTGCCGAGCAACAGATCCGTTTGGCCTTTTTATGCTTGCCTTGATCTGACTAAGAGTAAACTTAAAGGTGGCTTCCACTGCTTCATGGACAGGTGCGTATGTCAAGTCGACTGAGCACAATGGGCCGGCAACCCTGCTTCTAGTCACTTTGGAGTAAGAGGTGGCTACCTTGTCCTCTAGGCAACAATTGGCGATCTCAACGTCACTTTCTGGATCCAAACTCCTAATCTTCAAGTCAACCTCAATGTGAAGGACACTGTGCAAAACGATTCCTCGAGACGGACCGGTTAGGGACAAGAATGCACCCTACAAGGTAAAGCACATCAGGCCGGCTACTTTGTATATGTAGTGCATACGAAAACAAGGTAACGAACTATAAGAATGAACTTGCCACAAGACTGCTCATCATCGTGGTAAGACGACACAGATGCCTACCTATCTATCCACTGAGTGACAAGTACAATTCGTAAGGAAAATAGAATATGCTTCGAGTTGAAGTTGTATAACAGTGGTATATTAACACCATGTGATCGCAGGCCCTGGTTTACTTGATGTACAATTTGATATAGCTCTGTGATCGGGTAGATAGTGAGGTACACAAGCAAACAACACTACCGCTTGAGCAGTAAAAAAAGTACTACTACTATTTACGGTGTAAATGATTTTAGGTATACATGGCAGTTGAGCATTCATCATCAAGGTTGGATTAGGCGCTAGACACCCCTTTTTTTTTTACGAAATCACACGCTTAAGCGCAAGTAAGCCCTGGGCGATAGGGCTCCGCTCAGCACGATTAAGCGAGCGCCTAGGAACGTTCAATATATCAATGTTCATCATGCTTAAAAGAAAATCGAAAGATTCTGTGAGAAAAACCGCAAGTGATGAATGCTGAAAACAGCAACAAAAAACAGTACTCCCTAAGATCCATATTAACTGACGCTGGTCTAATACAAAGTTGTACTCCTAAATTTGTACTTTGCTGGTCAATTATTCAGAAAGTTGGCATCTTTATCTTCAATTTCCCTCACGTGGGTGGCAGCTGTTTTACCTGGGCGTCGTTAATCTTCTGGCAGTTGTCACGAACACGACGGAAGATGAACACACGCTTGGCATCAATATCGTCCCTGACCGAAACGTGGCCATAAACGTCGATTGGGAACTGAACCGAGCACTTGATCAACTTGACGGCGAGCACGTTCAAGGAAGTATAGAGCTCCGGTCCACCGATTCCATTGTGCAGGTTCCGCATCGGCGACTTGGTAGCTGCAAGCCGACTAAAGAAGGTAAATTGCAAGCCAAAACAATGGGGAATCGCGAAGTAAAAAAAGGTACGACGAGAGGAAAACGAGGAGCGCGCTACAAGGGGACGGACTTTTCCTGTCGACGCGAATTGGATACTCGGAGCTTTTGAGGCTCTCGAGATACTTGAGCTGAAGCTCCATCTGCTGCTCCTTGTACTTCGCCATGACCTTCTCTTTCCCCCACTCGCCCTCCGCTCTCCTCTTCGCCCGCTGCTCCTTCGCCTCCGCAGCAGCAGGATCCTCCTCATCTTCTGTGTAAAAGCCGAAAAGGAACTCCTCCTCTTCTGACGCCATCCCGCCGCCGCCGCCGTAATCTAGGACCAGTCTAGCTCTCCGGGGCTTTGGGTCTACTAGCTTTTCTTTTTGAGACAAAGCTAGATGTCTGAAGCACGAGTCGAGTCCACACCGCGGCTTATTCATTCAAGTGCTGGTCTCTCGATTGGACTTGGACTCGGCTTTCTCTTGGGCTAGCGCACTCGCTTTCCTACATGGGCCGGGACGGGCTGCCTAATGTCGTGACATTGTTTTTTTTTTCTTACAAAATGATTATGTTTTTCTTATCATCAAAATGTTATTCCTCAAACAATGGCCATATCTTTTACAATTTGAGGCAAATAAATTCGGAGGCACTAGAGTTCCAAGATTCGGATAAGCTAACTCTGAAACAATGGTTTGCTAGACTATCAGCAACTATATTTGCTTCCCTACAACAATGAGACGCTTGAAAATTTCAGTGCTAGGAGAGTAGCATCTGTAATGATCGACGTGTCCGGACCCATATATCCCTTCGGATTCGAATTGCATCCAAGGCAGTCCTACTGTCCGATTTGATGACAATTTAGTGCAGCCGGTGTTAGCCGCTAGGATCAATCCGTTGCGAATGGCGTTGATCTCCACGGAGTCCATAGTTGATACATGAGATAAGGTCCATGTTGCCGCTGCAATGAAGTTACTGTGATCATCATGAGCCACAACAACACATACCCTGCCAATGTTTGTGCATAAAATGACGCGTCAACATAACGTACCCTGCATTTGGTTTCTTCCATACATGCTCGGATTTTCAGATAGGTTGGTTCAGTGTATAGCTCCGAATAAAATTTGTAGCTAGAACTCAAATGGTCATCGCTATTCTCTCTTAGTTTTGGACAGTTCCACCTTTTGCTCCTTGCTCTCTTTGCCGCCAAATATACCACATAGCTACAAGAATCAGCTCCGCTACCAGTAGTTCATGCACCACCGAACGTA
Source organism: Triticum dicoccoides (assembly GCF_002162155.2). Classification (NCBI taxonomy): domain Eukaryota; kingdom Viridiplantae; phylum Streptophyta; class Magnoliopsida; order Poales; family Poaceae; genus Triticum; species Triticum dicoccoides. The sequence continues at coordinate 132,404,502 of NC_041391.1, forward strand.
GTTGGAGAAGAGCTTCCAGGTTGATAGAGCCCGAGCGGTCCTCAACCACTGCATGAGGGATTGCATCAACTAGATTTAGTTCGGTCCATATCTCATTCGCTCGAGCACTAGTGAATAGGCAATGTTGGATATCCTCCAATCCAATCTTACAAAATGGGCATTGGGGTTATAAAAGGGATGTGTCGTCCAGCTAACACACCCAAACATGGCAACACGCCCTTCAAAACCTTCCATCCAAAGTGTTCTATTTTTCCAGGAATCCTAAACATGGTAACACGCCCTGCAAAACCTTCCATCCAAATCTTCTAGAGCTTGGAGTGGGATTTGCATAATTCTATGAACATCACCGGCGAGAACATAGTACAAATAAGCACCTCCTCCCACTGTATGGTGTGGGGATCGATAATTTCTTCCACCTTAATTACATAGCATTGCCCCCC
>NC_041391.1:132405431-132450439 GCF_002162155.2 Triticum dicoccoides
CGCTTCATGGAATCCTGGGACCTTCCCAAATATTAATTTGCGAGCCCGTGCCTACTCACCAAATACATCCTCTTTTGGAAGTTTGGATACCTGGAACATTGCTTTGCCATGTATACGAAGAACCCTTCTTCGGCCCTGCTTTCAGTATGTCACCATCCGGATAATACTTAGCCCTCAAAAATCATGCACATAAAGATTCAGGATTCTTGAGAAGTCGCCAACACTATTTTGCTAACATAGCCCACTTAAAGTTGTGAAGGTTCCTAAACCCCATACCACCCTTCTTCTTGGGAACACACACTTTCCACCATGCAAAACAATGCATCTTCTTCTTTTCTTCCCCATCTCCCACCAATAACCGGGTATCTCATCGGTAATTTCCTTACATACTCCTTATGGTAATTTAAAAACAGACATAGCATATGATGGAATAGCTTGAGCCACTAATTTTTCATAAAATTTCTTTACTTCTCCAGTTGATTATGTTTTCTTTTAGATGATAAAAGATTCCATTACTCGGAAGATGTATATATTGTACCCTTGATTATTGGTGATGATGATGCCAGGTTTACCCTTTACTTGAAATAAAACCATAGTAGAGTTCAAAGTTCGTTAAAGTACAAAAACAAAAAATTGTTCAACCATGTAGGAGAAACAACACGAGATCACAACTGCACCACATGATCGTGGATGTCCTAGTCTTTTTGCCGGCGTTGCTTAAGACATCGGCGACCAACATCCTATGTCCAGAACGGGCGTCAAGATCAAGAACAAGTGTTTGCCACCATTCTTCACACCCCCAGGAGGAGAAGGTGGTTCCTCGTCGTTAGTGATCTTTTGCCTCCAGGATATTAACAAAGATGCTTGAAGTATCACTAGGAGTAGAGGTCACCATATTGAGACACCAGGAGTTGATTGAATCAACATTCAGCCACTCCTGAGTGTAAGGGGTGCCTTCTGAAGGAAATATGTCCTAGAGGCTATAAAAAAGTTATTATTTATTTCCCTATTTCATGATAAATGTTTATTATTCATGCTAGAATTGTATTAACCGGAGACATAATACATGTGTGAATATATAGACAAACGTAGTGTCACTAGTATGCCTCTACTTGACTAGCTCGTTAATCAAAGATGGTTGAGTTTCCTAGCCATAGACATGCGTTTTCATTTTATTAACGGGATCACATCATTAGGAGAATGATGTGTTTGACTCGACCCATTCCGTTAGCTTAGCACTTCATCGTTTAGTATGTTGCTATTGCTTTCTTCATGACTTATACATGTTCCTATGACTATGAGATTATGCAACTCCCGTTTACCGGAGGAACACTTTGTGTGCTAACAAACGCCCCAACATAATTGGGCGATTATAAAGGTGCTCTACAGGTGTCTTCGAAGGTACTTGTTGAGTTGGCGTATTTTGAGATTAGGATTTGTCACTCCGATTGTCGGAGAGGTATCTCTGGGCCCTCTTGGTAATGCACATCACTATAAGCCTTGCAAGCAATGTGACTAATGAGTTAGTTGCGGGATGATGCATTACGGAACGAGTAAAGAGATTCGCCGGTAACGAGATTGAGCTAGGTATTGAGATACCGACGATCGAATCTCGGGCAAGTAACATACCGATGACAAAGGGAACAACGTATGTTGTTATGCGGTTTGACCGATAAAGATCTTCATAGAATATGTGGGAGCCAATATGAGCATCCAGGTTCCGCTATTGGTTATTGACCGGAGATGTGTCTCGGTCATGTCTACATAGTTCTCGAACCCGTAGGGTCCTCACGCTTAACGTTCTGTGACGATTTATATTATGAGTTATGTGTTTTGATGTACCGAAGGTAGTTCGGAGTCCCGGATGAGATCGGGGACATGACGAAGAGTCTCGAAATGGTCGAGACGTAAAGGTCGATATATTGGACAACTATATTCGGACTTCGAAAAGGTTCCGAGTGATTCGGGTATTTTTCGGAGTACCGGAGAGTTACGGGAATTCACCGGGGAGTATATGGGCTTTATTGGGCTATACGGGAATAGAGGAGAGAGGCCAAAAGGAAGGAGGAGCGTGCCCCCCTGGTCCGAATTGGACAAGGGGTGCAGCCCCTTTTTCCTTCTCCCTCTCCCCCTCTTTCCTTCTCTCCTACTCCGGAAAGGAAAGGGGAATCCTACTAGGACTTGGGAGTCCTATTAGGACTCCCCACACTTGGCGCGACCTCCTCTAGGGCCGGCCTCTCCCTCCCTCCTTTATATACGGGGGCAGGGGCCACCTCTAGACACAACAATTGATCTCCTAATCTCTTAGCCGTGTGCGGTGCCCCCTCCACCAGATTCCACCTCGGTAATATCATAGCGGTGCTTAGGTGAAGCCCTGCATCAGTAGCATCATCAACACCGTCAACACGCCGTTGTGCTGACGGAACTCTCCCGCAAAACTCTGCTGGATCAGAGTTCGTGGGACGTCATCGAGCTGAACGTGTGCTGAACTCGGAGGTGCCGTACGTTTGGTACTTGATCGGTCGGATCGTGAAGACGTACGACTACATCAACCGCGTTGTGCTAACGCTTCCGCTTTCGGTCTACGAGGGTACGTGGACAATACTCTCCCCTCTCGTTGCTATGCATCACCATGATCTTGCTTGTGCGTAGGATTTTTTTGAAATGACTACGTTCCCCAATAGTGGCATCCGAGCCTGGTTTTATGCGTAGATGTTATATGCACGAGTAGAACACAAGTGAGTTGTGGGCGATACAAGTCATACTGCTTACCAGCATGTCATACTTCGGTTTGGCAGTATTGTTGGATGAAGCGGCCCAGACCGACATTACGCGTACGCTTATGCGAGACTGGTTCTACCGACGCTCTTTGCACATAGGTGGCTGGCGGGTGTCAGTTTCTCCAACTTTAGTTGAACCGAGTGTGGCTATGCCCGGTCCTTGAGAAGGTTAAAACATCACTAACTTGACGAACTATCGTTGTGGTTTTGATGCATAGGTAAGAACGGTTCTTGCTCGGCCCGTAGCAGCCACGTAAAACTTGCAACAACAAAGTAGAGGACGTCTAACTTGTTTTTGCATGGCATGTTGTGATGTGATATGGTCAAGACATGATGCTAAATTTTATTGTATGAGATGATCATGTTTTTTAACAAAGTTATTGGCAACTGGCAGGAGCCATATGGTTCTCGCTTTATTGTATGCAATGCAATCGCCCTGTAATTGCTTTACCTTATCACTAAGCGGTAGCAATAGTCGTAGAAGCAATAGGTGGCGAAACGACAACGATGCTATGATGGAGATCAAGGTGTCGCGCCGGTGACGATGGTGATCATGACGGTGCTTCGGAGATGGAGATCACAAGCACAAGATCATGATCGCCATATCATATCACTTATATTTATTGCATGTGATGTTTATCCTTTATGCATCTTATTTTGCTTTGATTGACGGTAGCATTATAAGATGATCTCTCACTAAATTTCAAGGTATAAGTGTTCTCCCTGAGTATGCACCGTTGCCAAAGTTCGTCGTGTCGAGACACCATGTGATGATCAGGTGTAATAAGCTCTACGTTCATCTACAACGGGTGCAAGCCAGTTTTGCACACGCAGAATACTCGAGTTAAACTTGAAGAGCCTAGCATATGCAGATATGGCCTCGGAACACTGAGACCGAAAGGTTGAGCGTGAATCATATAGTAGATATGATCAACATAGTGATGTTCACCATTGAAAACTACTCCATTTCACGTGATGATCGGTTATGGTTTAGTTGATTTGGATCACGTGATCACTTAGATGATTAGAGAGATGTCTATCTAATTGGGAGTTCTTAAGTAATATGATTAATTGAACTTTAATTTATCATGAACTTAGTCCCGATAGTATTTTGCATGTCTATGTTGTTGTAGATCAATAGCTCGCGTTGTTGCTTCCCTATGTTTTTATATGTGTTCCTAGAGAAAACTAAATTGAAAGATGATAGTAGCAATGATGCGGACTTGGTCTGTGATATGAGGTTTATCGTCATTGCTGCACAGAAGAATTATGTCCTTGATGCACCACTAGGTGACAGACCTATTGCAGGAGCAAATGCAGACGTTATGAACATTTTGCTAGCTCAATATGATGACTACTTGATAGTTTAGTGCACCATGCTTAACATCTTAGAATCGGGACTTCAAAGACGTTTTGAACGTCATGGACCATATGAGATGTTCCAGGAGTTGAAGTTAATATTTCAAGCAAATACCCGAGTTGAGAGATATGAAGTGTCCAACAAGTTCTATAGCTAAAAGATGGAGGAGAATTGCTCAACTAGTGAGCATGTGCTCAGATTGTCTGGGTACTACAATCGCTTGAATCAAGTGGGAGTTAATCTTCCAGATAAGATAGTGATTGACAGAGTTCTCTAGTCACCATCACCAAGTTAGTAGAACTTCGTGATGAACTATAGTATGCAAGGGATGACGAAAATGATTCCTGAGCTCTTCGTGATGTTAAAATCGATGAAGGTAGAAATCAAGAAAAAAAACAGCAAGTGTTGATGATTGACAAGATCACTAGTTTCAAGAAAAGGGTAAAGGGAAAGAAAGGGAACTTCAAGTAGAATGACAAGCAAGTTGTCACTTTCGTGAAAAAGCCCAAAGCTAGACTAAAGCCTGAAACTGAGTGCTTCTACTGCAAAAGGAAATGGTCACTGGAAGCAGAAATACCATGAATATTTGGTGGATAAGAAGGATGGCAAAGTGAACAAGGGTATATTTGATATACAGGTTATTGATGTGTACCTTACTAGTGTTTATAGTAGCCTCTGGGTATTTGATACTTGTTCGGTTGCTAAATATTAGTAACTCAAAATAGGAGATACAGAATAAAACAGAGACTAGTTGAGGGTGAAGTGATGATGTATGTTGGAAGTGGTTCCAAGATTGATATGATCATCATCGCACACTCCCTATACTTTCGGGATTAGTGTTAAACCTAAATAAATGTTATTTGGCATTTGCGTTAAGCATGAATATGATTTGATCATGTTTATTGCAATACGGTTATTCATTTAAAGTTAGAGAATAATTGTTATTCTGTTGACATGAATAAAGCCTTCGATGGTCATACACCCAATGAAAATAGTTTGTTGGATCTCGATCGTAGTGATACACATATTCATAATATTGATGCCAAAAGATGCAAAGTTGACAATGATAGTGCAACTTATTTGTGGCACTGCCGTTTGGGTCATATCGATGTAAAGCGCATGAAGAAACTCCATGCTGATGGGTTTTTGGAATCACTTGATTATGAATCATTTGATTCTTGCGAACCGTGCCTTTTGGGCAACATGACTAAAACTCCGTTCTTCGGAACAATGGAACGAGCTACTAATTTATTGGAAATAATACATACCGATGTATGCGATCCAATAAGTGTTGATGCTCGTGGCAAGTATCGTTATTTTCTAACCTTCACAGATGTTTTGAGCAGATATGGGTATATCTACTTAATGAAACACAAGTTTGAAACATTTAAAAAGTTCAAAGAATTTCAGAGTGAAGTGGAGAATCATCATAACAAGAAAATAAAGTTTCTACGATCTTATTGTGGAGGAGAAGAATTTGAGTTACAAGTTTGGCCTTCATATAAAACAGTGTGGAATAGTTTCACAGCTCACACCACCTGGAACACCACAACGTTATGGTGTGTCCGAACATCGTAACCGCACTTTATTGGATATGGTGCGATCTATGATGTATCTTACCGATTTACCACCATTGTTTTGGGGTTATGCATTAGAGACAACTGCATTTACTTTAAATAGGGCACCATCAAAATCCGTTGAGACGATGCCTTATGAACTATGGTTTGGCAAGAAACCAAAGTTGTCGTTTCTTAAAGTTTGGGGTTGCGATGCTTATGTGAAAAAGTTTCAACCTGATAAGCTCGAACCCAAATTGGAGAAGTGCGTATTCATAGAATAACCAAAGGAAACTGTTGGGTATACCTTCTATCACAAATCCGATGGCAAGATATTTTTGCTAAAATAGATCCTTTCTAGAGAAGGATTTTCTCTCGAAAGAAGTAAGTGGGAGGAAAGTAGAACTTGATGAGGTAACTGTACCTACTCCCTTATTGGAAAGTAGTTCATCACAGAAATCATTTTCAGTGATTCCTACACCAATTAGTGAGGAAGCTAATGATGATGATCATGAAACTTCAGATCAAGTTACTACAGAACCTCGTAGGTCTTCCAGAGTATAGTCCGCACCAAAGTGGTACGGTAATCTTGTTATGAAGGTCATGTTACTTGACCATGGTGAACCTACAAACTATGAGGAAGCGATGATGAGCCCAGATTCCGCAAAATGGCTTGAGGCCATGAAATTTGAGATGGGATCCATGTATGAGAACAAAGTGTGGACTTTGGTTGACTTGCCCGATGATCGGCAAGCCATAGAAAATAAATGGATCTTCTAGAGGAAGACGGACGCTGATAGTAGTGTTACTATCTACAAAGCTCGACTTGTCGCAAAAAGTTTTTCGACAAGTTCAAGGTGTTGAATATGATGAGATTTTCTCACTCGTATCGATGCTTAAGTCTGTCCGAATCATGTTAGCAATTGCCACATTTTATGAAATCTGGCAAATGGATGTCAAAACTGCATTCCCTAATGGATTTATTAAAGAAGAGTTGTATATGATGCAGCCAGAAGGTTTTGTCAATCCTAAAGGTGCTAACAAAGTGTGCAAGCTCCAGCGATCCATTTATGGACTGGTGCAAGCCTCTCGGAGTTGGAATATACGTTTTGATGAGTTGATCAAAGCATATGGTTTTATACAGACTTTTGGAGAAGCCTGTATTTACAAGAAAGTGAGTGGGAGCTCTGTAGCATTTCTAAAACTATATGTAGATGACATATTGTTGATTGGAAATGATATATAAACTCTGTATAGCATAAAAGGATACTTGAATAAAGAGTTTTTCAAAGAAAGACCTCGGTGAAGCTGCTTACACATTGAGCATCAAGATCTATAGAGATAGATCAAGACACTTGATAAGATTTTTCAATGAGTACACACCTTGATAAGATTTTGAAGTAGTTCAAAATGGAACAATCAAAGAAGGAGTTCTTACCTGTGTTGCAAGATGTGAAGTTGAGTAAGACTCAAAACCCGACCATGGCAGAAAATAGAAAGAGAATGAAAAATCATTCCCTATGACTCAGTCATAGGTTCTATAAAGTATGCTATGCTATGTACCAGACCTATTGTATACCTTGCTCTGCGTTTGGCAAGGGAGTACAATTTTGATCTAGGAGTAGATCACCGGACAACGGTCAAGAATATCCTTAGTGAGGACTAAGGAAATATTTCTCGATTATGGAGGTGATAAAAGAGCCCGTCGTAAAGAGTTACATTGATGCAAGCTTTTACACCGATCCAGATGACTCTAAGTCTCAATCTGGATACATATTGAAAGTGGGAGCAATTAGCTAGAGTAGCTCAGTGCAGAGCATTGTAGACATAGAATATTTTGCAAAATACATACGGCTCTGAATGTGACAGACCCGTTGACTAAACTTCTCTCACGAGCAAAACATGATCATACCTTAGTACTCTTTGGGTGTTAATCACATAGCAATGTGAACTAGATTATTGACTCTAGTAAACCCTTTGGGTGTTGGTCACATGACGATGTGAACAATGGGTGTTAATCATACACATATATGAATATTGGTGTTAAATCACATGATGACGTGAACTAGATTATTGACTCTAGTGCAAGTGGGAGACTGAAGGAAATATGCCCTAGAGGCAATAATAAAGTTATTATTTATTTCCTTATTTCATGATAAATGTTTATTATTCATGTTAGAATTGTATTAACCGGAAACATAATACATGTGTGAATATATAGACAAACATAGTGTCACTAGTATGCCTCTACTTGACTAGCTCGTTAATCAAAGATGGTTGAGTTTCCTAGCCATAGACATGAGTTGTCATTTGATTAACGGGATCACATCATTAGGAGAATGATGTGATTGACTTGACCCATTCCGTTAGCTTAGCACTTGATCGTTTAGTATGTTGCTATTGCTTTCTTCATGACTTATACATGTTCCTATGACTATGATATTATGCAACTCCTGTTTACCGGAGGAACACTTTGTGTGCTACATGTCGTGGGAACGATTCCGACAGTAAGAGAGGGGTAGGATAAAGGAGCATGATCTATCGAGATGCATATGGGTGACACGGTGGTTTTAGCGAGTTCTGGCCTCTCACGGTGGAGATAACAACCCTACGTCTCGTGCTCCTGAGAGGCTTTGTTTTATCTGAGTATATATTCGGAGATTACAATGTATGTGTGTGAGAGAGTAACGGATCCCCATGTCTGAACTAAGTCCTGACACTAATGGTGAAAAGAGAGAGAGGTGGAAGAAAAGAGCCCCCAAGTCTAGTGGTGGGGGGTGGCTTATATAGAGTGCGCCACCCCCTCACCTCCTATGTTACAAAGTGGGGCATGAATGCCATAATACCTGGCCACTACAAAACCGTCATGCTGACTATTGGTCTTCGCATATCCGAGTGGGTTATACGGCCGAGTGGAATGAGCTCGTCGAGTGGAGTGTCGTGCTCCGAGTGGTCGTTGCCGTCCGAGTGACTTTCAAGTTGTGGTACATATGAACAGTGATCTGGCCCAGGGGCCCAGTACAAAGTGTACGGTGTCCATGGGTAGGGTCTTTAGGTCAGGCCTGTTACCCTACCCCTAATACATGTCCTCGTCATTAGCCCCCGAATCGCTCGAGGTTGAGCGGGTCGAGTTGAGGTGAATTCCCAGATGAGTCGAGTGCTACAGAGGCACTTATGAACTTCCTCTAGTCACCCGACGGTCTTATCTCCGTGTGTTGCCTTGACGGATTCCAGACTGCATGGTGTCCGAGTGAAATGAGCTCAAACGGGTCCACGGAGGAGCATTGAACTCACCTTATAGCAATTTTTTTGGGAGTGATTTGGAGCTCGTCCTGCATCGAGTAACTGATTACTCGGAATTTCTTCGCGCCTAGAACATGTCTTTTTTTTGTTGTTTGGCCGTCACTCGGACCGGGCGGACCGTTCTGAGTGGATACCATTCCAGTGGGGGCACGCTGAGTGCACCCACTAGGTGTAGTCCCCGAGACTGCAGTCGACTGCAGGCAGTCGGCGGGAGTCTTAGAGCCTATCTTTTTGTTGTTGTTTATCACTCGGACTGGTCAGGCCATACTGAGTGGAGATTACTCCCGTGGGCGCATGCTTAGTGCACCCACTGGGTGTAGTCCCCGAGACCGCCATCGACTGCGGGCAGTCGGCGGTGGTCTGAGAGAATTAAAACTCTTTTTAGCTGGTATTGATCGAACTTGTTCTTCTCTTGGATTGGTTTCTGTTTGCTTGATACAGGTTCTGAAGAGGAATCAACAGTGGACCAGTTGGAGGATCCTTGAGTAGCATTGATCAGCTCATCAGCAAGGCCCTCAGCAATGGTCTTGACGTTCCTGTCTCATTTCACCAGCAAGGCACTCAGCAATGGTCTTGAGGTTCCTGTCAGCCGTCTACTTTGGCATCAGCCGTTGGATGGGCCTTTGACAGTGCGCACAATCTCATCCTTCTTCTTGATGGTGCAGCCCTAAAGTGGTGGTCATGGCCGACCCGCACTTTGCTAAGCCCCCCGAGTGGGAGGATTTCTCACCACTCGGTAAGATTTTTCAAACTTAGGCGAGTACTGGACTGCAGCTAAGCCTCCGAGTGGAAGGATCGCTCACCACTCGGTAGGATTTTTAAAACTTAGGCGAGTACTGGACTGCAGCTAAGCCCCCGAGTGGGAGGATTGCTCACCACTCGGTAGGATTTTTCAAACTTAGGCGAGTACTGGACTGCAGCTAAGCCTCCGAGTGGGAGGATCGCTCACCACTCGGTAGGATTTTTAAAACTTAGGCGAGTAGTGGACTGCAGCTAAGCCCTCGAGTGGGAGGATTGCTCACCACTCGGTAGGATTTTTCAAACTTAGGCGAGTACTGGACTGCAGCTAAGCCTCCGAGTGGGAGGATCACTCACCACTCGGTAGGATTTTTCAAACTTAGGCAAGCACTGGACTGCAGCTAAGCCTCCGAGTGGGAGGTGTTGGGGAACGTAGCAAAAATTCAAAATTTTCTATGCATCACCAAGATCAATCTATGGAGATACTAGCAACAAGAGAGAGAGGGAGTGCATCTTAATACCCTTGAAGATCGCTAAGCGGAAGTGTTACAAGAACACGGTCGGTGGAGTCGTTCACAAAGCGATTCAGATCGTGGCTGAATCCGATCTAAGCACCGAACAACGGTGCCTCCGCGTCAACACACGTACAGCCCGGGGACGTCTCCTCCTTCTTGATCCAGCAAGGGGAGAGGAGAAGTTGAGGGAGAGCTCCGGTAGCACGACGGCGTGGTGGTGGAGCTTTCAGTTCTCTGGCAGGGCTTCGCCAAGCACTACCGAGGAGGAGGTGGAGTTGGAGAGGGGGAGGGCTGCGCCAGGGGCAAGGGTGAAGCTCCCATGCGCCTCCCCACTATATATAGGGGTGGAGGGGGCTGGTTTATTGCCCTCCAAGTCCATTGGGGCGTTGGCAAAGGTGGGAGGAAAGAAATCCCATAATTTCCTTCCCCACCGATTGTTATCCCCCCTTTTAGGGATCCTGATCTTATCCCTTTGGGATATGATCTTATTCCTTCTAAGGGGGGATCTTGGTGCGCCTTGACCAGGGGTGTGGGGCCTTGCCCCCACTACCCACGTTCATCTGGGTCCCCCCATGCAGGTGGGCCTCACTCTGGAACCTTCTAGAACCTTCCCGGTACAATACCGAAAAATCCCGAACATTTTCCAGTGGCCAAAATAGGACTTCCCATATATAAATCTTTACCTCCAGACCATTTCAGAACTCCTCATGACGTCCGGGATCTCATCCGGGACTCCGAACAACATTCGGTAACTGCACACTAATTCCCATAACAACTCTAGTGTCACCGAACCTTAAGTGTGTAGACCCTACGGGTTCGGGAATCATGCAGACATGACCGAGACAGCTCTCTGGCCAATAACCAACAGCGGGATCTGGATAACCATGTTTGCTCCCACATGTTCCACGATGATCTCATCGGATGAACCATGATGTCAAGGATTCAAGCAATCCCGTATACAATTCCCTTTGTCAATCGGTACGTTACTTGCCCGAGATTCGATCGTCGGTATCCCAATACCTTGTTCAATCTCGTTACCGGCAAGTCACTTTACTCGTTCCGTAATGCATGATACCGTGACTAACTACTTAGTCACATTGAGCTCATTATGATGATGCATTACCGAGTGGGCCCAGAGATACCTCTCCATCATACGGAGTGACAAATCCCAGTCTCGATTCGTGCCAACCCAACAAACACTTCCGGAGATACCTGTAGTGCACCTTTATAGTCACCCAGTTACATTGTGACGTTTGGTACACCCAAAGCACTCCTACGGTATCCGGGAGTTACATAATCTCATGGTCTAAGGAAATGATACTTGACATTAGAAAAGCTTTAGCAAACGAACTACACAATCTTGTGCTATGCTTAGGATTGGGTCTTGTCCATCACATCATTCTCCTAATGATGTGGTCCCGTTATCAATGACATCCAATGTCCATGGTCAGGAAACCATGACCATTTGTTGATCAACGAGCTAGTCAACTAGAGGCTCACTAGGGACATGTTGTGGTCTATGTATTCACACATGTATTGCGGTTTCCGGTCAATACAATTATAGCATAAATAATAGACAATTATCATGAACAAGGAAATACAATAATAACCATTTTATTATTGCCTCAGGGCATATTTCCAATAGTCTCCCACTTGCACTAGAGTCAATAATCTAGTTCACATCACTATGTGATTGTAATGAATCAACACCCATGGGGTTTGATCATATCTCGCTTGTGAGAGAGGTTATTAGTCAACGGATCTGAACCTTTCAGATCCGTGTGTGCTTTGTAAATCTCTATCTCATCTCCTAGATGCAGCTACCATGCTCTATTTGGAGCTATTCCAAATAACTGTTCTACTATACGAATCCGGTTTACTACTCAGAATAATCCAGATTAGTGCCAAAGTTTGCATCGGCGTAATCCTTTACGACGAACTCTTTTACCACCTCCATAATCGAGAAAATTCCTTCGTCAACTAGTTACTAAGGATAAGTATGACCACTGTCATGTGATCCATTCCTGGATCACACTAGTACCCCTTGACTAACTCATGGCAAGGCACACTTCAGGTGCGGTACACAGCATAGCATACTGTAGAGCCTATGTCTGAAGCATAGGGGACGACCTTCGTCTGTTCTCTCTCTTCTGCCGAGGTCATGTCTTGAGTATTACTCAATACTCACACCTTATAACACAGCCAAGAACTCCTTCGCCGATCTATTTTGAACTTCTTCAAAATCTTGTCACGACATGTATTCATTTGAAAGTATTATTGAGCGTTTTTGATCTATCCTTATGGATCTTGATGCTCAATGTTCAAGTAGCTTAATCCAGGTTTTCCATTGAAAAACACCTTTTCAAATACCCTATATGCTTTCTAGAAATTCTATATCATTTCTGATCAACAATACGTCAACAACATATACTCATCAGAAATTCTATAGTGCTCCCACTCACTTCTTTGGAAATACAAGTTTCTCATAAACTTTGTATAAATCCAAAATCTTTGATCATCTCATCAAAGCGTATATTCTAACTCCGAGATGCTTACTCCAGTCCATAGAAGGATTGCTGGAGCTTTGCATACTTGTTAGCATCTTAGGATTGACAAAACCTTCTGGTTGTATCATATACAACCTTTCCTCAAGAAAATTGTCGAGGAAACAATGTTTTGACATCCTATCTGCAAGATTTCATAAATAATGCAATAACTGCTAATATAATTCCAACAGACTCTTTAGCATCGCCACGAATGAGAAAGTCTCATCGTAGTCAACTCCTTAAACTTGTCAGAAAACATCCTAACGACAAGTCGAGCTTTCTTAATGGTGATACTTACCATCATTGTCCGTCTTCCTTTTAAAATCTATCTGTACCCAACAGCCTTACGACCATCAAGTAGTTCTTCCAAAGTCTACACTTTGTTTTCATACATGGATCCTCTCTCGGATTTTATGGCCTCGAGCCATTCGTCGGAATTCGGGCCCACGATCGCTTCTCCATAGCTCGTAGGTTCATTGTTGTCTAGCAACATGACCTCCAAGACAGGATTACCGTACCATTCTGAAGCAGTACCTGTCCTTGTCATCCTACAAGGTTTGGTAGTGACTTGATCCGAAGTTTCATGATCACTATCATCAACTTCCACTGCAATTGGTGTAGGTGCCACATGAACAACTTCTTGTGCCCTGCTACACACTGGTTGAAGTGATGGTTCAATAACCTTATCAAGTCTCCACCATCCTCCCACTCAATTCTTTCGAGAGAAACTTTTCCTCGAGAAAGGACCCGTTTAAGAAACAATCACTTTTGCTTCCAGATCTGAAATAGGAGGTATACCCAACTGTTTTGGGTGACCTATGAAGATGCATTTATCCGTTTTGGGTTCGATCTTACTAGGATGAAACTTTTCACATAAGCATCGCAGCCCCAAACTTTTAAGAAACGACAGCTTAGGTTTCTCTAAACCATAGTTCATATGTTGTCATCTCAACGGAATTACGTGGCGCCCTATTAAAGTGAATGCAGTTGTCTCTAATGCCTAATCCATAAACGATAGTGGTAATTCGATAAGAGACATCATGGTATGCCCCATATCCAATAGGGTGCATCTATGATGTTCGGACACACCATCACACTATGGTTTCCAGGCGGTATTAGTTGTGAAACAATTTCCACAATGTCTTAATTGTTAACCAAACTCGCAACTCAGATATTCATCTCTATGATCATATCATAGACATTTTTGTCCTCTTGTCACGACGATCTTCAACTTCACTCTGAAATTACTTGAACCTTTCAATAATTCAGACTCGTGTTTCATCAAGTAAATATACTCAACATCTACTCAAATCATCTGTGAAGTAAGAACATAACGATATCCACTGCGTGCCTTCGCACTCATTGGACTGCACACATCAAAATGTATTACTTCCAACAAGTTGCTTTTTTGTTCCATCTTACTAAAAACGAGGCTTTCAGTCATCTTGCCCATGTGGTATGATTTGCATGTCTCAAGTGATTCAAAATCAAGTGAGTCGAAATGATCCATCTGTATGGAGTTTATTCATGCGTACATACCAATAGACATGGTTCGCATGTCTCAAACTTTTCAAAAACGAGTGAGTCCAAAGATCCATCAACATGGAGCTTCTTCATGCGTTTTATACCAATATGGCTCAAATGGCAGTGCCACAAGCAAGTGGTACTATCATTACTATCTTATATCTTTTGGCATGAACATGTGTATCACTACGATCGAGATTCAATAAACCATTCATTTTAGGTGCAAGACCATTGAAGGTATTATTCAAATAAATAGAGTAACCATTATTCTCCTTAAATGAATAACCGTATTGCGATAGACATAATCCAATCATGTCTATGCTCAATGCAAACACCAAATAACAATTATTTAGGTTTAACACCAATCTCGATGGTAGAGGGAGCAGGCGATGCTTGATCACATCAACCTTGGAAACACTTCCAACACACATCGTCATCTCACATTTAGCTAGTCTCCGTTTATTCCGTAGCTCTTTTATTTCGAGTTACTAACACTTAGCAACCGAACCGGTATCTTAATACCCTGGTGCTACTAGGAGTACTAGTAAAGTACACATTTAATATAATGTATATCCAATATACTTCTGTCAACCTTGCTAGCCTTCTCATCTACCAAGTATCTAGGATAGTTCTGCTTCAGTGACCGTTCCCTCATTACAGAAGCACTTTGTCTCGGGTTTGGGTTCAATCCTGGGTTTCTTCACTGGAGCAGCAACTGATTTTCTGTTTCATGAAGTATCCCTTCTTGCCCTTGCCCTTCTTGAAACTAGTGGTTTCACTAACTGTCGGTGTCAAAACCGGCGGATCTCGGGTAGGGGGTCCCGAACTGTGCGTCTAGGCGGATGGTAACAGGAGACAAGGGACACGATATTTTACCCAGGTTCGGGCCCTCTCCATGGAGGTAAAACCCTACGTCCTGCTTGATTAATATTAATGATATGGGTAGTACAAGAGTAGATCGACCACGAGATCAAGGAGGCTAAACCCTAAAAGCTAGCCTATGGTATGATTGTTGTTCGTCCTATGGACTAAAACCCTCCGGTTTATATAGACACCGGAGAGGGCTAGGGTTACACAGAGTCGGTTACAATGGTAGGAGATCTACATATCCGTATCGCCAAGCTTGCCTTCCACGCCAAGGAAAGTCCCATCCGGACACGGGACGAAGTCTTCAATCTTGTATCTTCATAGTCTTGGAGTCCGGCCAATGATGATAGTTCGGCTATCCGGACACCCTCTAGTCCAGGACTCCCTCAGTAGCCCCTGAACCAGGCTTCAATGATGACGAGTCCGGCGCGCATATTGTCTTCGGCATTGCAAGGCGGGTTCCTCCTCCGAATTCTTCATAGAAGATTGTGAACACCAGGATAGTGTCCGACTCTGCAAAATAAATTCCACATACCACCGTAGAGAGAATAATATTTACACAACTTCAATCTGCTGACGTATCTCATAGCATGACATCACGCCACGGCCAAGCCTTTACTCGAATTGTTTTTATTGTTCCACCTCAGCGCGTTTAGCGAAGCGGTTTCCTTGGCACGTCTTGTCGAAGCAGAGATCGTGTTCCCCTTATTCCGGGATTCCCATCAATACGGACGTGGGTAACCCAACCGCTCCATTGATTGCGGCGCTTAGGAGATAAGCGAGTTTTACCAGGCCGGTGGGGACGCATGGTTTCTTTCGCCCATATATAAGGGGATAAGGATCCACCTTTTTACCTACGCCTTCATCCTCCTTTGCTTATCCATCTCCGTGCACTCGAGCTCCAGCGCCCAAGTCCGCACATCTCACCTCAACTTCTCCAACCATGTCCGGAGCGGGAGGCAAGTGGATGGCCTCCTCCATTACGGAGGGGCACATCAAGAAGCTGCGCAGCGCCGGATATTTGTCCAGCGATATCACGCACCGGCTCCCCGACGAGGGGCAGCTCATCCCCACTCCCAGGCCCCATGAGAGGGTGGTATTGGTTCCCCATTTCCTCCGCGGACCGGGCTTCCCACTCCACCCATTTTTCCGGGGGCTCATGTTCTACTATGGCCTGGATTTCCATGATCTGGCCCCGAATTTTATCCTCAACATCTCGGCGTTCATCGTCGTGTGTGAGGCCTTCCTCTGCATACAACCCCACTTCGGCTTATGGGTGAAGACTTTTAATGTCAAGCCGAAGGTAGTGGGCGGCCGCCAAGCGGAGTGCGGAGGCGCCATGGTGGGAAAGATGCCCAACGTCACATGGCTCGAAGGCGCCTTCGTGGAAACCATCAAAGGGTGGCAATCGGGGTGGTTCTACATCACCGAGCCGCGTGACCCTGAATGGGCAGCGGCCCCCGAATTCAGATCTGGCATCCCCACACGGCTCACCTCCTGGAAAGAGAAGGGCCTGACATGGGGCGATTCGGAGGAGCTGACCGGACTCCAAGCCTGCGTCCAAAAGCTAGTGAACAAGAAGCTCAAGCTTGTCAACATAGTCCAGGTCATGCTCATCCGCCGGATCCTCCCGTGCCAACAACGGGCTTTCAATTTGTGGGAGTTCGATCCGGCGCAGCACCAGACTTTGAACATGCTCTTCGACACTACGTACGAAGAGGCCTGGAGGGTGCTGTTCAAGGGCGCCGAGGCTCCCGCATCCGCCATCGAAGATCGTGGATTCAGCTCGCAGCGTCAGGCTGGCGAGGTAAGCTATATTATCCTTTATGGGACACTTGCTTTCCATAGTTTGACTCTATGTGGGATCTAAACTCCCTTTCCTTTGACAGGACTAGCTGAAGAAGGCCGGGCAGACTAACTGTCCGGCTCCTTTGCCAGAAGACCCAGCGGACGCCCACTTAACGGGGCTGCTGGTTCCGGCACCTCACGTGGTGCCGGATAAGAAGGCCAAGAAGAAGGCCACGGGAACTCGAAAGAGTTCCCGTCGTCTGGTGTTATCAGACTCATCATCTGATGACTCCAAGGCGGACTCCTCCCGCAAAGACGAGGAGGAGAAGAAAGAAGCTTCTTCCCCAACGGGGGAAGAGAAGAAAAGGAAGGCCTCCCCAACTGGGAAGGCCGGAGGGTCCAAGAAGGGAAGGACCCTTCCTCCGGACTATTCCGCCAACGCCGGCGACGGCGACGAGGATTGGCCTTCAAGGGCCAAGCCCCTGGTGAGATCGTAAGTATCCGGACTCCCGAATAGCTCATAACTTTTCTTTTCGTTGCATGGTGTCTTTCTAATGCCGCATACAACCCTGTAGTCCGCTCAAGGACGATCTTCCCGCTTCGTCGAGCGGGTCCTTGGGTACGTCGGATGTGGATAGCACTTCACTTTCGACCGCCTCCTCCCCCCGCGACGACGCCGAGGTGGGATCCCGGAAAGGGACCCACCAGGAGGAGGGGGCCCCGGAGGTGCCGCAAGGCAACCTCCTGGACTTTGGATCGGACTCCGCACTGGAACCTGCAGTGGTTCCTGGGTTCGGCGGGCGGCCCCTTCGTAAGAAGGGCAAGACTGTGACGCCGGCGTCCTCCGTCCAACCGGAGGCACCGGATAACTTGCTGGAGGCGCTCAATGGCACTTCCATCGAAGAGGAACACCACACTGTCATGAGTGCGGTGATTCAGAAGGTTCAGCTCGTCAAGAGCGGGCTGACCGAAGCCTGCAACAGCCTTCTAACAGGCTTTGAGGTAAGAGTTTTAAGATATGTAAAATAGTACCGCATAGACAGTAGGCCCTGATGCTTGGTTCGGTGTTCGGAAGGAAAAGCCGGACTGAGGATCTAAAAAGATATACGCAGGAGTCTAACAAAAATATGTCAATATGGGAATGCAGGCTGCGCTGCTGACCTCTGCCGCACTGACTGCGGAGGTCAATTCCTTGAAGCAGAGCCTCGAGAGGTCCAAGATCGAGCTCGGCCGTGCCAAGAAGCAGCTCGAGGACAAGGAAGGTGAGTAACACCTTATTTAAAGTTGTACCTTACAGAAAAGGATTTGGTTGCAAGAGGAATGACAAGGATAACGTGGGTATTCCAGGGGCGACGAACGAGGTGGCAACCCTGAAGGAGGCGGTATCCGCGGCTGAACGCAATGCGACCGTGGAACGCGCCGAGCGAGAGAAGCAGGAGGTGCGGGTGGTGGAGGTACGGCAAGAGCTCCAGGCTCTCGTGAAAAAACACGAGAGTTTGGAGCGTGACTCGAAGACTCGGGAGTCCGAGCTTGCGTAGGCTCTTGACAGTGCCAAAGCCGCTAAGGCCGAAGCCCACAAGGCCCTCCAGGAGATTGAGGCATTGAAGAAAATAGCGGCGGGTAAGGCATTCTTCATGCAAAGCAAGCATGTAAAAGTGAATTACCTGTTACTTACCCGAATTCAGAGCTCTCGAGGAGCGTTCACAGATCTGCCCCGTAGTGTGTCCGACGCTGCCGCTTTCTACAGAGCCGAGGAGGGGAGCTCGACGGAGAAGGTGTTCTGGTCTCAGTATGCTGAGGCCGGACATCCGGTGCCCCTTAGCGACCAGCTAAAGCAGCTGGTCGAGCTCCACAAGGTGGCCGAACAGGCCATGAAGGGCCTCATAGTTTGGCTGTGGCCCAAAGAGGCCATGCCTGGGAGCTACTTTGGCCGGGTGCGGCGGCTGGTGGATGCTCGTCCGTGGGTTGAAGTCATCAAGCGCTCCGCCTGCATTGAAGGTGCCCGTCGGGCCCTTGCCCGTGCTAAGGTGCACTGGGGCAAGATGGATGCTGAGAAGCTTGTGACCGACGCGCCACCGCCGGGCAAGGAGTATCGCACGCCCGAAATGTGTTATAAGGGTGTCCTGAAGGGTGCCCGCATTATTGCAGGTGAGTGCTCCAACGATGAAATATTTGAGTAGACTCGCATTTTGTTATCCTGTGCGCTGAAAACTTTGTTCATATGCGCTAAGAAACGCTTGTTAATTTAAAATATTACCTTCTATGCGGCCGTTTATCAAATCTGAGAGATGGCAAGTCGTCGGCTTCAGCCCCCATGCCACGAGTGCTGGGGTGTTCGGGATAAACTTGAGCGCTCTTGTTCCCATTTTTGGGTCCATCTAGGGAGGCGCCCAACACGACAAACGAGGCAACCGGACCTATAATGCTTGAACACTCTCACTTAGCCATAGAATTCTATAAGTTTAAATTTCGGCGAAGCCCCTAGTGTTCGGAAGGCCGAATTCGGGGCGCTATCCACGCCTGGGCTGGACAAAGCCGGTTCCTCGCTCTAAGCGGCATAAGTCTTTAGGGACTCGAAAAAACCTCTCGAACAGTGACCGGCTCTCGCCCCATCATGACGGTCAGTTTTAGCTTTCTCCGCTGAGGTGCTCGCCCAGCTCAACAGGGGCACTGTCGGTGTCAAAACCGGCGGATCTCGGGTAGGGGGTCCCGAACTGTGCGTCTAGGCGGATGGTAACAGGAGACAAGGGACACGATGTTTTACCCAGGTTCAGGCCCTCTTGATGGAGGTAAAACCCTACGTCCTGCTTGATTGATATTGATATTGTGGATGTTTACAAGAGTGGATCTACCACGAGATCAAGGAGGCTAAACCCTAGAAGCTAGCCTATGGTATGATTGTAATGGTTGTTGTTGTGTCCTACGGACTAGAGCCATCCGGTTTATATAGACACCGGAGAGGGCTAGGGTTACATAGAGTCGGTTACAATGGTAGGAGATCTACGTATCCGTATCGCCAAGCTTGCCTTCCACGCCAAGGAAAGTCCCATCCGGACACGGGACGAAGTCTTCAATCTTGTATCTTCATAGTCTTGGAGTCCGGTCGATGATGATAGTCCGGCCGATGATAGTTCGGCTGATGATGGTAGTCCGGCTATCCGGACACCCCCTAATCCAGGACTCCCTCAGTAGCCCCTGAACCAGGCTTCAATGACGATAAGTCTGGCGCGTATATTGCTTGGCATTGCAAGGCGGGTTCCTCCTCCGAATGATAGAAGATTGTGAACACCAGGATAGTGTCCGGCTCTGCAAAATAAATTCCACGTTCCACCGTAGAGAGAATAATATATACACAAGTTCAATTTGCTGACGTTTTTTTTGCGGCATGACATCACACCACTACCAAGCCATTACTTGAATCGTTTTTTACTCTACCACCTCAGCGCATTTAGCGAAGCGGTTTCCTTGGCACGTCTTGTCGAAGCAGAGATCGTGTTCCCCCTTACTCCGGGATTCTCATCAATACGGACGTGGGTAACCCAACTGCGCCCGTCGCCACGCCCCCTCTATCGAAGGCGAGTCCCAAACGGTCACGGAGACGGCTCTTGGTATTCTCCCTCTTTATAACGAGACCAAGGCTCATTTCTTTTCTTCAATCCTCCATCAAATCCTCTCCCCGCTCCAAGTTCCAGCACCTAGAGCTCCAGATTCGAGCGCTTCGGACTTTCAACAATGTCCGGTTCCGACCTCCAGGGCCGGTGGATGCCCTCCTCCGTCACGGAGGAGGACGTGCTAAAGCTGCGGGAGGCCAAGTACCCGGCTTATGAGATTTCGCACAGGTTGCCTGCCGAAGGGCAGGCCATCCCCACCCCCAAGCCCACCGAGTATGTCGTTTTTGTATCCCACCTCCGTCGGGGTTTAGGCTTCCCGATGGATCCTTTTGTGAGAGGGCTCATGTTTTACTACGGGTTGGAATTCCACGATTTGGCTCCGGAGTCCATCATCCATATTTCCGCATTTATTGTCGTCTGCGAAGCCTTCCTCCGCGTCACCCCTCACTTCGGCCTGTGGCTGAAGACCTTCAATGTGGCGCCGAAGATGATCGGGGGGCGTCAAGCGGAGTGCGGCGGGGCGGCCATAAGTAGGAGGGCCGATGCCCCGTGGCCCGCTGGCTCCTTCCAAGAGGAGCTCGGCCCGTGGCAGCAAGAGTGGTTCTATATTACCGTTCCGAGGGGCCGCAGACAAAAGCCGCCGCCCTTATTCCGCCCGGGACCTCCACGACGGTTGATGTCGTGGATCAACCAAGGGCTCAACTGGGGGCCGTCAAAGGACGTGCCCCTTCTGCAGGGCCGGATTCGAGATCTCCAAACGAGGGAGGTTGATATGGTGGTGGTAATGCAGGTTATGCTGATTAGGCGTCTCCCGCCCTGCAAACGCCGCCCTCTCCGGCTGTGGGAGTTCAATCCGGAGGGCCCACAGATTCTTCAACACTTCATGGGTATGACACCCCTGGAGATGTACAAATTATTCTTCGGATCGCAAGAGGCGCGTCCGGAATTGACCGAGGATGCTGGCCTAAGCTGCAATCGCCTGGATACTCAAGTAAGTAGTTCCAAGTCCGGACATACCGTTTGTTTGCCTTTCGATGATTCGCCTTATGACCAACTTCCTTCTAAACAGGAGTGGATAGCGGAAGAAAAATTGATATGGTGTCCGGCCCCCCTCCCCGAGACCGCGCCGGATTCCGTGCTGGTCCGGATGCTTGAGGTTGCGCCTCCAGAGGAAGGCGAAGGGGAAAGCAGGAAAGCTACTGCCTCGCCTAAGGAGGCTCTTGAAAGAGGGGGGATCGAGAATCCCTCCCTCCAAGGGGATAAGAGGACTGCCTCCGAGGACCCGGGGGCAAAAGCCCCTAAACGGGGGAAGAAATCTTCGCCAGAGGGTCCTGCGTCCGGGGAGGCCCCGGCCGCACAATCTCCCTTAAAGAATCAGCCCTCCAACGAGCTGTAAGTAGAAAGAAAGGAGTTTTATCATAAGGGACATCCCTATTTGTCCTTCTGAGGATAACTAAAGTTTTTACCTTGTAGTTCGGATCTCCGTCCTTCGCAAATGAGCTCGTCTTCGGGGGACCTTCGTCCGGAGATGATGGAGAGCGAGACGCCTCCGTCCGGGGCGCCGTCGGATAGGGCGGACGAGCCTGAAGTGTCATCACGGAGGGAGCCCCCTGGTTTGGCAAAGCCGGATAGTTCGGCGCCAACTGGTGTACGGCTGAAGGATCTGCTTGAGAAGGCGTCTATCTCAGAAGATCACCACGCATTGATGAGCATGGTGATTGAAAGGATTTCGTCCGCCGAAGGCGGGTTGCATAATGCCGTCAGGAGTTTGCTGGCGGGGTTTGAGGTACGTAAAAATGACACACCTTTTAACAGTTTTGCATATAGAATGCGCCCTGTATAGATAGTAGCCCCTGAGACTCGGTAGGTTGTCGAAATCGACAGCGTGCCGAGGATCAAAATCGCAGGTTTAAATTTCCGCCGTGCCGATGCAGGTGGCGGGTCGTCTGGGGGCCAGCCGGACTGATGGAGTTGCTGAACTAAAGCGGCAACTCGCTGTTGCGGACGCGGACATCACGCTGGTCAACAGGCGACTTGATGAGTCGCAAGGTAAGTGTTTCTGTGCGGTCACTTGGTAAGGGAGCCGAAGCCAGCTCCTTACAACATGTGTGTGAAATGCAGATAGTGCCGCTGCTGTGGAGAGCCTTCGGACCGAACTTGCTCAAGCCAAGGAGCATGCCATAAGGAGTAATGCGGCGGCCTCGAGGGCGGCCGAGGAGTTAGCAGCCGAAAGGGTCGCACACTGCCGGAGCAGGGAAGAGATGGCCGAAATGGCCATGAAGTTAAAAGATGCTACCGACCGCAATGAGGCTCTTGGGAAGGAGCGCCTAGCGGGGCAAGAAGACCTGGGGAAGGCCACCGTCGAAGCCAAGGATGCCTGCTCTGCAATGCGGGCTATAAAGGAAGAGCTACGCCAGGCCGGAGATATTGTAGCTGGCAAGCCTTTTCTGCAGCGCCGAAGGTTTACAGATCCAAAGTATGCTTAGCTGGGCTAACTGTGGGGTCCAGAGGACCCTTATATGGACCTAGCAGCGAGTGCGGCGGATGCCATTGTGCATTTTCGAAGCCAGAAGGATCACAAGACAGAAGAGCTGTTTTGGTCTCAATTCCATAGTCCGGAGTGTTCACTTCGGCTGACCGACCGTTTGGCCGAGTGGGCTGAGCTAAATAGGTTGTCCGGGCTTTCTATGATGGATATAGTGACCCATGTCTGGCCGGATAGGCCCAAGCCGAAGAGTTACTTTGGCTTATTGCAGCAATTTCTTGGGGCGGTGCCGCATATCAAGGCGATGAAGCGGTCGGCCTGCATAGAGGGTGCGCGGATGGCACTCGCCCGTGTGAAGACACATTGGACAGAGATGGATGCCATCGCTGTTGCGACCCCGGGTTCGGACGATAACCGGTTACCCGCCGAGCACTATTTTGGCGAAGTGCTGCGTGGTGCTCGTGTAATAGAGTCGCAGTGCTCAAAAAATGTTACGTTCGAATGAACGTTTTTATGATGTAAAACAATATTTATGATGTAAGCGCCTTTTATACTTGTGCGTTCAAGTAGTAGAATATCTCCTATGCGGCCGTTCATGTATACGTGTGTATAACCTGAAAGATGGCAGTCGTCGGCTTTAGCCCCCACGCACAAGGTGCGGGGGTGTTCGCAAAAAATAGCGTGTTTTCACACTTAATCCGACGTCTCGGTCCTGTAAAGGAGGTGGTAGCGTAGCAAACGAGGCAACCAAACTATAATGCTTTATCACTTTCACTTAGCCATGGAGTTCGAGGGTGGGGCTACTGTTGGAAATATGCCCTAGAGGCAATAATAAAAGTATTATTATTATATTTCCTTGTTCATGATAATTGTCTTTTATTCATGCTATAACTGTATTATCCGGAAATCGTAATACACGTGTGAATACATAGACCACAATATGTCCCTAGTGAGCCTCTAGTTGACTAGCTCGTTGTGATCAACAGATAGTCATGGTTTCCTGGCTATGGACATTGGATGTCGTTGATAACGGGATCACATCATTAGGAGAATGATGTGATGGACAAGACCCAATCCTAAGACTAGCACAAAAGATCGTGTAGTTCATTTGCTAGAGCTTTGCCAATGTCAAGTATCTCTTCCTTTGACCATGAGATCGTGTAACTCCTGGATACCGTAGGAGTGCCTTGGGTGTATCAAACGTTACAACGTAACTGGGTGACTATAAAGGTGCACTACAGGTATCTCCGAAAGTATCTATTGTTTTATGCGGATCGAGACTGGGATTTGTCACTCCGTGTAAACGGAGAGGTATCTCTGGGCCCACTCGGTAGGACATCATCATATGCGCAATGTGACCAAGGAGTTGATCACGGGATGATGTGTTACGGAACGAGTAAAGTGACTTGCCGGTAACGAGATTGAACAAGGTATTGGATACCGACGATCGAATCTCGGGCAAGTAACATACCGATAGACAAAGGGAATTGTATACGGGATCGATTGAGTCCTTGACATCGTGGTTCATCCGATGAGATCATCGTGGAACATGTGGGAGCCAACATGGGTATCCAGATCCCGCTGTTGGTTATTGACCGGAGAACGTCTCGGTCATGTCTGCATGTCTCCCGAACCCGTAGGGTCTACACACTTAAGGTTCGATGACGCTAGGGTTATAAAGGAAGCTTGTATGTGGTTACCGAATGTTGTTCGGAGTCCCGGATGAGATCCCGGACATCACGAGGAGTTCCGGAATGGTCCGGAGGTAAAGATTTATATATAGGAAGTCATGTTTCGGCTATCGGGACAAGTTTCGGGGTCATCGGTATTGTACTGGGACCACCGGAAGGGTCCCGGGGGCCCACCGGGTGGGGCCACCTGCCCCGGGGGGCCACATGGGCTGTAGGGGGTGCGCCTTGGCCTACATGGGCCAAGGGCACCAACCCCAAGAGGCCCATGCGCCTAGGGAACCCTAGAGGGAAGAGTCCTCAAGGGGGAAGGCACCTCCGAGGTGCCTTGAGGAGGATGGACTCCTCCCCTCCCTCTTGGCCGCCGCACCAGATGCCATCTAGGGCTGGCCGCTGCCCCTAGGGGGTGGGAAACCCTAAAGGGGGCGCAGCCCTCCCCTTCCCCTATATATATGAGGCCTAGGGGCTGCCCATAACACACGATTTGATCTCTCGTTGGTGCAGCCCTGCCCCTCTCCCTCCTCCTCTTCTCCCATGGTGCTTGGCGAAGCCCTGCAGGATTGCCACGCTGCTCCACCACCACCACGCCGTTGTGCTGCTGTTGGATGGAGTCTTCCTCAACCTCTCCCTCTCTCCTTGCTGGATCAAGGCGTGGGAGACGTCACCGGGCTGTACGTGTGTTGAACGCGGAGGTGCCGTCCGTTCGGCACTTGATCATCGGTGATCTGAATCACGACGAGTACGACTCCATCAACCCCGTTCACTTGAATGCTTCCGCTTAGCGATCTACAAGGGTATGTAGATGCACTGTCCTTCTACTCGTTGCTGGTCTCTCCATAGATAGATCTTGGTGTTACGTAGGAAATTTTTTGAATTTCTGCTACGTTCCCCAACAGTGGCATCATGAGCTAGGTCTATTGCGTAGATTCTTTGCACGAGTAGAACACAAAGTAGTTGTGGGCGTTGATGTTGTTCAATATGCTTACCGTTACTAGTCCAATCTTGTTTCGACGGTATTGTGGGATGAAGCGGCCCGGACCGACCTTACACGTACTCTTACGTGAGACAGGTTCCACCGATTGACATGCACTTGGTGCATAAGGTGGCTAGCGGGTGCCAGTCTCTCCCACTTTAGTCGGAACGGATTCGATGAAAAGGGTCCTTATGAAGGGTAAATAGCAATTGGCATATCACGTTGTGGTCTTGCGTAGGTAAGAAACGTTCTTGCTAGAAACCCATAGCAGCCACGTAAAACATGCAACAACAATTAGAGGACGTCTAACTTGTTTTTGCAGGGTATGCTATGTGATGTGATATGGCCAAGAAGAATGTGATGAATGATATGTGATGTATGAGATTGATCATGTTCTTGTAATAGGATTCACGACTTGCATGTCGATGAGTATGACAACCAGCAGGAGCCATAGGAGTTGTCTTTATTTTTTGTATGACCTGCGTGTCATTGAAGAACGCCATGTAACTTACTTTACTTTATTGCTAAACACGTTAGCCATAGAAGTAGAAGTAGTCGTTGGCGTGACAACTTCATGAAGACACGATGATGAAGATCATGATGATGGAGATCATGGTGTCATGCCGGTGACGATGATGATCATGGAGCCCCGAAGATGAAGATCAAAAGGAGCAAAATGATATTGGCCATATCATGTCACTATTTGATTGCATGCGATGTTTATCATGTTTACGCATCTTGTTTGCTTAGGACGACGGTTGTAAATAAGATGATCCCTTACAACAATCTCAAGAAGTGTTCTCCCCTAACTGTGCACCGTTGCTACAGTTCGTCGCTTCTAAGCACCACGTGATGATCGGGTGTGATGGATTCTTACGTTCACATACAACGGGTGTAAGACAGATTTACACAGCAATACACTTAGGGTTAACTTGACGAGCCTAGCATGTACAGACATGGCCTCGGAACACGGAGACCGAAAGGTCGAGCATGAGTCGTATAGTAGATATGATCAACATGAAGATGTTCACCGACGTTGGCTAGTCCGTCTCACGTGATGATCGGACACGGCCTAGTTGACTCGGATCATGTGATCACTTAGATGACCAGAGGGATGTCTATCTGAGTGGGAGTTCATAAGATGAACTTAATTATCCTGAACATAGTCAAAAGACCTTTTGCAAATTATGTCGTAGCTCGCGCTTTAGTTCTACTGTTTTAGATATGTTCCTAGAGAAAATATAGTTGAAAGTTGAAAGTAGCGATTATGCGGACACTAGAACGCTTATGTCCTTAATGCACTGCTTAGTGTGCTGAACCCCAAACATCGTTTGTGGATGTTTCGAACATCGAACATAGACGTTTTGATAACTACGTGATAGTTCAGTTAAACGGTTTAGAGTTGAGGCACCAAAGATGTTTTTGAAACATCACGAAACATATGAGATGTTTTGAGGGCTGAAATTGGGATTTCAGGCTTGTGCCCACGTCAAGAGGTATGAGACCTCCGACGATTTTCTTAGCCTGCAAACTAAGGAGAGAAGCTCAATTGTTGAGCTTGTGCTCAGATTGTCTGAGTACAACAATCACTTGAATCAAGTGGGAGTTGATCTTCCAGATGAGATAGTGATGTTTCTCCAAAGTCATTGCCACCAAGCTGCTAGAGCTTCGTGATGAACTACAACATATCAGGGATAGATATGATAATCCTAGAGGTATTCACGATGTTTGACACCGTGAAAGTAGAAATCAAAAGGGAGCATCAATCGTTGATGGTTAGTAAAACCACTAGTTTCAAGAAGGGCAAGGGCAAGAAGGGATACTTCATGAAACGGCAAATCAGTTGCTGCTCTAGTGAAGAAACCCAAGGTTGAACCCAAACCCGAGACTAAGTGCTTCTGTAATAAGGGGAATAACCACTGGAGCAGCATTACCCTAGATACTTGGTAGATGAGAAGGCTGGCAAGGTCGATAGAAGTATATTGGATATACATTATGTTAATGTGTACTTTACTAGTACTCCTAGTAGCACCAGGGTATTAGATACCGGTTCGGTTGCTAAGTGTTAGTAACTCGAAATAAAAGGCTACGGAATAAACGGAGACTAGCTAAAGGAGAGCTGACAATATATGTTGTAAGTGTTTCCAAGTTTGATGTGATCAAACATCGCACGCTCCCTCTACCATCAAGATTAGTATTAAACCTGAATGGTTTATTGAATCTCGATCGTAGTGATACACATTTTCATGCCAAAAGATATAAGATAGTAATGATAGTACCACTTACTTGTGGCACTGCCATGTAAGTCATAATGGTATAAAACGCATGAAGAAGCTCCATGTTGATGGATCTTTGGACTCACTCATTTTTGAAAAGTTTGAGACATGCGAACCATGTCTATTGGTGTATATGCATGAAGAAACTCCATGCAAATGGATCGTTCGGACTCACTTGATTTTGAATCACTTGAGATATGCAAATCATACCACATGGGCAAGATGACTGAAAAGCCTCATTTTCAGTAAGATGGAACAAGGTAGCAACTTGTTGGAAGTAACACATTTTGATGTGTCCAATCCAATGAGTGCTGAGGCATGCAGTGAATATCGTTATGATATTACTTCACAGATGATTCGAGTAGATGTTGAAAATATTTACTTGATGAAACACAAGTCTGAATTATTGAATGGTTCAAGTAATTTCAGAGTGAAGTAGCAGATCATAGAGATGAATATCTGAGTTACGAGTTTTGGCACACAATTAAGACATTGTGGAAATTGTTTCGCAATTAATACCGCCTGGAACACCATAATGTGATGGTGTGTCCGAACATCATAGTTGCACCCTATTGGATATGGTGCATACCATGATGTCTCTTATCGAATTACCACTATCGTTCATGGGTTAGGCATTAGAGACAACCACATTCACTTTAAATAGGGCACCACGTAATTCCGATGAGATGACACCGTATGAATTATGGTTTAGAGAAACCTAAGTTGTCGTTTCTTAAAAGTTTGGGGCTGCGACGCTTATGTGAAAAAGTTTCAGGTTGATAAGCTCGAACCCAAAGCGGATAAAATGCATCTTCATAGGAAACCCAAAACAGTTGGGTATACCTCCTAATTCAGATCCGAAAGCAATATGGATTGTTTCTAGAATTGGGTCCTTTCTCGAGGAAAAGTTTCTCTCGAAAGAATTGAGTGGGAGGATGGTGGAGACTTGATGAGGTTATTGAACCGTCTCTTCAACTAGTGTGTGACAGGGCACAGGGAGTTGTTCCTGTGGCACCTACACCAATTGAAGTGGAAGCTTATGATATTGATCATGAAACTTCGGATCAAGTCACTCCCAAACCTCGTAGGATGACAAGGATGCGTACTACTTCAGAGTGGTACGTAATCCTGTCTTGAAGGTCATGTTGCTAGACAACAATGAACCTACGAGCTATGGAGAAGCGATGGTGGGCCCGGATTCCGATAAATGGCTTGAGGCCATAAAATCCGAGAGAGGATCCATGTATGAAAACAAAGTGTAGACTTTGGCAGAACGGCTCGATGGTCGTAAGGCTAATGAGTACAGATGGATTTCAAAAGGAAGACGGACAATGATGGTAAATGTCACCATTAAGAAAGCTCGACTTGTCGTTAAGATGTTTTCTGACAAGTTCAAGGAGTTGACTACGATGAGATTTTCTCACTCGCAGCGATGCTAAGAGTCTGTTGGAATTATATTAGCGATTACTGTATTATTTATGAAATCTTGCAGATAGGATGTCAAAACATTGTTTCCTCGACGATTTTAATGAGGAAAGGTTGTATGTGATACAACCGGAAGGTTTTGTCAATCCCGAAAGATGCTAATAAGTATGCAAAGCTCCAGCAATCCTTCTAAGGACTGGAGTGAGCATCTCGGAGTTGGAATGTATGCTTTGATGATGATCAAAATTTTTTGGGTTTGTACAAAGTTTATGAGAAACTTGTATTTCCAAAGAAGTGAGTGGGAGCACTATAGAATTTCTGATGAGTATATGTTGTTGACATATTGTTGATCAGAAATGACGTAGAATTTCTGGAAAGCATATAGGGTTATTTTGAAAGTGTTTTTCAATGGAAAGCCTGGATTAAGCTACTTGAACATTGAGCATCAAGATCTATAAGGATAGATCAAAATGCTTAATAATACTTTCAAATGAGCACATACCTTGACATGGTCTTGAAGGTGTTCAAGATGGACCAGTCAAAGAAGGAGTTCTTGCCTGAGTTGTAAGGTACGAAGTTAAGACTTAAAGCTCGACCACGGTAGAATAGAGAGAAAGGACGAAGGTCGTCCCCTATGCTTAAGACGTAGGCTCTTCAGTATGCTATGCTGTGTACCGCACCTGAAGTGTGCCTTGCCATGAGTCAGTCAAGGGGTACAAGAGTGATCCAAGAATGGCTCACAGGACAGCGGTCAAAGTTATCCTTAGTAACTAGTGGACTAAGGAATTTTCTCGATTATGGAGGTGGTAAAAGAGTTCGTCGTAAAGGTTACGACGATGCAAGCTTGACACCTATCCGGATAGCTCTGAGTAGAGAGACCGGATACATATAATGGGGCAATAATTTAGAATAGCTCCAAGTAGAACAGTTGTTTGGAATAGCTCCAAATAGAGCGTGGTAGCTGCATCTAGGAGATGACATAGAGATTTGTAAAGCACACACGGATCTGAAAGGTTCAGACCCGTTGACTAAAACCTCTCTCACAAGCAACATGATCAAACATAAAACTCATTGAAAATATGCCCTAGAGGCAATAATAAAAGTATTATTATTATATTTCCTTGTTCATGATAATTGTCTTTTATTCATGCTATAACTGTATTATCCGGAAATCGTAATACACGTGTGAATACATAGACCACAATATGTCCCTAGTGAGCCTCTAGTTGACTAGCTCGTTGTGATCAACAGATAGTCATGGTTTCCTGGCTATGGACATTGGATGTCGTTGATAACGGGATCACATCATTAGGAGAATGATGTGATGGACAAGACCCAATCCTAAGACTAGCACAAAAGATCGTGTAGTTCATTTGCTAGAGCTTTGCCAATGTCAAGTATCTCTTCCTTTGACCATGAGATCGTGTAACTCCTGGATACCGTAGGAGTGCCTTGGGTGTATCAAACGTTACAACGTAACTGGGTGACTATAAAGGTGCACTACAGGTATCTCCGAAAGTATCTATTGTTTTATGCGGATCGAGACTGGGATTTGTCACTCCGTGTAAACGGAGAGGTATCTCTGGGCCCACTCGATAGGACATCATCATATGCGCAATGTGACCAAGGAGTTGATCACGGGATGATGTGTTACAGAACGAGTAAAGTGACTTGCCGGTAACGAGATTGAACAAGGTATTGGATACCGACGATCGAATCTCGGGCAAGTAACATACCGATAGACAAAGGGAATTGTATACGGGATCGATTGAGTCCTTGACATCGTGGTTCATCCGATGAGATCATCGTGGAACATGTGGGAGCCAACATGGGTATCCAGATCCCGCTGTTGGTTATTGACCGGAGAACGTCTCGGTCATGTCTGCATGTCTCCCGAACCCGTAGGGTCTACACACTTAAGGTTCGATGATGCTAGGGTTATAAAGGAAGCTTGTATGTGGTTACCGAATGTTGTTCGGAGTCCCGGATGAGATCCCGGACGTCACGAGGAGTTCCGGAATGGTCCGGAGGTAAAGATTTATATATAGGAAGTCCTGTTTCGGCTATCGGGACAAGTTTCGGGGTCATCGGTATTGTACCGGGACCACCGGAAGGGTCCCGGGGGCCCACCGGGTGGGGCCACCTGCCCCGGGGGGCCACATGGGCTGTAGGGGGTGCTCCTTGGCCTACATGGGCCAAGGGCACCAACCCCAAGAGGCCCATGCGCCTAGGGAACCCTAGAGGGAAGAGTCCTCAAGGGGGAAGGCACCTCCGAGGTTCCTTGGGGAGGATGGACTCCTCCCCTCCCTCTTGGCCGCCGCACCAGATGCCATCTAGGGCTGGCCACCGCCCCTAGGGGGTGGGAAACCCTAAAGGGGGCGCAGCCCTCCCCTTCCCCTATATATATGAGGCCTAGGGGCTGCCCATAACACACGATTTGATCTCTCGTTGGTGCAGCCCTGCCCCTCTCCCTCCTCCTCTTCTCCCATGGTGCTTGGCGAAGCCCTACGGGATTGCCACGCTCCTCCACCACCACCATGCCGTTGTGCTGCTGTTGGATGGAGTCTTCCTCAACCTCTCCCTCTCTCCTTGCTGGATCAAGGCGTGGGAGACGTCACCGGGCTGTACGTGTGTTGAACGCGGAGGTGACGTCCGTTCGGCACTTGATCATCGGTGATCTGAATCACGACGAGTACGACTCCATCAACCCCGTTCACTTGAATGCTTCCGCTTAGCGATCTACAAGGGTATGTAGATGCACTCTCCTTCTACTCGTTGCTGGTCTCTCCATAGATAGATCTTGGTGTTACGTAGGAAATTTTTTGAATTTCTGCTACGTTCCCCAACAGCTACGACATAGCCCCTGGGGGCACCGCGCTCTCCGAATTTGGGGCGCGTATGTGCCTGACCGGGAAACGGCCCTTCATCAAAGCGGAGGAATTCTAAACATTCCCATGGTCGATTGAGTGGTTGACCAGTCTCTCGCTGTATCATGACAGTCAGTTTTCGGCTTTCTCTACTGAGGTGCTCGCCCAGCCGAACTGGGGCACAATCGCAGTAGTTCTCCTGGTGCCGCGTTAGCCGGTGATACGGAACGTAAGGCAGCAAAACACAGGAGCCGGGCAAACCCAACATTTGACCAAAGACATGATTCGGAGCTGATGCATATAAGGCCTAACTCGAGACGCCGAACACTCCCGAAGGTGTTCGGTCTTTACAATAGCGGGCAAAACAATGCCCTAAGCCCCTTGTGTCCAGGTACGGGCAAGTTCTTCTGGCGCGGCCGATGCCAAAACGCCAGTCTCCACTCTGGTTATAATGAGAAACCAGGGGATTATAGCAACAAGAGACAGTAAGAAAGGTTTACGTAGGGTCTTAGTCTGAAAAGAGTCCTTGCAACGGGTCCCTACTGCACGTCTGCGCCTGTGTCTCCGTTGTGCCGTATCCTGGACGGGTGTGCACGCTGTTCATCTGTAAAAAGAGAGGAACTTAGTTTGAAAAGAAATCGTGCGAGAAAGTGCATAAAAAATTGAAATATAGATTAATAAAGTTGAGCCTATGCTAGATCATTATGGCTTATATGTACAAACCCTTGTGAAGGGGTGTGCGGCTAGGTAGCCCCTAGCTTATTTATTCCGGACTCGTCCAGCCGTGTCCGGGGTCTCAGGCGACCTTTTAATGAAATGATGCCATGTGGACCGGGCATTTTAAGCGTAAGAGACGCGTAATGTGGTATTGCATTGAAGCGGACGAAAGCTTCCCGTCCCAGTGATGCTTGATAGCTACTTTTAAATGGGGCGACATGAAAGGTTAGCTTTTCTCGTCGGAAGTTGTCAGGTGACCCGAACACAACTTCTAGTAATAATGAACCTGTGCACCTGGCGTAAGGGCCTGGCGCCACTCCTTTGAAGGAAGTGCGGCTATGCCGAATTGTAGTAGGGTCTATCCCAACTTGCGGATTGTGTCCGGATATAGCAGGTTTGAGTCACCGCCGCCGTCCATCAAAACCTGCGTGAATTGCAGTCCGTCTATTATGGGATCCAATATCAGGGCAGTCTATCCTGCGTTCCGGATACTTCTGGACTAATCCAGATGGTCGAAAGTGATTGGTTTTGACATCCAATCTCGGTGTTCCGCTGGGGTGGACCGTGCGACACTTGTCTTAGCGAGTGCCGTGTTGGTTTTCCGTACTATCACATGAAGCGAGTTTACTGTTTTGACTTCTTGTGGGAAAGTCTTTTGACTTCCAGTGCTCTGCTGGTGGGGTTCGTCATCGTCCTCGCTTGGCGCATCGAGCCCCTTGTGTCCGGCGTTGAGTCTGCCGGACTATTTAAAAACCCAACAATTTTGGTTGGTATGGTTTGCAGGCCTTCCGGAGGTACTGTGGATTTGACATATCTGATCTAAAATTTTGTTTAAATTTGATAGCTCGTCGCTGTTGTCCTTAAGAGGCAGTATTTTATTGTTTGGCCGCGAGCTTTTGAATCCGGCGTTGACCGCCGTGCCCTTTGGGCTTTTTTCTTTATTCCGGCGCTGATCTTTCCTGTGCCGTGATTTTCCGTTTCCATCTCTGATCTCAGATGTACTCGGGTCGCTGGTGCTGCATCTTGCTAGCCAGCTGTCTTCTCCTGCGCAAAAGCGCGTCATGAGGCTTGTTAGCGCGGCTATTGTTCTTGTCTTCTCTTGGCCGAGGTGTCTGGCGAGCCATTCATCTCGGATGTTGTGTTTAAAAGCTGCTAAGGCTTCCGCGTCCGGACAGTCGACTATTTGGTTCTTTTTGGTAAGGAACCTGTTCCAGAATTTGCACGCTGACTCTCCGGGCTGTTGGGTTATATGACTCAGATCGTCTGCATCCGGAGGGCGGACATAAGTCCCTTGAAAATTTGCTCTAAACGCGTCCTCAAGCTCTTCCCAACTTCCAACAGTGTTTTCTGGGAGGCTTTTGAGCCAATGCCGAGCTGGCCCTTTGAGCTTGTGGGGTAGGTATTTTATGGCGTGGAGATCATCTCCTCTAGCCATGTGTATGTGTAGTATGTAATCTTCTATCCAGACTCCGGGGTCTGTTGTGCCGTCGTATGCCTCTATGTTTATGGGTTTGAACCCTGCTGGAAATTCATGATCCAGCACGTCATCGGTAAAACATAGCGGGTGTGCGGCGCCCCTGTATTTGGGTGTGCCGCTGTCTTCGAACACTTGTCGTGTTGTGTTACTTCCTGGGGCCCTCTTTTTTGGCCCGTAGATGGACCTAGTTGGGCCGTCCATTTTCCCAGGATCATAAGTCGGCTTGTGTGCGGCGCCGCTTGTCGCTTTTGGCCTGTCATCTAGCCATCTATCCGGCCAGGCAGCCTCTTTATTTTTTGACTGTGAGGGCTCTATGGCTTCCTCGTCAAATTCTGGCAGCAGCTTGCGCTTCGGGTAGCTCTTTGTTTGATGGCCATTGCCATATTTGTCTGCGGTCTTGAGTACTTTGCTCCACTTCATTCTGAGTATGTCTTCCGCTGTTTTGAGCTTCCGTTTTTCCTTCTTCAAACTTCTTGCAGTGGCGACGAGTCTTTTGTGAAGGTTCTTATGCTCCGGTGTTGTGTCCGGACTGTTGATTGCTCCGTGAAGGGGTTGATTATCCGGTTCGTCCTGTTCGGATGGTTGCTTGGTTGTATGTTCGTCGTCCGCTGGTTTGCCCTGCTCTATCGCTGGGTCGTTAGGAATGCTGCTTTGATCGAGGCGGGACTTAGGGCGGCGTTTACGTCGCCATTTTGTTTGTTTATCGGCAGGATTATCCTCTTCCGTGTCCCGTTGTTCCTCGTTATAGCTTCCCTTTGGGGTGTCCACCATATATATGTCATGTGACGAGGTGGCCTTCCAGTGCCCTGTAGGCGCTGGTTCTTGATCGTCTCCGGCATCGTCGTCCATACCGTTGATGTCTTCAGAGTCGTAGTTTAGCACGTCGGTTAGATCATCGACGGTGGCTACGAAGTGGGTGGTGGGTGGGCTCTGAATTTCTTCATTGTCCGCGTCCCGACCATCCTGGCCGTAGTTCGGCCAGGGCTCTCCGGATAGTGAGAGATGCTTCAGCGAATTTAAGATATCGCCGAAGGGTGAGTGCTGAAAGGTGTCCGCAGCGGTGAATTCCATGATCGGCACCCAATCGGATCCGACTGGCAGGGGCGCAGGAGGTTCGGTGTCCGGCAGGGGGTCCGGCACCTCGGAGTCATGGGCTTTATGCGGGACAAGGTAATGTTCGGCTCCATCGCCGTAGAAGTTGCAGCTCCCGAGGCGGTGTCCAGCCATCCGTCCTCGATCCGTGCGATCGGCTCTGGACTATGGGTCGGAGCGGATTCGTGTGCGGCCTCCAAGGTGCTGTCCGGCGGCAGAGTTAGGTCGTGCCCGTCGTAGCAGCGTGACACGCTTGGCTGTGGCTCAGATCCATCGAAGATCAAGTCCCCGCGGATATCGGCCGTGAAGTTTAGGCTTCCAAACCTGACCTGACGGCCAGGGGCGTAGCTTTCGATCTGCTCCAGATGGCCAAGTGAGTTGGCCCGCAGTGCGAAGCCGCCAAATACGAAGATCTGTCCGGGGAGAAAAGTCTCACCCAGGACTGCGTCGTTGTCGATTGAGGAGGCCATCAAGCCTATCGGTGACGACACAGAGGAACTCTCAATGAAAGCACCAATGTCGGTGTCAAAACCGGCGGATCTCGGGTAGGGGGTCCCGAACTGTGCGTCTAGGCGGATGGTAATAGGAGACAAGGGACACGATGTTTTACCCAGGTTCGGGCCCTCTTGATGGAGGTAAAACCCTACGTCCTGCTTGATTGATATTGATATTGTGGATGTTTACAAGAGTGGATCTACCACGAGATCAAGGAGGCTAAACCCTAGAAGCTAGCCTATGGTATGATTGTAATGGTTGTTGTTGTGTCCTACGGACTAGAGCCATCCGGTTTATATAGACACCGGAGAGGGCTAGGGTTACATAGAGTCGGTTACAATGGTAGGAGACCTACGTATCCGTATCGCCAAGCTTGCCTTCCACGCCAAGGAAAGTCCCATCCGGACACGGGACGAAGTCTTCAATCTTGTATCTTCATAGTCTTGGAGTCCGGTCGATGATGATAGTCCGGCCGATGATAGTTCGGCTGATGATGGTAGTGCGGCTATCCGGACACCCCCTAATCCAGGACTCCCTCAGGCACAATCGCAGTGGTTCTCCCAGTGCTACCTTAGCCGATATAACGGAACGTAAGGTACCAAAACATGGGAGCCGGGCAAACCCAACTATTGACCCAAGACATGATTCGGAGCCGATGCATATAATGCTATAAGTTCGGGGTGCCGCACTTGTGAAAGTGTTTGGACTTATCATACCATAATGTGGGGAACTTAAGCCCCTGGTGTATTTGGCCGTACCAAAGCGTACGGATGCAACATGTCATAATTGAACATATATATAAAAAGGAATGCAATGATAGGCAAAAAGCGATGCATTGTTTATTTAAAAAATACTACAATGAATGCAGAACGATACAAATAGTGCGATAAGCAAGGGGTGGGACTATTTAAGATGTCCCCCTCCAGGGGTAGGCTGCGGAATGGTGTATAAAACAGGTATAATGCTCGTAATGGAGACCACATGGATACTCGTCGTAGCTTTTCTGCTTCCCTGGCTGTTGCATCATGAGTTCGGCGGGTCTACTGCCGGGCAGGGTTTCTGGGAAACGGAGTCCTGAGGATAAGAAAAAAAGAGAAAAAAAAGGAAAAAAGGATGACACACTTGGGAGCCCTTGGTGTGGTTGAGCCGCACTCTGGGCCTGCCGTGGTCGTGCCCCTCCCCCTATGCCCATGGTATCTTCAGAGCGTAGTGATGTACGCGGAGTACTGGTTTTGCAATTTTGCAAGGGCTGGGGTTGGGGCCGCGTTGCTACGCGTGCTCGGAACGTGCCAGGTGGTCTTGTTGTAGGTTACTCCGGGCGCGCTTGGCGGTGTCTGCTCGCTTAACGGTCGGACTCGAGAATTGCCTTAAGAGGCTGCTCTGCACTTCCGCTGCGAGAGCCGCTGTATGCTCCTCCGTTCGGAGAGAGCGTTCCGTGTTTCCATTGACCGTGATGACTCCTCGAGGGCCTAGCATCTTGATCTTGAGATATGCGTACTATGGCACCGCATTGAACTTTGCAAATGCGGTTAGTCCGAGCAGTGCATGATAGCCACTGCGGAACGGGACTATGTCGAAGATTAACTCCTCGCTTCGGAAGTTATCCGGGGATCCGAAGACCACTTCCAGTGTCACTGAGCCTGTACAATTGGCCTCTACACCTGGTATGACGCCTTTGAAGGTCGTCTTTGTGGGTTTAATCCTTGAGGGGTCTATGCCCGTCTTGCGCACTGTATCCTGGTAAAGCAGGTTCAGGCTGCTGCCGCCGTCCATTAGGACTCTAGTGAGGTGAAACCCATCGACGATTGGGTCTAGAACCAACGCGGCGAATCCGCCATGGCGGATGCGGGTGGGGTGATCCCTTCGATCAAAAGTGATCGGGCAGGAGGACCATGGATTGAACTTTGGGGCGACTGGCTCCATCGCATATACGTCCCTGAGTGCATGCTTCCGCTCCCTTTTGGGGTATGTGGGTTGCGTATATCATGTTCACCGTCCGCACTTGTGGGGGGAAACCCTTCTGTCCTCTATTGTTCGGCGGCCGGGTCTCTTCCTCGTCATCGCTATGCAGCCCCTTGTCATTGTTTTCGGCAATTAACTTGCCTGCCTGCTTGAATACCCAACAATCCCTGTTGGTGTGATTAGCTGGCTTTTCGGGGTTGCCGTCTATCTGGCACGAGCTGTCGAATATTCGGTCCAAATTGGACGGACCCGGAGTAGTTCTTTTGAATGGCTTTTTCCGCTGACCGGGTTTGGAGCCTCTGAATCCGGCGTTGACTCCCGTATCCTCAGTATTATCACTGTTAATGCGGCGTTTGTGCTTGTTGCGACGCGACCTACCATTACGGTCCTTGGTATCCGGACTGCCAGAATTTTTGTTGAGGTTGTTACTGTGGGATAGCCAGCTGTCCTCTCCCGCGCAGAAGCGGGTCATGAGTGATGTGAGGGCTGCCATTGATTTCGGCTTTTCCTGTCCTAGGTGCCGGGCAAGCCACTCGTCGCGGATATTATGCTTGAAGGCGGCAAGGGCCTCTGCATCCGGACAGTCGACGATTTGATTTTTCTTGGTTAAGAACCGTGTCCAGAATTGTCTGGCCGATTCGTCTGGCTGCTGAATTATGTGGCTTAGGTCATCAGCGTCTGGTGGTCGCACATATGTGCCCTGGAAGTTATCAAGGAATGCGGCTTCTAGGTCCTCCCAACACCCAATTGATTCTGCTGGCAAGCTGTTGAGCCAATGCCGAGCTGGTCCTTTAAGCTTGAGCGGGAGGTATTTGATGGTGTGAAGATCATCACCGCGGGCCATGTGGATATGAAGGAGATAGTCTTCGATCCAAACTGCAGGGTCTGTTGTGCCATCGTAGGATTCAATGTTCACAGGTTTGAACCCTTCGGGGAGTTAATGATCCATTACTTCATCTGTGAAGCATAGTGGGTGTGCGGCGCCTCTATATTGGGCTATATCACGACGTAGCTCAAGCGAGCTTTGTCTATTGTGTTCGGCCCGGCCGGAGTTGCTGTATCCGGCGCGGCGGTCATCGTCGCATATTGTGGGGGCGCCCAAGAGATCCGTAGATCGATCTTGATTGTCTTGCCTTATCCTCCAATATGTCTTGCAAGTCCGGCGCATTCCCTCGTGGCTTTGTACTTTTCGAGCGATGCCGGGGTACGGCTTTAGTGGAGGGCCTGGAGGCCTCTCTGTCGCGGCCACGAGGTGGACGGTCGGCCGTATTGTGCGCTGGTGATGTGGGTTTGTATGCTTCCTCCTCTAATCGGGGCAGCAGCTTGCGTTTGGGGTAGCTTTTGGAGGGGCGTTCGAGTTCGTACTCCTCGGCCGGAAGGACTTCGGTCCATCTGTCGGCTAGCAGATCTTGGTCAGCTCTAAGTTGTTGCTGCTTTTTCTTGAGGCTACTTGCCGTGGCCATAAGCCTGCGTCTAAAACGCTCTTGTTCGACGGGATCCTCAGGCACGATGAATTCGTCGTCATCGAGGCTTGCCTCGTCTCCGGAGGGAGGCATGTAATTATCGTCTTCTACCTCCTTGTCTGCCGCTCTCTCATGAGGGATGGCTTCTCCATCCTCCTGTGCTGAATCTTGCTGGAGGGGGTTGTCTTCGGCACTATCCGGGGTGTTGTTGTCTCCGGTGCCGGAATCTCCATTCTTACTGTGGCGGGATTTAGAGCGGCGCCGCTGACGCCGGCGCTTAGGCTATTTCTTGGAGGGGTCTTCCTCCATTGTTCCATCACCGTTCCCATCCTTTGGGATGTCCACCATGTATATGTCGTATGACGAGGTGGCTTTCCAGTGCCCAGTAGGCGCTAGTTCTTGGTCGTCTCCGGCATCGTCGTCCATATCGTCGATGTCTTCGGAGTCAAAGTCTAGCATGTCGGTTAGGTCGTCGATAGTGGCTACAAAGTGGGTGGTGGGTGGGCTTTGAATTTCTTCATCGTCCGCATCCCAACTGTCCTGACCGTGGTCCGGCCAGGGCTCTCCTGATAATGAGAGATACTTTAGTGAGTTAAGGATGTCGCCAAAAGGCGAGTGCTGAAAGATGTCCGTAGCGGTGAACTCCATGATCGGCGCCCAATCGGATTCGATTGGTAGAGGCGCAGGAGGTTCGGAGTCCGGCACCTCGGAGTCACGAGCTTCACAAGGGACAGGGTCGGTATTCGGCTCTATCACCATAGAGGTAGCAGCCCCCGAGGCGGTGTCTAAGCACCCATCCTCGATCGGCGCAGTCGGCTCCGAGTTAAGGGTCGGAGCGGACTCTTGTGCGGCCTCCAGGGCACTGTCCGGCGGCAGAGCTAGGTCATGCCCATTGTGACAGTGCGGCGCGCTCGGCTGTGGCTCGAATCCATCGAAGATCAAGTCTCCGCGGATGTCGGCTGTGAAGTTCAAACTTCCAAATCTGACCTGATGGTCAGGGGCGTAGCTTTCGATCTGCTCCAGATGGCCGAGCGAATTGGCCCGCAGTGCAAAGCCGCCGAATACAAAGATCTGTCCGGGGAGAAAAGTCTCACCCTGGACCGCGTTGTTGTTGATGATCGAAGGAGCCATCGGGCCTATGAGCGATGACACAGAGGAACTCTCAATGAAAGCACCAATGTCGGTGTCAAAACCGGCGGATCTCGGGTAGGGGGTCCCGAACTGTGCGTCTAGGCGGATGGTAACAGGAGACAAGGGACACGATGTTTTACCCAGGTTCGGGCCCTCTCCATGGAGGTAAAACCCTACGTCCTTCTTGATTAATATTGATGATATGGGTAGTACAAGAGTAGATCTACCACGAGATCAAGGAGGCTAAACCCTAGAAGCTAGCCTATGGTATGATTGTTGTTCGTCCTATGGACTAAAACCCTCCGGTTTATATAGACACCGGAGAGAGCTAGGGTTACACAGAGTCGGTTACAATGGTAGGAGATCTACATATCCGTATCGCCAAGCTTGCCTTCCACGCCAAGGAAAGTCCCATCCGGACACGGGACGAAGTCTTCAATCTTGTATCTTCATAGTCTTGGAGTCCGTCCGATGATGATAGTTCGGCTATCCGGACACCCCCTAGTCCAGGACTCCCTCACTAACCATCAACAATTGATGCTCCTTCTTGATTTCTACTTTCGCTGTGTCAAACATCGTGAATATTTCAAGGATCATCATATCTATCCTGATATGTTATAGTTCATCACGAAGCTCTAACAGCTTGGTGGCAATGTCTTTGGAGAAACATCACTATCTCATCTGGAAGATTAACTCCCACTCGATTCAAGTGATTGTTGTACCCAGACAATCTGAGTACAAGCTCAATGATTGAGCTTTTCTCCCTTAGTTTTGTAGGCTAAGAAACTCGTCGGAGGTCTCATACCTCTTGACGTGGGCACGATCTTGAAATCCCAATTTCAGCCCTTGGAACATCTCATATGTTCCGCGACGTTTCAAAAATGTCTTTGGCGCCACAATTCTAAACTGTTTAACATTACTGAACTATCATGTAGTCATAAAAACGTGTATGTCAGATGTTCGCAACATCCACAGACGAGGTTTGAGGTTCAGCACACCGAGTGGTGCATTAAGGACATAAGCCTTCTGCGCAGCAATGAGGACAAGCCTCAGTTTACGGACCCAGTCCGCATAATTGCTACTATCAACTTTCAACTATATTTTCTCTAGGAACATATCTAAATAGTAGAACTAAAACGCGAGCTTACAACATAATTTGCAAAGACCTTTTGACTATGTTCAGGATAATTAAGTTCATCTAATCAAATTATTTGATGAACTCCCACTCAGATAGGCATCCCTCTAGTCATCTAAGTGATACATGATCCGAGTCAACTAGGCCGTGTCCGATCATCACGTGAGACGGACTAGTTATCATCGGTGAACATCTTCATGTTGATCGTATCTACTATACGACTCATGCTCGACCTTTCGGTCTCTTGTGTTCCGAGGCCATGTCTGTACACGCTAGGCTCGTCAAGTCAACCTAAGTGTTTCGCATGTGTAAATCTGGCTTACACCCGTTGTATGTGACGTTAGAATCTATCACACCCGATCATCATGTGGTGCTTCGAAACAACGAACTTTCGCAACGGTGAACAGTTAGGGGGAACACTTTCTTCAAATTTTAATGAGGGATCATCTTATTTACTACCGTCGTTCTAATCAAATAAGATGTAAACATGACAAACATCACATGCAAATCATAGAGTGACATGATATGGCCAATATCATCTTGCGCCTTTGATCTTCATCTTTGAGGCGCGGCATGATCACCTTCGTCACCGTCATGACACCATGATCTCCATCATCATGATCTCCATCATCGTGTCTTCATGAAGTTGTCTCACCAACTATTACTTCTACTACTATGGCTAACGGTTAGCAATAAAGTAAAGTAATTACATGGCATTTTCAATGACACGCAGGTCATACAATAAATTAAGACAACTCCTATGGCTCCTGCCGGTTGTCATACTCATCGACATGCAAGTCGTGATTCCTCCTATTACAAGAACATGATCAATCTCATACATCACATATATCATTCATCACATTCTTTTTGGCCATATCACATCACATAGCATACCCTGCAAAAATAAGTTAGACGTCCTCTAATTGTTGTTGCATGTTTTACGTGGCAGCTATGGGTTTCTAGCAAGAACGTTTCTTACCTACGCAAAAGCCACAATGGTGATATGCCAATTGCTATTTACCCTTCATAAGGACCCTTTTCATTGAATCCGATCCGACTAAAGTGGGAGAGACTGGCACCCGCTAGCCACCTTATGCAACAAGTGCATGTCAGTCGGTGGAACCTGTCTCACGTAAGCGTACGTGTAAGGTCGGTTCGGGCTGCTTCATCCCACGATGCCGCCAAATCAAGATAAGACTAGTAACGGTAAGCATATTGAACAAAACAACGCCCACAACTACTTGTGTTCTACTTGTGCATAGAATCTACACAATAGACCAAGCTCATGATGCCACTGTTGGGGAACGTAGAAGAAATTCAAAATTTTCTATGCATCACCAAGATCAATCTATGGAGAGACTAGCAACAAGAGAGAGAGGGAGTGCATCTTCATACCCTTGAAGATTGCTAAGCAGAAGCGTTACAAGAACACGGTCGGTGGAGTCATTCACGAAGCGATTTAGATCGCGGCTGAATCCGATCTAAGCACCGAACAATGGTGCCTCCGCATTGAACACACGTACAGCCCGGGGACGTTTCCTCCTTATTTATCCAGCAAGGGGAGAGGAGAAGTTGAGGGAGAGCTCCGGCAACACGACGGCGTGGTGGTGGAGCTTTCAGTTCTCCGGCAGGGCTTCGCCAAGCACTACCGAGGAGGAGGTGGAGTTGGAGAGGGGGAGGACTGCGCCAGGGGCAAGGGTGAAGCTCCCATGTGCCTCCCCACTATATATAGGGGTGGAGGGGGCTGGTTTCTTGCCCTCCAAGTCCATTGGGGCGTTGGCAAAGGTGGGAGGAAAGAAATCCCATCATTTCCTTCCCCACCGATTTTTATCCCCCCTTTTTAGGGATCTTGATCTTATCCCTTCGGGATATGATCTTATTCCTTCTAAGGGGGGATCTTGGTGCGCCTTGACCAGGGGTGTGGGGCCTTGCCCCCACTACCCACGTTCATGTGGGTCCCCCCATGCAGGTGGGCCCCACTCCGGAACCTTCTAGAACCTTCCCGGTACAATACCGAAAAATCCTGAACATTTTCTGGTGGCCAAAATAGGACTTCCCATATATAAATATTTACCTCCGGACCATTCCGGAACTCCTCGTGACATCCGGGATCTCATCCGGGACTCCGAACAACATTCGGTAACTGCACACTAATTCCCATAACAACTCTAGCGTCACCGAACATTAAGTGTGTAGACCCTATGGGTTCGGGAATCATGCAGACATGACCGAGACAGCTCTCTGGCCAATAACCAATAGCGGGATCTGGATACCCATGTTGGCTCCCACATGTTCCATGATGATCTCATGAGATGAACCACGATGTCAAGGATTCAAGCAATCCCGTATACAATTCCCTTTGTCAATCAGTACGTTACTTGCCCGAGATTCGATTGTCGGTATCCCAATACCTTGTTCAATCTCGTTACCGGCAAGTCACTTTACTCGTTCCGTAATGCATGATCCCGTGACTAACTACTTAGTAACATTGAGCTCATTATGATGATGCATTACCGAGTGGGCCCAGAGATACCTCTCCGTCATACGGAGTGACAAATCCCAGTCTCGATTCATGCCAACCCAACAAACACTTTCAGAGATACCTGTAGTGCACCTTTATAGTCACCCAGTTACATTGTGACGTTTGGTACACCCAAAGCACTCCTACGGTATCCGGGAGTTACACAATCTCATGGTCTAAGGAAATGATACTTGACATTAGAAAAGCTTTAGCAAACGAACTACACAATCTTGTGCTATGCTTAGGATTGGGTCTTGTCCATCA
Organism: Triticum dicoccoides; assembly: GCF_002162155.2. Lineage (NCBI taxonomy): Eukaryota > Viridiplantae > Streptophyta > Magnoliopsida > Poales > Poaceae > Triticum > Triticum dicoccoides. The sequence continues at coordinate 132,449,991 of NC_041391.1, forward strand.
CATCATTCTCCTAATGATGTGGTCCCGTTATCAATGACATCCAATGTCCATGGTCAGGAAACCATGACCATTTGTTGATCAACGAGCTAGTCAATTAGAGGCTCACTAGGGACATGTTGTGGTCTATGTATTCACACATGTATTGCGGTTTCCGGTCAATACAATTATAGCATGAATAATAGACAATTATCATGAACAAGGAAATACAATAATAACCATTTTATTATTGCCTCTAGGGCATATTTCCAACAGGAGGGTTGCTCACCACTCGGTAGGATTTTTGTCACTTAGGCGAGTACTGGACTGCAGCTAAGCCCCCGAGTGAGAGGCGGACTCACCACTCGGTAGGATTTTTGTCACTTGGGCGAGCATTGGACTGCAGCTAAGCCCCCGAGTGAGAGGCGGACTCACCACTCGGTGGGATTTTTGTCACTTAGGCGAGTACTAGA
>NC_041391.1:132450819-132453408 GCF_002162155.2 Triticum dicoccoides
GATTTTTGTCACTTAGGCGAGTACTGGACTGCAGCTAAGCCGCCGAGTGAGAGGTGGACTCACCACTCGGTAGGATTTTTGTCACTTAGGCGAGTACTGGACTGCAGCTAAGCCCCCGAGTGAGGGGCGAACTCACCATTCGGTAGGATTTTTGTCACTTAGGCGAGTACTGGACTGCAGCTAAGCCCCCGAGTGAGAGGCAGACTCACCACTCGGTAGGATTTTTTCTTCGACTTAGGCGAAACGGATTCGCAACTAAGGCACCCACTGGGGGATTTTAGAACATGTAAAAAATGAACAACAATCATCCGGAAGACTGTAAAATATCTTTATCTGGAATTGAATCAATCGGATGGATGCATAGCGAGGTGGTTGTATGAATGACGTTCGACGAGTAAGGCCGCCTGTACGATTCAGCGATGGCGCTTTACCCTTTTGCATGAAAGGGGTATTTATCCAAGTGGACGTGCTTCCCGATTGATCGGGGTATGTTGACTGCAAGGAAAAACCTGGTAGCACTTGTATGTCTCCCGAAGGAGGTAGACTAGTGGTCTGACATGGACGTGCCATGAAACCCGAGTGACGAGGCTAGTGTGTGGACTGACTCTCCAGAGAGAGGCCACTCATTATCCCAGGGGAAAACCAGCACATGCCATCTCTGAGTCCAAGTTTGTGAAACTGAGGCCTTGGAGCCTAGGATAGGGCCAAGTGTATCCGTAGAGGATCGTTGTTTTCACCCTTTTGCAGTCCTGAAGATGACTTTAGGTAATGATTTGGGCGATCGTCCGAGTGGACAGTACTACCCTTATAGATTTTCAATGGACCGAGCATGTATGGTCAGAAAGATATTCCTGATGTGATCAATAAGTTGATTGAATGGGCGTAACCCCTGAGGGAGGCTTGGCCAACGGCTGTGCGTAGCCCCTGAGTGATGCTCGAAAGAGGTAAGCTTGCTACAGAGTGTGATATGAGGTTTGATCATACGAGTAACTTAGTCGTTCCTGTGTTGGGGGTGTAGAGGTGAAGACATGTACAACTGATGGTGACGCGCGAGGCGGCCGAGGGGCGATGATGTGTACAACCGAGTGACGATGCGCGGCCGGCCAAATGGGGAAGACGTGCACAACCAAGTGGCGACGCACGGAGCGGCCGAGTGGTGAAGACGTGCACAACCGAGAGGTGACGCATGGAGCGCCTGAGTGGTGAAGACGTGCACAACCGAGTGGTGTGGTGCGGGACGGCCGAGTGAGGATGTGCGAGGTGGCCGAGTGACATATTGCCTGTCCAGCCAAGTGGCTAAAATGGTCTTCGAAGGAGTTAGCCAGATGCTTTCGAAGCTAATGTAACGATGAGGTCGGTGTAGTTTGGTTGCGACACAACAAGACCGGCATGACAACTGAGTCTGAATAAGAACGAAGATGGCGTGCAGAGCATCTGGGTGATTATAAAACTTGTCAAAGTGGCGGATCGAATGGACTTGTTGAAGTGAAGGATCTGACTGGTGATGAAGTACTTGACTACTCAGGAGAGTGTCATTCCAAATGAGATGCAGCCCCCGAGCGTACTACAGGCTTCGACAACGTACATGTCGGAATACGAGAAATATAGTTTTGAATGGATGATTTGCAATTCATCGAGTTGGACTTGGGTAAATATGAGGAGAAGCTTCCGAGTGATGCTCGAAAGAGGCAAACTCGCAAAAGAGTGAAGTGTGAAATTTGATTATAAAAGAGACTTATCTGTCTCATGCCTGACGAGGTCTATATCATTGATACGATGAAGAGGATTCCACAGAGGGGTTGGACGGATGTGTTTGAAGTCAACAGAGCGACAAGGTCGATGTTGTGGTGCGCTGGGACCGGTATGGTGACCGAGTATGAGCAGCGATGAAGTTTTCGCACAGGGCCATCGAGTGATCGTGTACCTTGTGTAAAAAATGGCACAAGCCAACGAAATAATTTCTCGAGGAAATTCGATGTGTGCTGAAATAAATTGTGTGAATAACACCCATAAACACCCGCTGGGAGTGCAAGCGGCTTGCTGGCTAACCAGCAAGAGTCTGAAAGAGCGAAGGATCCGTTCGAACTTGTCGAAGTGCTGGCTCAAATAAAACGGAAGTGTAGTGTTTCGACTGAGCTGCAGCCCCGGAGGACCGATGCAAACCCGGAATGAAGAACACATGGTGTTCGTGAATGATGTATGCGAAAAAATGAAAGTTGGACTCGGGTGAAAATAAGCAGCCGAGCGTAGAGGTACACTTGGTGGCGTGGCCTCCGAGTGAATGTGATGTGTGAATAACAGGATACTCGAGAACTCAGAAATAACAGAATGTAGTGCATGTAAAATGACTTAGCTGTCTGAAGGTGCGCGAGTGGCCGAGTGGTGATGAGGCGACCAACCGAATGGCGACGCGCGGGGCAGACGAGTGGTGATGAGGTGACCAACCGATGGCGACGCGTGGGGCGGCCGAGTGGTTATGAGGTGACCAACCGAGTGGCAATGCGTGGGGCGGCCGAGTGGTTATGAGGTGATCAACCTATGGCGACGCGCGGGGCGGCCGAATGGTTATGAGGTGACCAACCTATGGCG
>NC_041391.1:132454185-132530814 GCF_002162155.2 Triticum dicoccoides
GAGTGATGTAGAGGCGTCCCGCAGAGTGACAATGAGCGGGGCCTTCGAGTGAAGTAGATGCATCCCGTGGAGTGATGATGCGCGGGGCGTCCGAGTCTTGTAGACGAGTCCCGCGGAGTGACGATGCGCAAGGCGTCCATGTGATGTAGACGCCTCCCGCAGAGTGGTGACGCGCTGAGCGTCCGAGGGATGTAGACGCGTGCCGCGGAGTGATGATGCGCGGGTCGTCCGAGTGATGTAGAGGCGTCCCGTAGAGTGACGATGAGCGGGCCTTCGAGTGAAGTAGATGCGTCCCGCGGAGTGGCGACGCGTTGGGGTCTTCAAGTGAAGTAGATGCGTCCCGCGAAGTGACGATGAGCGTGGCCTCCGAGTGGTCGTTGCCATCCGAGTGACTTTCAAGTTGTGGTACATCTGAATGGCGATCTGGCCCAGGGGCCCAGTACAAAGTGTACGGTGTCCATGGGTAGGGTCTTTAGGTCAGGCCTGTTACCCTACCCCTAATACATGTCCTCGTCACTACCAAAGGTCACAATGTAACCGGGTGATTATAAAGGTGCTCTACAGGTGTCTCCGAAGGTACTTGTTGAGTTGGCGTATTTCGAGATTAGGATTTGTCACTCCGATTGTCGGAGAGGTATCTCTGGGCCCTCTCGGTAACGCACATCACTGTAAGCCTTGCAAGCAATGTGACTAGTGAGTTAGTTGCGGGATGATGCATTACGAAACGAGTAAAGACTTGCCGGTAACGAGATTGAGCTAGGTATTGAGATATCGACGATCGAATCTCGGGCAAGTAACATACCGATGACAAAGGGAACAACGTATGTTGTTATGCGGTTTGACCGATAAAGATCTTCGTAGAATATGTGGGAGCCAATATGAGCATCCAGGTTCCGCTATTGGTTATTTCCCAGAGATGTGTCTCGGTCATGTCTACATAGTTCTCGAACCCGTAGGGTCTGCATGCTTAACGTTCGGTGACGATTTATATTATGAGTTATGTGTTTTGATGTACCGAAGGTAGTTCGGAGTCCCGGATGAGATCGGGGACATGATGAGGAGTCTCGAAATGGTAGATATGTAAAGATCGATATATTGGACGACTATATTCGGACTTCGGAAAGGTTCCGAGTGATTTGGGTATTTTTCAGAGTACCGAAGTGTTACGGGAATTCGCCGGGGAGTATATGGGCCTTATTGGGCCATACGGGAATAGAGGAGAGATGCCAAAAGGAAGGAGGCGCGCGCACCCCCTCTGGTCCGAATTGGACAAGGGGTGGAGCCCCCTTTTCCTTCTCCCTCTCCCCCTCTTTCCTTCTCTCCTACTCCGGAAAGGAAAGTGGAATCCTACTAGGAATTGGGAGTCCTAGTAGGACTCCCCACACTTGGCGCACCCTCCTCTAGGGCCGGCCTCTCCCTCCCTCCTTTATATACGGCGGCAGGGGGCACCTCTAGACACAACAATTGATCTCCTAGTCTCTTAGCCGTGTGCGGTGCCCCCCTCCACCAGATTCCACCTCGGTAATATCGTAGCGGTGCTTAGGCGAAGCCCTGCATCGGTAGCATCATCAACACCATCAACACGCTATCGTGCTGATGTAACTCTCCCGCAAAGCTCTGCTGGATCGGAGTTCGTGGGACGTCATCGAGATGAACGTGTGCTGAACTCGGAGGTGTCGTACGTTTGGTACTTGATCGGTCGGATTGTGAAGACGTACGACTACATCAACCGCGTTGTGCTAACGCTTACGCTTTCGGTCTACGAGGGTACGTGGACAATACTCTCCCGTCTTGTTGCTATGCATCACCATGATCTTGCGTGTGCATTGGATTTTTTTTGAAATTACTATGTTCCCCAACACCTTCAGCCACTGATGACAAGTGCGAGTAGAAGCGATTCATATCCTCGTTCTCTTGCAAAGGGCAAAGAATTGCCCAATTCTTGACTGTTCTCAAAACCCTTCACCAAATTTGTTTGGCTTTGGTCCAGATACTCTATATTTCTAGAAAACATGTTATTTCTAGATTCTCTAAAACATGGCAACAATAATTGAATTAAGCACTAATGCTTCTTATAACAAATCCAAAACCTAGCTACATTTTAAAAAGAACTTCTGATAGAAATATTGAAATGAATTGATAGGACTAACTACACATTTGGCAATCTGAATTGACTCGTGTTTGGTTCCATTCTAGTTTAATTTTCATGATAAGCCAATAGAAAACTGATACGTCCATTTTGCATCATGCTTTTATATCAATATTTATTGCATTATGGGCTGTTATTACACATTATATTTCAATACTTATGGCTATTCTCTCTTATTTTACAAGGTTTACCATGAAGAGGGGGGGTGCCGGCTGCTGGAATTCTGGCTGGAAAAGGAGCAAACATTGGAAACCTATTCTGCACAACTCCAAAAGACCTGAGGCTCCACGAAACAACTTTTTGGATTTATTAAGGAATTATGAGCAAAAGAAATATGCCAGGGGGCCCACACCCTGTCCAGGAGATAGGGGGCACGCCCTCCCTAGGGCGCGCCCCCTATCTCCTGGGCCCCCTGGTGGGCCCCCGGCGTCCATCTTCTGCTATATGAAGGGTTTTGTCCTGGAAAAAATCGTGGGCAAGCTTACGGGACGAAACTCCACCGCCACGAGGCGGAACCTTGGCGGAATCAATCTAGGGCTCTGGCGGAGCTGTTCTACCGGGGACACTTCCCTCCGGGAGGGGGAAATCATCACCAACGTCATCACCAACGATCCTCTCATTGGGAGGGGGTCAATCTCCATCAACATCTTCACCAACACCATTTCATCTCAAAACCCTAGTTCATCTCTTGTATCCAATCTTGTATCAAAACCACAAATTGGTACCTGTGGGTTGCTAGTAGTGTTGATTACTCCTTGTAGTTGATACTTATTGGTTTACTTGGTGGAAGATCATATGTTCAGATCCTTTATGCATATTATTACACCTCTGATTATGAACATGAATATTCTTTGTGAGTAGTTACGTTTGTTCCTGAGGTCATGGGTGAAGTCTTGCTATTAGTAGTCATGTGAATTTGGTATTCGTTCGATATTTTGATGAGATGTATGTAATCTCTCCTCTAGTGGTGTTATGTGAACGTCGACTACATGACACTTCACCATTATTTGGGCCTAGAGGAAGGCATAGGGAAGTAATAAGTAGATGATGGGTTGCTAGAGTGACAGAAGCTTAAACCCTAGTTTATGCGTTGCTTCGTTAGGGGTTGATATGGACCCATATGTTTAATGCTGTGGTTAGGTTTACCTTAATACTCCTTTTTGTAGTTGCAGATGCTTGCAATAGGGGTTAATCATAAGTGGGATGCTTGTCCATGTTAGGGCAGTACCCAAGTGCCTGTCCACCCACATATCAAATTATCAAAGTACCGAACGCGAATCATATGAACGTGATGAAAACTAGCTTGACGATAATTCCCAATGTGTCCTCGGGAGCTCCTTCCTCATTATTAGAATTTGTCCAGGCTTATCCTTTGCTACATAAAGGATTGGAACACCTTGATGCACTTTATTTACTTTTTGCTTGTTACTATTTATCTTATCACAAAACTATCTATCATCTACTATTTCAGTGCTTGCAGAGAAAACCTTACTGAAAACCGCTTATCATTTCCTTCTGCTCCTCGTTGGGTTCGACACTCTTACTTATAGAAAGGACTACGATAGATCCCCTACACTTGTGGGTCATCAAGACTCTTTTCTGGCGCCGTTGCCGGGGAGCGTAGCGCTCTTGGTGAGTGGAACTTGGTAAGGAAACATTTATATAGTGTGCTGAAATTTTCTGTTACTTGTCACTATGGAAATTAATCCTTTGAGTGGCTTGTTTGGGGTATCTTCACCCCAACCAGAAGAGCAAATTGATGCTCCTCAACCTACTGAACCTTATGAAAATATTCACTTTGAGATTCCTTCGGGTATGATAGAAAAACTGCTAGCTAATCCTTTTACAGGAGACGGAACATTGCATCCCGACTTACACCTTATCTTTGTGGATGAAGTTTGTGGATTATTTAAGCTTGCAGGAATTCCCGATGATGTTGTCAAAAGGAAGGTCTTCCCTTTATCTTTGAAGGGAGATGCAATGACATGGTATAGGCTATGTGATGATACGAGATGTTGGAATTATAAGCGATTAAAGTTGGAATTTCACCAGAAGTTATATCCTATGCATCTTGTTCATCGTGATCGTAATTACATATATAATTTCTGGCCTCGCGAAGGAGAAAGCATCGCTCAAGCTTGGGGGAGGCTTAAGTCAATGTTGTATTCATGCCCCAATCATGAGCTCTCTCGGGAAATGATTATTCAGAATTTTTATGCTCGACTTTCTCTTGATAATCGCAACTTGCTCGATACTTCCTGTGCTGGTTCCTATATGCTGAAGACTATTGATTTCAAATGGGACTTATTGGAAAGAATTAAACGCAACTCTGAAGATTGGGGTTCCGACGATGGTAAGGAGTCAGGTATGACACCTAAGTTTGATTGTGTTAAATCTTTTATGGATACCGATGCTTTCCGTGGATTTAGCTCTAAGTATGGACTTGACTCTGAGATAGTAGCTACTTTTTGTGAAACTTTTGCTACTCACATTGATCTCCCTAAAGAGAAGTGGTTTAAATATAATCCTCCCGTTGAAGTGAAAGTAGTTGCACCTATTACAGTCGAAGAGAAGACTATTACATATAGTGATCCTATTATTCCTGCTGCTTATGTTGAAAAACCTCCTTTTCCTGTTAGGATAAAGGGGATAAAATATCATGTTAAAGCTCCGACTGTTGTTCATAAGAGTAATACTAGGACCTATACACCTCCTGAGCAAATTAATGTTTAACCTAGTATTGCTATGATTAAAGATCTCTTGGATGAGGATTTAGATGGGCATGTTATGTCTTTCTTGGGTGAAACTGCTAATATTGCTAGACCCGATACTAAGACACGTAGGCCTGTTGTAGGCACGCCTGTTATTTCTGTTAAAATAGGAGATCATTGTTACCATGTCTTATGTGATATGGGTGCTAGTGCTAATGCGATACCTTATGATCTTTATAAAGAAATTATGCACGATATTGCACCTGTTGAATTAGAAGATATTGATGTTACTATTAAGCTTGCCAATAGGGACACCATTAAACCTATTGGGATTGTTAGAGATGTTGAAGCCTTGTGTGGGAAGATTAAATACCCTGCTGATTTTCTTGTTCTTGATTCCCCACAAGATGATTTTTGTCCCATTATTTTTGGTAGACCCTTCTTGAATACTGCTAGTGCTAAGATTGATTATGAAAAGAATATTGTCACTGTTGGCTTAGATGGTATGTATCATGAGTTTAATTTCGCTAAGTTTAGTAGACAACATCGTGAAAAGGAACCATCTAGTGAGGATGAAATTATTGGTCTTGCTTCCATTGCTGTTCCTCCAACTGCTCCGGTAGAACAATATTTGCTGGACCATGAAAACGATATGTTTATGAAGGAAAGGGAAGAAATAGATGAAGTGTTCCTTAAACAAGAACCTATGCTGAAGCATAATCTTCCCGTTGAAATTCTTGGGGATCCCCCTCCACCCAAGGGTGATCCCGTGTTTGAACTCAAACCATTACCTGATAATCTTAAGTATGCTTATCTCGATGAAAAAGAAATATATCATATTATTATTAGTGCTAACCTTTCAGAGAAAGAAGAAGAAAGACTATTGAAAACTCTGAAGAAGCACCGAGCTGCTATTGGATATACCCTGGATGATCTTAAGGGCATTAGTCCCACATTATGTCAACACAAAATTTCAGTGGAGAAAGATGCCAAGCCAGTTAGAGATCCTAAAAGACGATTAAATCCCAAAATGAAGGAAGTGGTAAGAAAGGAGATACTAAAACTCCTTGAGGCAGGTATTATTTATCCCGTTGCTGATAGTGAATGGGTAAGCCCTGTCCATTGTGTCCCTAAAAAGGGAGGTATTACCGTTGTTCCTAATGATAAAGATGAATTTATCCCGCAAATAATTATTATAGGCTATAGGATGGTAATTGATTTCCGTAAGTTAAATAAAGCTACTAAGAAAGATCATTACCCTTTACCTTTTATTGATCAAATGCTAGAAAGGCTATCCAAACACACACATTTTTGCTTTCTAGATGGTTATTCTGGCTTCTCTGAGATACCTGTATCAGCGAGGGATCAATCTAAAACTACTTTTACTTGCCCTTTTGGTACTTTTGCTTATAGACGTATGCCTTTCGGTTTATGTAATGCACCTGCTACCTTTCAAAGATGCATGATGGCTATATTTTCTGATTTTTGTGAAAATATTTGTGAGGTATTCATGGATGACTTCTCCGTCTATGGATCCTCTTTTGATGAATGTTTGAGCAACCTTGATCGAGTTTTGCAGAGATGCGAAGACACTAGTCTTGTCCTGAATTGGGAAAAGTGTCACTTTATGGTTAATGAAGGCATTGTCTTGGGGCACAAGATCTCCGAGAGAGGTATTGAAGTTGATAAAGCCAAAGTTGATGCTATTGAAAAGATGCCATGTCCCAAGGACATAAAAGGTATAAGAAGTTTCCTTGGTAATGCGGTTTTTATAGGAGATTCATTAAGGACTTTTCTAAAATCTCTAGGCCTCTGACTAACTTATTGCAAAAAGATATTCCTTTTGTCTTTGATGATGATTGTGTAGAAGCATTTGAAACACTTAAGAAAGCTTTGATCACTGCACCTATTGTTCAGCCACCTGATTAGAATTTACCTTTTGAAATTATGTGCGATGCTAGTGATTATGCTGTAGGGGCTGTTTTAGGGCAAAGAGTCGATAAGAAATTGAATTTTATCCATTATGCTAGGAAGACTCTTGATACTGCCCAGAGAAATTATGCTACCACTGAAAAAGAATTCTTAGCAATTGTGTTTGCATGTGATAAGTTTAGACATTATATTGTTGATTCGAAAGTTACTATTCACACTGATCATGCTGCTATTAAATATCTTATGGAAAAGAAAGATGCTAAGCCTAGACTCATTAGATGGGTTCTCTTGCTTCAAGAATTTGACTTGCATATTGTTGATAGAAAAGGAGCTGAGAACCTCGTTGCAGACAACTTTTCTAGGCTAGAAAATGTTCTTGATGACCCACTGCCTATTAATGATAGCTTTCCTGATGAACAATTAGCGGTCGTCAATGCTTCTCGTACTGCTCCTTGGTATGCTGACTATGCTAATTACATTTTTTCTAAATATATACCGCCTAGTTTCACATACCAGCAAAAGAAAAAGTTCTTTTATGATTAAGACATTACTTCTGGGATGATCCACATCTTTATAAAGAAGGAGTAGATGGTATTATTAGACGTTGTGTGCCTGAGCATGAACAGGAACAAATCCTATGCAAGTGTCACTCTGAATCCTATGGAGGACACAACGCTGGAGATAGAACTGCACACAAGGTACTACAATCTGGTTTTTATTGGCCTACTCTTTTCAAAGATGCTCGTAAGTTTGTCGTATCTTGTGATGAATGTCAAAGAATAGGTAACATCAGTAGACATCCAGAAATTCCTATGAATTATTCTCTTGTTATTGAACCGTTTGATGTTTGGGGCTTTGATTATATGGGACCTTTTCCTACCTCCAATGGTTATACACATATTTTAGTTGTTGTTGATTATGTTACTAAGTGGGTAGAAGCTATTCCAACTAGTAGTGCTGATCATAACACTTCTATTAAAATGCTTAAAGAAGTTATTTTTCCGAGGTTTGGAGTCCCTAGATATCTTATGACTGATGGTTGTTCACACTTTATTCATGGTGCTTTCCGTAAGATGCTTGCTAAGTACGATGTCAATCATAGAATTGCATCTCCTTATCACCCACAGTCTAGTGGTCAAGTAGAGTTGAGCAATAGAGAGCTCAAATTAATTTTGCAAAATACTGTGAACAGATCTAGAAAGAATTGGTCCAAAAATTTTGATGATGCATTATGGGCCTATAGAACTGCATACAAAAATCCTATGGGTATTTCTCCATATAAAATGGTTTATGGAAAAGCATGTCATTTACTTCTTGAACTTGAACATAAAGCATATTGGGCTATAAAGAGCTTAATTATGACTTCAAACTTGCCGGCGAGAAAAGGTTATTTGATATTAGCTCACTTGATGAATGGAGAACCCAAGCATATGAGAATGCTAATCTTTTCAAAGAAAAAGTCAAACGCTGGCATGATAAGAGGATACAGAAGCGTGAGTTTAATGTAGGAGATTATGTGTTATTGTTCAACTCTCGTTTAAGATTTTTTGCAGGAAAACTTCTCTGAAAATGGGAAGGTCCCTACGTTATCGAGGAGGTCTGTCGTTCTGGTGCTATAAAAATCAACAACTTTGAAGGCACAAATCCGAGGGTGGTAAACGGTCAAAGAATTAAACATTATATTTCAGGTAATCCTATCAATGTTGAAACTAATATTACTGAAACCATAACCCCTGAGGAATACATAAGAGACACTTTCCAGAACGTTCCAGACTCCGAAAAGGCATAGGTACGTGGTACGGTAAGTAAACCGACTCCAAAACAACTCTAATGGCAATTTTCATCAGTTTTGGATTATTTAAGGATTTTAGGAAGAAAGAAGTAGTACGAAAGGGACACGAGGCTCCCACGAGAGAGGAGGGCGCGCCCCCCGTAAGGCGCGCCCCCCTATCTCATGGGCACCTCATGTGCCTCCCGGACTCCATTTTCTTGTATGTTACGTATTTTGGTCGGTAAAAATACATTATATATACTCCCGAAGGTTTTGACCACCGTATCACGCAAATATCCTCTGTTTTTTTTGACAAAAACAGTGGGGGAAATCCCCACTGTGATTCTCTTTTTCATTAAAATAGGGGGACAGTTACATATGGATTTACATGATGGATATAATTCATGACATTGATGAGTCTACAAATGATCTAGCCAGCTTTGCATGCCCTCTTTCAATCCTGGTTTTTCCTTCTTTATAATCATGCAAAAGTGCTCCTTGAAAGTGGCAATATAGAATGTCATATTTTTGACCTTGTTGTCAAAAATTATGCTATTTCTGTGTTTCCATAGACTCCAGCATCCAGCAATCAGACATTCTTTAAAGCATCCATGTGTATCTTGCTTCCTTCCCTCCAGGAGCATTTTTATGAGGTTATGATCAGTGTTCCATTGGTAGCCAATGTTCATCCAGAAGTTTTGACTGAAATCACAGCTAAAAAACAGATGCATTAAATGTTCATTAGGTTCATCATCACATAATTCACACTTACTAGTCTCAATGTAGAAATTCTTCCTTTTTAGTAGATCTCTAGTGTTTAATCTGTCTTGTAACAAGAGCCAGAAGAAGAATTTCTGCTTTGGTAAAGAGCATGATTTCCATATCCATTGATAGGGTTTAGGTGCATCAACAGGGTTTGCCATAAGTTCAAGGTATATTCTCTTGTTAGAATACCTTGTGGCACCCCAATGAAATTTCCAAGAATCTGGCAGGTGCTGATTCTCTCTGTTGTTAATCAGTTCTATAAGGTTGATACTCTGTTGTACAGCAATAGAGGACATGGGCAGGTGGAACAAATCATAAAATTCACTAACATCCATGTTGCTGACAGTTGCAAGAGTTATATCAGCATTCTTTGCATAGGAAAATAGCTGAGGCATTGACTGTGATATTGTATAAGAACACCACTTATCTGACCATAGCTTAATTGTATCACCTCACCCAGCATAACATATAGTCATGTTTTAAAGTCTTGCAAATCCGAGCAACAGTCTCTCCACCAAAAGGATCCCCTCATTGTAGGGAAACAAGGTATCTCATCATTATCATAGTAATTGTTCCATATAAGGTTAACCTAGGGGATATCCTGCTTATTGAAGAATTTGTAAAGAAATTTTATAAGCAGAGTTTTGTTTTGTGATCTCAGATCTAACACACCCAATCCCCAAGCCTTTTTTGGCAAGCAAACATTATCCTCTGTTTTCGTTTCGAGTTGTTCCTGTTGCAGAATAAAGCAAGATGTCTTCTCAGGAATCAGTTGGGGAGAGCCGGGTGTCTCACACAACGCCAGGTCCAGGAGCAAATATTGATGCCTATCACTTTGGACCATTAACGGAGGATGAGATGGAGGCTGATTTGAAAAGGATAGATGCCATGGAGGAAGATCAAGAAGTTACCTCTCGTCTTCAAGCAGAATTCACTATGGGGGAACTACCTAGCTTAGCTGTCCCCACTTCGGTCACTCCTTTCAACTCCAGATTTCTTTCTTATGAAAATATGAAAAAGAGTTTCACTTGTTCTCCAGAAGCTATGCAACATCCTTGGGTAAAAGGAGCCTTATCTGTCACGGGCAAGCTCCGTAAAGAAAATATGGACCTCAAATAACAAGTCAATAAGCTCGAGGAGGAGAACCGTATCCTGAAGGGCATAATCGCCAAGAAGATCATGACACCAACCGTGAAGAAGGAGAAATAATCACATGGGTATGGGCACTCCCCTTGGCTACTGCCAAGCTTGGGGGAGGTGCCCCGGTATCCTATCACCATCACACTCCTATCTTTACCACTTTATTTAGTTCGATCCTTTTAGTAGTATCTTGAACTATTAGTTCGAAGTTTTGCTATCAAGTAGTTTTGAGTTTTTCGTTGTGATCTCTTTTTGTAAGCGAGTCCGTGTGCTATCTATAATAAAGATTAGTGTTGAGTCAAGGGCTTTGCTATGTTGCTATGATCTTGAGAAAGTAGAAAGAACAAAAGAGTTCATATTGATCTTATGGATAGTGATAACTTCGCATATAAAAAGTATGGGGCTAGGGTATTGATCCGCCATATCAGCATTAATGTGTATCTCCTCATGCTCCTCCGTGTCACCTGCATGATTAGCAGTAAGCACGGCATGTGTCTCTTCATCCAAATCACTAGCGGAGGAGTACTCACCATCTTGTCGCACAATGAATGTATGTATATTTGGGCAGCCCCTCATCAAGTGCCCGCCACCTTTGCATATATGACACTTCATGTCTCTTGTGTGTCCATATGAGGTGGTGGGTGCTAGAGATATTGCTTTCGAAGCCGCAGAGGATTGTGGAGCTGATTTTGAACTTGTTGGGAATGCACCATTGTTCGAGATATGTGGTGTTGCCTCAGTAGTGGGTGGGATAGTTGGAGAGTGTGTCCATGATGAGTGATGACCTGCAGAAAAGTTACCTCATCCCTTGTTGTGTCGTCCCTGTACTTCCCTTTCAGCTTTACAAGCAAAATAAAACAAACGAGTAATATAATTGTACTCCTTATAGTCCAATATATTCTGAATATCACGATTCAAACCACCTAAAAATCTAGCCATCATAGCATGATCCCGTGACTAACTACTTAGTCACATTGAGCTCAGTATGATGATGCATTACCGAGTGGGCCCAGAGATACCTCTCCGTCATACGGAGTGACAAATCCCAGTCTCGATTCCTGCCAACCCAACAAACACTTTCGGAGATACCTGTAGTGCACCTTTATAGTCACCCAGTTACGTTGTGATGTTTGGTACACCCAAAGCACTCCTACGGTATCCGGGAGTTACACAATCTCATGGTCTAAGAAAATGATACTTGACATTAGAAAAGCTTTAGCAAACGAACTACACGATCTTGTGCTATGCTTAGGATTGGGTCTTGTCCATCACATCATTCTCCTAATGATGTGGTCCCGTTATCAATGGCATCCAATGTCCATTGTCAGGAAACCATGACCATCTGTTGATCAACGAGCTAGTTAACTAGAGGCTCACTAGGGACATGTTGTGGTCTCTGTATTCACACATGAATTGCGGTTTCCGGTTAATACAATTATAGCATGAATAATAGAAAATTATCATGAACAAGGAAATACAATAATAACCATTTTATTATTGCCTCTAGGGCATATTTCCAACAGTCTCCCACTTGCACTAGAGTCAATAATCTAGTTCACATCACTATGTGATTGTAATGAATCAACACCCATGGGATTGGATCATATCTCGCTTGTGAGAGAGGTTATTAGTCAACGGATCTGAACCTTTTAGATCCTGTGTGCTTTGCAAATCTCTATGTCATCTCCTAGATGCAGCTACCATGCTCTATTTGGAGCCATTCCAAATAATAGTTCTACTATACGAATCCGGTTTACTACTCAGAATAATCCGGATTAGTGTCATAGTTTGCATCGGCGTAACCCATTACGACGAACTCTTTTACCACCTCCATAATCGAGAAAATTCCTTAGTCAACTAGTTACTAAGGATAAGTATGACCACTGTCATGTGATCCATTCCTGGATCACACTTGTACCCCTTGACTGACTCATGGCAAGGCACACTTTAGGTGCGGTACACGGCATAGCATACTGTAGAGCCCATGTCTGAAGCATAGGGGACAACCTTCGTCCATTCTCTCTCTTCTCCCGAGGTCATTTCTTGAGTATTACTCAATACTCACATCTTATAACACAGCCAAGAACTCCTTCTTCGCCGATCTATTTTGAACTTCTTCAAAATCTTGTCACGGCATGTATTCATTTGAAAGTATTATTGAGCGTTTTTTATCTATCCTTATAGATCTTGATGCTCAATGTTCAAGTAGCTTAATCCAGGTTTTCCATTGAAAAACACCTTTCAAATACCCTATATGCTTTCTAGAAATTCTATATCATTTCTGATCTACAATACGTCAACAACATATACTCATCAGAAATTCTATAGTGCTCCCACTCACTTCTTTGGAAATACAAGTTTCTCATAAACTTTGTATAAATCCAAAATATTTGATCATCTCATCAAAGCGTATATTCCAACTCCGAGATGCTTACTCCAGTCCATAGAAGGATTTCTGGAGCTTTGCATACTTGTTAGCATCTTATAGGATTGACAAGACCTTCTGGTTGTATCATATACAACCTTTCCTCATGAAAATTGTCGAGGAAACAATGTTTTGACATCCTATCTGGAAGATTTCATAAATAATGCAATAACTGCTAATATAATTCCAACAGACTCTTTAGCATCGCCACGAATGAGAAAGTCTCATCGTAGTCAACTCCTTGGACTTGTCGAAAAACATCTTAACGACAAGTCGAGCTTTCTTAATGGTGATACTTACCATGATTGTTCGTCTTCCTTTTAAAATCCATCTGTACCCAACAGCCTTACGACCATCAAGTAGTTCTTCCAAAGTCTACACTTTGTTTTCATACATGGATCCTCTCTGGGATTTTATGGCCTCGATCCATTCGTCGGAATTCGGGCCCACCATCGCTTCTCCATAGCTCGTAGATTCATTGTTGTCTAGCAACATGACCTCCAAGACACGATTACCGTACCACTCTGAAGCAGTACATGTCCTTGTTGTCCTACGAGGTTTGGTAGTGACTTGATCCGAAGTTTCATGATCACTATCATCAACTTCCACTTCAATTGATGTAGGTGCCACAGGAACAACTTCCTGTGCCCTGATACACACTGGTTGAAGTGATGGTTCAATAACCTTATCAAGTCTCCACCATCCTCCCACTCAATTCTTTCGAGAGAAACTTTTCCTTGAGAAAGGACCCGTTTAAGAAACAATCACTTTTGCTTCCAAATCTGAAATAGGAGGTATACTCAACTGTTTTGGGTGACCTATGAAGATGCATTTATCCGTTTTGGGTTCGATCTTACTAGGATGAAACTTTTCACATAAGCATCGCAGCCCCAAACTTTTAAGAAACGACAGCTTAGGTTTCTCTATACCATAGTTCATACGTTGTCATCTCAACGGAATTACGTGGTGCCCTATTAAAGTGAATGCAGTTGTCTCTAATTCCTAATCCATAAACGATAGTGGTTATTCGATAAGAGACATCATGGTATGCCCCATATCCAATAGGGTGCATCTATGATGTTTGGACACACCATCACACTATGGTGTTCCAGGCGGTATTAGTTGTGAAACAATTTCCACAATGTCTTAATTGTGTACCAAACTCGCAACTCAGATATTCATCTCTATGATCATATCATAGACATTTGTATCCTCTTGTCACGACGATCTTCAACTTCAAACTGAAATTACTTGAACCTTTCAATAATTCAGACTCGTCCAAACGTAACAAGATGTCCTGTAGTTGTGTGTTGGCAACACCTTGTGCATCCTCAATGGCCTTGAGCCTCTCTTCTGCCACAATCTGAGCACCCTCAAGTTGGGCGAGCTGCTCGCTGGTGACTGTCACATCCGCGGTGAGACCCTCAAGTGTGGGTTGATCCTGTGCCATTGTTAGCGAAAGACAAAAAACACAAAGTGTATAATCCCTATCAACTAGTAGGACATGGTGAAGAAAGATTGCTCACACTCAAGCTTAGTATCAAATTCTTACTTGTTCTTACCAATGCAACAGGTGGTGATCGGCGCGTTGGTGTTGGCTTCAAACGACCGATGAAGATTGGATGGAGCGATAACCAGGAATCAGTAGTGTCGGCACCTGTACTTATTGGTAGGAAAAAGTGTAGCTTGGCAAAGGTTTCTCAACTCACAATATCGGTGGCACAATTTAGCAAAAAGCAATGCAAGTTGAATAATTGCTCAAACTCCTAACTAGTGCTGGCAGTCGACTAGTAAGAGATAAAATAATCTAAGCCCAGATACTGAATCAAATGAGTGGAAGCCGGTGAAAATATGTGACAGCTCTAAGTAGCTAGATATAAGTGAAGTACAAACAAGTGTATGACAAAGCTAGAAAAGATATAATAGCTGGAGTGCCAACCACAACAAAAATAATGTCCAGAGTAGCTAATAGAATAAAGCAGTCCAAAAAATATGCTAGTCGGCCTGATCTTTTTTTGTTTCTCAACTTTTTTTTGCTTTTTTTTCTTCTTTTTCTATCTTTTTTCTTTCTTCTTTTTTTGCTTTTTTTTTCTTCTCTTTCCTACTTTTTTTTTCTTTCAAGCCGGTAGCAAGCAGAAGTCACGTGCCAAAGATGATAGCTGATTCACTAAAGAAAAATTGATTGCTGATGGGACGTGTGCTTCTAGCGGTGGTATGAATCAAGTATTGATGGATGGATGTCCTGATGGAAACAATATGCTTGGGCACTAGCGGTAGAAGGCTGGGGTGTGCGCGCAGTACTATGTGGAAGCGCGGAAAGCAAGGATTGTTTATTTTAATATAGGACAGCAGATGTAACCGATGCGGTGTTAGATTGCATGCAGGAATCTGCAAAACTAGAAACAACTGATGCAATCTTGCCTTTGTCTGTATCTTTCCAGATTACAGAGGACTAGAGGAGCGTGCGGCGGAAAATACGCTGGACAAAAACAAAGTTCAATCTAGTAGACAATTTTCTCTCAGACTAATCTAGACCAGCACTAGTATTAGATGAAAAAAATTCAACTAAGCAAATACCAGATGCAAAAATTGCTAAAGGCTAAAATGATAGGTGCAGTGGATGAACTAATCTATTTTTTTGGCTTTTTTGTGGGTTGTAGGACTGAAAAATAATCTAACCAAATAAAATTGTAAATCTCTCACCGATGAACATGAAAACTGATACCACTTGATGTGCACTGGGACCCGATCTTTCGATGAGAGGAAGATAACTACGATTTTGGGTGGGACTTGACCCTCACGATCCAGCTACCAACCGTACAGGGAGAACCGTACACGACTGATATCCACGACAATCGCTAAACCAACTCCACGGCGTTATCGACCGAGCCAACGGCGCGATCGACCTATCTACGAAGGATTTTTCCTGCAAGCAAATCGAAGAGCATGCAAGAAAATAATAGCCAAGCAATCTCAAAATTGCGAATATGCTAGATGGGATTAATCTCACAAGATGGGGTTCCGATAGGATGTCTTGACGGTCGCACTAGCCGCTACGAGCGAAGACAAATAAAAGCAGCAATATAGCTAAACTTCTCTAAACAAAACCCGAATCTAAACCCTGACAAACGCTAACTATTTATTGAATACGGCCCCATGGTTGTCGGTCGGTACTGCGCGTTGTCGTGTACAATGTGGAATCCTTCAAGTAAGGCCGAATCCAATTGATGCAATGGGCCGGCGTGTACTTCCGAAGCAGCCAAAAGAAATCCAAGGACACGTGGCCTATTCTGGTCCATGAAATCTAATCCTTCTTTGCTTCTCTTGCACTTGTTAGTTGTAGACGTAGCATGCATGATGGATGATTCGGTTGAGCCCATGCATGCAATTAGCACAAATGCTTGTAGATTCAAGACAGAATGAGTTTCATCTTCTAACTCTCTATCACTTTCTCTCCTGAGTACAAGAAAATTGACACATGAGTGTAACATCATATTCTCATTAGTTAAATTATAAGTACAAAGGAGCGACAGAACCTGATTATTTATTTGTCTCACCGCGCTCTAGTCATAGGTCCAGGTGCAACTGTGTCAACGATGTCTCGTGTAATATTTGTAGATGTATTTATGGTATCTATGTCCACATCATCCCCCTTTTCTTGAAAATAAAGCCGTCCTCGGCTTTTATTTATCTGGAACACAACATAGAGCAAAGAAAAAATAGATGCAACACATATAGGCCGTTGCAAAGGCATTAGCGCATCAGGGTGTGATAATTTTGTAATAACGCCACTATGAATATCATGACAAATTTTATCCCACACATAGTCTATATATGAATGATATGGATGCAAATTAACTATTTGGGCGCACGGTATATCCAGAGCACAAGTTGGGATATTGAATGGAAAGATTTGAAAATTGATGGCAAGCATAGTGTAGGTAGTACGATCCGATGACTTAGCCTTCTCATCATTAATTATTTCATCGGGGGTCATGGGAAGCAAAATAATGGTCTTTCCTTCAAACGCGAGAGTATAAGAATTTGTTCTACCATGATGGGTGACACTATTATCATATTGCCAAGGTCGACCTAACAATAAAGAACAAGCTTGCATAGGAACGACATCACAGTCAACAAAATCATGGTACGAACCAAGTGTAAAATGGACCCTGACACGACGTGTTACCTTCAACTTACCACAGTTGTTGAACCATTGGATGTAATATGGATGGGGGTGTCTTATAGTGGTGAGGCAAAGCTTCTCTACCATCTCAATACTCGCCAAATTATTACAGCTTCCACCATCAATGATCACACGAACAGAATGCCCTTTGACAACAAACTTAGTTTGAAAAAGATTATGGCGTTGAGGCATCTCAGTATGCCCAACTTGGGTACTAAGTACTCGCATGGTTACAAGGCTAGGGTATTGATCCGCCATATCAGCATTAATGTGTATCTCCTCATGCTCCTCCGTGTCACCTGCATGATTAGCAACAAGCATGCCATGTGTCTCTTCATCCAAATCACTAGCGGAGGAGTACTCACCATCTTGTCGCACAATGAATGTACGTTTATTTGGGCAGTCCCTTATGAAGTGCCCGCCACCTTTGCATATATGACACTTCATGTCTCTTGTGCGTCCAGATGAGGTGGTGGGTGCTAGAGATATTGCTTTCGAAGCCGCAGAGGATTGTGGAGCTGATTTTGAACTTGTTGGGAATGCACCATTGTTCGAGATATGTGGTGTTGCCTCAGTAGTGGGTGGGATAGTTGGAGAGTGTGTCCATGATGAGTGATGACCTGCAGAAAAGTTACCTCGTCCCTTGTTGTGTCATCCCTATACCTCCCTTTCAGCTTTACAAGCAAAATGAAACAAACGAGTAATAGAATTGTACTCCTTATAGTCTAATATATCCCGAATATCACGATTCAAACCACCTAAAAATCTAGCCATCATAGCATCGTCGGTTTCAACTAATCCACATCGCGCTAAGCCAGTTTACAGTTCTTGATAATAATCCTCTACAGAGTTGCTACCTTGTTTTAAACGTTGCAATTCATTTAGTTTATCACGAGCATAATATGAAGAAACATAACGCTGTCGCATAGCTCATTTTAAGCATCCCAATTAGTAGGTATATTATTTGCATTAATACGACAATTCACTCCACCACATGGAAGCAAAGTTTGTAAATTCACTAGTGGCTGCCCTAACTCTTTGGTTCTCAGGAATATCATGACATGCAAATTTTTGTTCAACGGAAAGTTCCTAGTCAAGATAAACATCTGGATTATATTTACCATTGAAAGCAGGAACAATAAATTTGATTTTGGCACTAGAGTGTTCATAATCTCTAACATCATACCTAGGTAGACCTCGTGCCATACCTTGACGGTTGAAACGTAGTTGTTGATGAGCACGGTCATTGTGGCGGTCGTCCTCGGTGTCACCAGAATAATCCTCGTAGTTGTCCCCATGTCGCTCATGGACGCGAGGAGGAATTTGTGGGTGTTGGTTTATGGTGGCAACATCGGTGGCAGTAGCGGGGTGATGTGGATGACCCATTGGCACACGTCGAGCTCGTGAAGTAGCGGCAACATCCGTGGAATTGTGAGGAACAGCGTTATTGTTGACGTGGGGTGTAGTCTGCAGCTCGTCCAAACGTAACAAGATGTCATGTAGTTGTGTGTTGGCAACACCTTGTGCATCCTCAATGGCCTTGAGCCTCTCTTCTGCCACAATCTGAGCACCCTCAAGTTGGGCCAGCCGCTCGCTGGTGACTTTCACATCCGCGGTGAGACCCTCAAGTGTGGGTTGATCCTGTACCATTGTTAGCGAAAGAGAAAAAACACAAAGTGTATAATCCCTGTCAACTAGTAGGACGTGGTGAAGAAAAATCGCTCACACTGAAGCTTAGTATCAAATTCTTACTTGTTCTTACCAATGCAACATGTGGTGATCGGCGCGTTGATGTTGGCTTCAAACGACCGATGAAGATTGGATGGAGCGATAACCAGGAATCAGTAGTGTCGGGACCTGTACTTATTGGTAGGAAAAAGTGTAGCTTGGCAAAGGTTTCTCAACTCACAATATCAGTGGCACAATTTAGCAAAAAGCAATGCAAGTTGAATAATTGCTCAAACTCCTAACTAGTGCTGGCAGTCGACTAGTAAGAGATATAATAATCTAAGCCCAGATACTGAATCAAATGAGTGGAAGCCGGTGAAGATATGTGACAGCTCTAGGTAGCTAGATATAAGTGAAGTACAAACAAGTGTATGACAAAGCTCGAAAAGATATAATAGATGAAGTGCCAACCACAACAAAAATAATGTTCAGAGTAGCTAATAGAATAAAGCAGTCCAAAAAATATGCTAGTCGGCATGATCTTTTTTGTTTCTCAACTTTTTTTGCTTTTTTTCTTTTTTTCTATCTTTTTTCTTTCTTCTTTTTTTTCTTCTCTTTCCTACTTTTTTTTTCTTTCAAGCCGGTAGCAAGCAAAAGTCACGTGCCAAAGATGATAGCTGATTCACTAAAGAAAAATTGATTGCTGATGGGACGTGTGCTTCTAGCAGTGGTATGAATCAAATATTGATGGATGGATGTCCTGATGGAAACGATATTCTTGGGCACTAGCGGCAGAAGGCTGGGGTGTGCGCGTAGTACTATGTGGAAGCGCGGAAAGCAAGGATTGTTTATTTTAATATAGGACAGCAGATGTAATCGAAGCGGTGTTAGATTGCATGCAGGAATCTGCAAAACTAGAAACAATCGATGCAATCTTGCCTTTGTCTGTATCTCTCCAGATTACAGAGGACTAGAGGAGCGTGCGGCGGAAAATACACTGGACCAAAACAAAGTTCAATCTAGTAGACAATTTCCTCTCGGACTAATCTAGACCAGCACTAGTATTAGATGAATGTAACCAAAAATTCAAGTAAGCAAATACTAGATGCAAAAATTGCTAAAGGCTAAAAAGATAGGTGCAGCGGATGAACTAATCTATTTTTTTGGCTTTTTTGTGGGTTGTAGGACTGAAAAATAATCTAACCTAATAAAACTGTAAATCTCTCACCGATGAACCTGAAAACTGATACCACTTGATGTGCACTGGGACCCGATCTTTCGATGAGAGGAAGATAACTACGATTTTGGGTGGGACTTGACCCTCACGATCCGGCTACCAACCGTACACGACTGATATCCACGGCAATCGCTGAACCAACTCCACGGCGTTATCGACCGAGCCAACGGCGTGATCGACCTATCCATGAAGGTTTTTTCCTGCAAGCAAATCGAAGAACATGCAAGAAAATAATAGCCAAGCAATCTCAAAATTGAGAATATGCTAGATGGGATTAATCTCACAAGATGGGGTTCCAATAGGATGTCTTGACGGTCGCACTAGCCGCTACGAGCGAAGACAAATAAAAGCAGCAATATAGCTAAACTTCTCTAAAGAAAACTCGAATCTAAACCCTAAC
The DNA here is from genome assembly GCF_002162155.2 of Triticum dicoccoides. Classification (NCBI taxonomy): domain Eukaryota; kingdom Viridiplantae; phylum Streptophyta; class Magnoliopsida; order Poales; family Poaceae; genus Triticum; species Triticum dicoccoides. The sequence goes on from NC_041391.1 coordinate 132,474,570, forward strand.
AAACGCTAACTATTTATTGAATACGGCGTCGTGGTTGTCGGTTGGTACTGCACACTGTTGTGTCCAATGTGGACTCCTTCAAGGAAGGCCGAATCCAATTGATGCGATGGGCCGGCGTGTACTTCCGAAGCAGCCAAAAGAAATCCAAGGACATGTGGCCTATTCTGGTCCATGAAATCTAATCCTTCTTTGCTTCTCTTGCACTTGTTAGTTGTAGACGTAGCATGCATGATGGATGGTTCGGTTGAGCCCATGCATGCAATTAGCACAGTTGCTTGTAGATTCAAGACAGAATGATTTTCATCTTCTAACTCTTTATCACTTTCTCTCCTGAGTACAAGAAAATTGACACATGAGTGTAACATCATATTCTCATTAGTTAAATTATAAGTACAAAGGAGCGATAGAACCTGATTATTTATTTGTCTCGCACGCGCTCTAGTCATAGGTCCAGGTGCAACTGTGTCAACGATGTCTCGTGTAATATTTGTAGATGTATTTATGGTATCTATGTCCACATCAGCGCCCCCTTGTTCCTGGGCCCCCTGGTGGGCCCCAGGGGTCCATCTTCTGCTATATGAAGGGTCTTGTCCTGGAAAAAAATCATGGGCAAGCTTACGGGACGAAACTCCGCCGCCACGAGGCGGAACCTTGGCGGAATCAATCTAGGGCTCTGGCGGAGCTGTTCTGTCGGGGACACTTCCCTCCAGGAGGGGTAAATCATCACCAACGTCATCACCAACGATCCTCTCATCGGGAGGGGGTCAATCTCCATCAACATCTTCACCAGCACCATCTCATCTCAAAACCCTAGTTCATCTCTTGTATCCAATCTTGTATCAAAACCACAAATTGGTACCTGTGGGTTGCTAGTAGTGTTGATTACTCCTTGTAGTTGATACTAATTGGTTTACTTGGTGGAAGATCATATGTTCAGATCCTTTATGCATATTATTACACCTCTGATTATGAACATGAATATCCTTTGTGAGTAGTTATGTTTGTTCCTGAGGACATGGGTGAAGTCTTGCTATTAGTAGTCATGTGAATTTGGTATTCGTTCGATATTTTGATGAGATGTATGTTGTCTCTCCTCTAGTGGTGTTATGTGAACGTCGACTACATCACACTTCACCATTATTTGGGCCTAGAGGAAGGCATAGGGAAGTAATAAGTAGATGATGGGTTGCTAGAGTGACATAAGCTTAAACCCTAGTTTATGCGTTGCTTCGTTAGGGGTTGATATGGACCCATATGTTTAATGCTATGGTTAGGTTTACCTTAATACTCCTTTTTGTAGTTGCGGATGCTTGCAATAGGGGTTAATCATAAGTGGGATGCTTGTCCATGTCAGGGCAGTACCCAAGTGCCGGTCCACCCACATATCAAATTATCAAAGTACCGAACGTGAATCATATGAACGTGATGAAAACTAGCTTAACGATAATTCCCAATGTGTCCTCAGGAGCTCCTTCCTCATTATTAGAATTTGTCTAGGCTTATCCTTTGCTACATAAAGGATTGGGCCACCTTGCTGCACTTTATTTACTTTATTTACTTTTTGCTCGTTACTATTTATCTTATCACAAAACTATCAATCATCTACTATTTCAGTGCTTGCAGAGAAAACCTTACTGAAAACCGCTTATCATTTCCTTCTGCTCCTCGTTGGGTTCAACACTCTTACTTATCAAAAGGACTACGATAGATCCCCTACACTTGTGGGTCATCAAAAACTAAGACACATACGACAAATAAACTTGGTTAATTTCAGTATGTCAAGAGAAGTGCTACTTGATATCCCGACTAATATTCCATGCGAGTTAGATGGATATTTGTTGGGCTTCGAAGCGCAAGGGCTTGCAGTAAGCAATCAGTTTTACCTCAGTGAAGAACCAAGGTATAATATGCAGAGTTCTCCTAACAAGTCAGTGATCAGTACATGCACTCAATTAAGAAACTTGTTGTTGGTTCCCCAACACTTCTAGTGAGGTTGCCATCTCAGTAGCTTAGCTAGTCACAAGTATTAACGTATGGAGTGTTGGGAATTGGATTGTAATGCAAAAAATGAAAGTGTAATGATTGTAAAGAACAAAAAACAAAGTGACCGAGGTTGTTATTATGAACAATAAATGACCGGGATACATAAACTTCACTAGTGGCATCTCTCCATGAAATCATAGGTGTGCTGAACAAATTATACTTATGTATTGATTAAATAGTGTTTATGATGTGGGATAGACATATCTTCTTTTCTGAACACTCTTGCTTAACTTGTGGACTTAGCACTTGCTCTAATGAATAAAATGTTGAAAATATGCCCTAGAGGCAATAATATTGTATTATTATATTTACATATTCATAATTAAGTGTTTACAATTCATGTTATAACTGCTATGATCATGGAATATGCAATTCAGTGGAAAACTCATATGCATGTGTGAAATGATAAACAGATAATTCCTAGTCTCACCTCTAAGACTAGCTGAAGTGTTGTTAATGATCATGTTTTCCAGATCTTAGGATATCGTTAAGTGTAACGATAGTCCTAAAACAACATTGAGATTATGATGTTGGAAGAACAATCATATTGAATCGACCCAAACTTGTTTGTTATGAATTGAGATAATATCGTCTATAATCAATTGTAGTAACACACAGCTTTAACATGTGATTTTGCTCCTTAGATCATCAGAGTATCGTAGTCACTTCTTACCATATGGTGGACTTTGGGGTTGATCAAACATCACCTGTAACACGGTGATCATAATGACAACTTACAGGTTCATCAGAAAGTTTGACAAGGGACTAGATAGCTCGAGAGTGGGATTTGCTCCTCCGATGATGAGAGATATTCTTATGGCCCTCCTGTTGTGATGACATCCATCATCGTCTGGTCAGAAACAGGTGACGAGAAAGAAGAACAAAAACGGTAACGATGATTTTGGTATGGTAAGCATGTGATGACTTAGGAGGATACCGATGCATACCGGGTTTTGTAAAGTACCGGGAAGTGATACATCCATTTGCATCATGTTTACCTACTGTTATTTATGTTGTTTTATTGCATAATAGTGCCTTTTGGAGTAATTCTAATGCCTTTTCTCTCATAATATGCAAGGTACACACAAAGAGGGAGCATTCCGGCAGCTGGAAATTTGGACCTGAAAAAGCTACGTCAGGCCACCTATTCTGCACAACTCCAAATGAACTGAAACTTCACGAGGAATTTTTATGGAATAAATGAGAATTATTGGAGCCAATAAGTACTGGAGGGGCCCCACCAGGTGGGCACAACCCACCTGGGCGCGCCAGGGAGCCCAGGCGGGCCCTGGTGGGTTGTGCTCACCTCGGCCCACCTCCGGTGCCCCTCTTCTGGTACATAAGTCATTTTGACCTAGCAAAAATAAGGAGAGGACTTTCAGGACGAAGCGCCTCCATCTCGAGGAGGAACTTGGGCAGGAGCACTTTTGCCCTCTAGCGGAGCGATTCTGCCGGGGGAACTTCCCTCCCGGAGAGGGAAATCATCGTCATCATCATCACCAACAACTCTCCCATCTTGGGGAGGGCAATCTCCATCAACATCTTCAACATCACCATCTCCTCTCAAACCCTAGTTCATCTCTTGTGTTCAATCTTTGTACCGGAACTATAGATTGGTGCTTGTGGGTGACTAGTAGTGTTGATCACATCTTGTAGTTTATTACTATATGGTTTATTTGGTGGAAGATTATATGTTCAAATCCATTATGCTATTTAATACCCCTCTGATCTTGATCATGATTATCATTTGTGAGTAGTTACTTTTGTTCTTGAGGTCACAGGAGAAATCATGTTGCAAGTAATCATGTGAACTTGATATGTGTTTGATATTTTGATGATATGTATGTTGTGATTCCCTTAGTGGTGTCATGTGAACATCGACTACATGACACTTCACCATATTTGGGCCTAAGGGAATGCATTGTGGAGTAGTTATTAGATGATGGGTTGCAAGAGTGACAGAAGCTTAAACCCTACTTTATGCACTATTCCATAAGGGACCGATTGGATCCAAAAGTTTAATGTTATGGTTAGAATTTATTCTTAATACTTTTCTCGTAGTTGCGGATGCTTGCGAGGGGGTTAATAATAAGTAGGAGGTTTGTTCAAGTAACAACAACACCTAAGCACCGGTCTACCCACATACCAAATTATCAAAGTAGCGAACACGAATCGAACCAACATGATGAAAGTGTTGGAAATATGCCCTAGAGGCAATAATAAAAGGATTATTATTATATTTCCTTGTTCATGATAATTGTCTTTTATTCATGCTATAATTGTATTATCCAGAAATCGTAATACTCGTGTGAATACATAGACCACAATATGTCCCTAGTAAGCCTCTAGTTGACTAGCTCGTTGATCAACAGATAGTCATGGTTTCCTGACTATGGACATTGGATGTCATTGATAACGGGATCACATCATTAGGAGAATGATGTGATGGACAAGACCCAATCCTAAGCATATCACAAGATCGTGTAGTTCATTTTGCTAGAGCTTTTCCAATGTCAAGTATCTTTTCCATAGACCATGAGATCATGTAACTCCCGGATACTGTAGGAGTGCTTTGGGTGTACCAAACATCACAACATAACTGGGTGACTATAAAGGTGCACTACAGGTATCTCCGAAAGTGTCTGTTGGGTTGACATGGATTGAGACTGGGATTTGTCACTCCGTATGACGGAGAGGTATCTCTGGGACCACTCGGTAATGCATCATCATAATGAGCTCAAAGTGACCAAGTGGTTGGTCACGGGATCATGCATTACGGTACGAGTAAAGTGACTTGCCGGTAACGAGACTGAACGAGGTATTGGGATACCGACGATCGAGTCTCGGGCAAGTAACGTACCGATTGACAAAGGGAATTGTATATGGGGTTGCTTTAATCCTCGACATCATGGTTCATCCGATGAGATCATCGTGGAACATGTGGGAGCCAACATGGGTATCCAGATCCCGCTGTTGGTTATTGGCCGGATAGCTGTCTCAGTCATGTCTGCATGATTCCCGAACCCGTAGGGTCTACACACTTAAGGTTCGGTGACACTAAGGTTATTAGGAAGACTTGTATGTGATTACTGAATGTTGTTCGGAGTCCCGGATAAGATCCCGGACGTTACGAGGAGTTCTGGAATGGTCCAGAGGTGAAAATTTATATATGGGAAGTTGTCATACGGTCACTGGAAAGTTTCTGGGGCATATCGGTATTGTATCGGGGCCACCGGAGGGGTTCCGGGGTCCACCGGGAGGGGAAAACCTCTCTCGGAAGGCCTCATGGGCCGTAGTGGGAAGGGAACCAGCCCCTGGAGGGCTGAGCGTAACCCCCCCCCTTGGGCCCATGCGCCTAGGGTTGGGGGGGAAACCCTAGTGGGGGCGCCCCCCTTGCTTGGGGGGCAAGCCCCCTCCCTTGGCCACCGCCCCCCCTCTAGATCTCATCTAGAGGGGGCCGTCCCCCTTCCCCCTTCCCCTATAAATAGAGGGGCGAGGGGAGGGCTGCAAACAACATCCAAGGCGCAGCCCCTCCCCTCCCCAACACATCTCCTCCTCCGCGTGAGCTTGGCGAAGCCCTGCCGGAGAACTGCCACTCCATCACCACCACGCCGTCGTGCTGATGTTGGAGCCTTCTTCCTCAACCTCTCCTTCCCCCTTGCTGGATCAAGAAGGAGGATACGTCATCCGCTCCGTACGTGTGTTGAACGCGGAGGTGCCGTCCGTTCGGCACTTGGTCATCGGTGATTTGGATCACGACGAGTACGACTCCCTCAACCCCGTTCTCTTGAACGCTTCCGCTCGCGATCTACAAATGTATGTAGATGCACTCCTATCACTCGTTGCTACATGAACTCATAGATGGATCTTGGTGAAACCGTAGATTTTTTTTTATTTTCTGCAACGTTCCCCAACAGTGGCTTCATGAGCTAGGTCTATGCATAGTTCTCTATTGCACGAGTAGAACACAAATTTGTTGTGGGTGTAGATGTTGTCAACTTTCTTGCCGCTACTAGTCTTATTTTGCTTCAGCGGTATTGTGGGATGAAGCGGCCCGAACCGACCTTACACGTACGCCTACGTGAGACAGGTTCCACCGACTGACATGCACTAGTTGCATAAGGTGGCTAGCGGGTGTCTGTCTCTCCCACTTTAGTTGGAGCGGATTCGATGAAAAGGGTCCTTATGAAGGGTAAATAGAAGTTGACAAATCACGTTGTGGCTTTTTCGTAGGTAAGAAAACATTCTTGCTAGAACCCTATTGCAGCCACGTAAAAGAAGCAACAACAATTAGAGGACGTCTAACTTGTTTTTGCAGCAATTGCCTTGTGATGTGATATGGCCAAAAGTTGTGATGAATGATGAATGATATATTGTGATGTATGAGATCATGTTCTTGTAATAGGAATCACGACTTGCATGTAGATGAGTATGACAACCGGCAGGAGCCATAGGAGTTGTCTTAATTATTGTATGACCTGCGTGTCAATGATTTAACGCCATGTAATTACTTTACTTTATTGCTAAACCGTTAGCCATAGTAGTAGAAGTAATAGTTGGCGAGCAACTTCATGGAGACACGATGATGGAGATCATGGTGTCGTGCCGGTGATGAAGATGATCATGGAGCCCCGAAGATGAGATCAAAGGAGCTATATGATATTGGTCATATCATGTCACTATTATATAATTGCATGTGATGTTTATTATGTTTATGCATCTTGTTTACTTAGAATGACGGTAGTAAATAAGATGATCCCTTATAATAATTTCAAGAAAGTGTTCCCCCTAACTGTGCGTCGTTGCTAAAGTTCGTCGTTTCGAAGCACCACATGATGATCGGGTGTGATAGATTCTTACGTTCACATACAACAGGTGTAAGACAGTTTTACACATGCAAAAACACTTAGGGTTAACTTGACGAGCCTAGCGTGTACAGACATGGCCTCGGAACACAGAGACCGAAAGGTCGAACATGAGTCGTATGGAAGATATGATCAACATGGAGATGTTCACCGATGATGACTAGTCCGTCTCACGTGATGATCGGACACGGTCTAGTCGACTCGGATCGTGTAACACTTAGATGACTAGAGGGATGTCTAATCTGAGTGGGAGTTCATTAAATAATTTGATTAGATGAACTTAATTATCATGAACTTAGTCTAAAACCTTTGCAAATATGTCTTGTAGATCAAATGGCCAACGCTCATGTCAACACGAACTTCAACGCGTTCCTAGAGAAAACCAAGCTGAAAGATGATGGCAGCAACTATACGGATTGGGTCCGGAACCTGAGGATCATCCTCATAGCTGCCAAGAAAGCATATGTCCTAGAAGGACCGCTAGGTGAAGCACCCATCCCAGAGAACCAAGATGTTATGAACGCTTGGCAGTCATGTGCTGATGATTACTCCCTCGTTCAGTATGGCATGCTTTACAGCTTAGAACCGGGGCTCCAAAAGAGTTTTGAGCAACATGGAGCATATGAGATGTTCGAGGAGCTGAAAATGGTTTTCCAAGCTCATGCCCGGGTCGAGAGATATGAAGTCTCCGACAAGTTCTATACTTGTAAGATGGAGGAAAATAGTTCTGTCAGTGAGCACATACTCAAAATGTCTGGGTTGCACAACCGCCTGTCCCAGCTAGACATTAACCTCCCGGACGAGGCGGTCATTGACAGAATCCTTCAGTCGCTCCCACCGAGCTACAAGAGCTTTGTGATGAACTACAATATGCAGGGGATGGTGAAAACTATTCCTGAAGTATTTTCAATGCTGAAGTCAGCAGAGGTAGAAATCAAGAAGGAACATCAAGTGTTGATGGTCAATAAAACCACTAAGTTCAAGAAGGGCAAGGGCAAGAAAAACTTCAAGAAGGATGGCAAGGATGTTGCCACACCCGGTAAGCCAGTTGCCGGGAAGAAGTCAAAGAATGGACCCAAGCCTGAGACTGAGTGCTTTTATTGCAAAGGGAAGGGTCACTAGAAGCGGAACTGCCCCAAATACTTAGCAGACAAGAAGGCCGGCAACAGTAAAGGTATATTTGATATACATGTAATTGATGTGTACCTTACCAGTACTCGTAGTAACTCCTGGGTATTTGATACCGGTGTCGTTGCTCATATTTGTAACTCATAGCAGGAGCTGTGGAATAAGCTGAGACTGGCGAAGGACGAGGTGACGATGCGCGTCGGGAATGTTGGGGAACGTAGTAATTTCAAAAATTTCCTACGCACACACAAGATCATGGTGATGCATAGCAACGAGAGGGGAGAGTGTTGTCTACATACCCTTGTAGACCGTAAGCGGAAGAGTTAGCACAACACGGTTTATGTAGTCGTACGTCTTCACGGCCCGACCGACCAAGCACCGAAACTACGGCACCTCCGAGTTCTAGCACACGTTCAGCTCGATGATGTCCCTCGAACTCCGATCCAGCCGAGTGTCGAGGGAGAGTTCAGTCAGCATGACGGCGTGGTGACGATCTTGATGTTCTACCGTCGCAGGGCTTCGCCTAAGCACCGCTACGATATTACCGAGGTGGACTATGGTGGAGGGGGGCACCGCACACGGCTAATAGATCCAAGGGATCAATTGTTGTGTCTTTGGTGCTAGCCCTGCCCCTCTATTTATATGTTGAGCCCCGGGGTCAAAACTTGGAGCAAAAGCCTCCTCAAAGTTGGTTTTGCCCGAAAGGCAAGAGTCCCACTCGGACTCCAGGACCAAACGCCACAATCCTTGGCGTCTGGCCCAGATGCCATGGGCCTCGGCGTCTGGCCCAGGGCCAGATGCCAGGGTCTCCGGCGTTTGGCCCCTGGCCTCCGCAAAACTCCTTTTGCACTAACCTAAAGCCTCATGGGCTTGACCCCTTGGCCTAACCATATCATCCAATATATGAATCTTTACGTCTCGACCATTTCGAGACTCCTCGTCATGTCCCCGATCTCATCCGGGACTCCGAACTCCTTAGGTACATCAAAACATGTAAACCCATAATATAACTGTCATCGAAACCTTAAGCGTGCGGACCCTACGGGTTCGAGAACAATGTAGACAAGACCTAGAACTATTCTCGGTCAATAACCAATAGCGGAACCTGGATGCTCATATTGGCTCCTACATATTCTACGAAGATCTTTATCGGTCAAACCGCATAACAACATACGTTGTTCCCTTTGTCATCGGTATGTTACTTGCCCGAGATTCGATCGTCGGTATCCAATACCTAGTTCAATCTCATTACTGGCAAGTCTCTTTACTCGTTATGTAATTCATCATTCCGTAACTAACTCATTAGCTACATTGCTTGCAAGGCTTATAGTGATGTGAATTACCGAGAGGGCACAGAGATACCTCTCCGACAATCGGAGTGACAAAACCTAATCTCGAAATACGCCAACCCAACATGTACCTTTGGAGACACCTGTAGTACTCCTTTATAATCACCCAGTTACGTTGTGACATTTGGTAGCATCCAAAGTGTTCCTCCAGTAAACGGGAGTTGCATAATCTCATAGTTACAGGAACATGTATAAGTCATGAAGAAAGCAATAGCAGAATACTAAACGATCGTGTGCTAAGCTAACGGAATGGGTCATGTCAAAAACATCATTCTCCTAATGATGTGATCCCGTTAATCAAATGACAACTCATGTCTATGGTTAGGAAACATAACCATCTTCGATTAACGAGCTAGTCAAGTAGAGGCATACTAGTGACACTATGTTTGTCTATGTATTCACACATGTATTATGTTTCCGGTTAATACAATTCTAGCATGAATAATAAACATTTATCATGATATAAGGAAATAAATAATAACTTTATTATTTCCTCTAGGGCATATTTCCTTCAGGGAATGGTTCCAAGGTCGATGTGATCGCCATCGGCACGCTACCTCTACATTTACCTACGGGATTAGTTTTAAACCTCAATAATTGTTATTTATTGCCAAGTTTGAGCATGAACATTGTATATGGATCTCGTTTGATACGAGATGGCTACTCATTTAAATCCGAGAATAATGGTTGTTCTATTTATATGAGATATATGTTTTATGGTCATGCCCCGATGGTCAATGGTTTATTCTTAATGAATCTCGAACGTAATGTTACACATATTCATAGTGTGAATACCAAAAGATGTAAAGTTGATAACGATAGTCTCACATACTTGTGGCACTGCCGCCTTGGTCACATTGGTGTCAAGCGCATGAAGAAGCTCCATGCTGATGGACTTTTAGAGTCTCTCGATTATGAATCATTTGACACATGCGAACCATGCCTCATGGGAAAAATGACCAAGACTCCGTTCTCTGGAACAATGGAGCAAGCAACCAACTTATTGGAAATCATACATACCGATGTGTGCGGTCCAATGAGCGTTGAGGCTCGCGGAGGATATCATTATGTTCTCACTCTCACAGATGACTTGAGTAGATATGGGTATGTCTACTTAATCAAACACAAGTCTGAGACCTTTGAAAAGTTCAAGGAATTTCAGAATGAGGTAGAGAATCAACGTGACCGAAAGATAAAGTTCTTACGATCAGATCGTGGAGGAGAATATTTAAGTCACGAATTTGGTACACACTTAAGGAAATGTGGAATCGTTTCACAACTCACGCCGCCTGGAACACCTCAGCGTAACGGTGTGTCCGAACATCGTAATCACACCCTATTGGATATGGTGCAATCTATGATGTCTCTTACCGATTTACCGCTATCATTTTGGGGATACGCTCTAGAGACAGCTACATTCACTTTAAATAGGGCTCCGTCTAAATCCGTTGAGATGACACCGTATGAATTATGGTTTGGGAAGAAACCTAAGCTGTCGTTTCTAAAAGTTTGGGGATGCGATGCTTATGTCAAGAAACTTCAACCTGAAAAGCCCGAACCCAAGTCGGAAAAATGTGTCTTCATAGGATACCCTAAGGAAACCATTGGGTATACCTTCTACTTAAGATCCAAGGGCAAGATCTTTGTTGCCAAGAACGGATCCTTTCTGGAAAAAGAGTTTCTCTCGACAGAAGTAAGTGGGAGGAAAGTAGAACTCGATGAAGTACTACCTCTTGAACCGGAAAGTGGTGCAGCTCAGGAAAATGTTCCTGTGGTGCCTACACCGGCTGGAGAGGAAATTAATGATGATGATCAAGGTACTTCGTATCAAGTTGCTACTGAACTTCGTAGGTCCACAAGGACACGTTCCACACCAGAGTGGTATGGCAACCCTGTCCTGGAAATCATGTTGTTAGACAACGGTGAACCTTCGAATTATGAAGAAGCGATGGCGGGCCCAGATTCCAACAAATGGCTTGAAGCCATGCAATCCGAGATAGAATCAATGTATGAAAACAAAGTATGGACTTTGACAGACTTGCCCGATGATCGGCGAGCGATAGAAAACAAATGGATCTTTAAGAAGAAGATGGACGCGGATGGTAATATTACCATCTATAAAGCCCGACTTGTCGCTAAGGGTTATCGGCAAGTTCAAGGGGTTGACTACGATGAGACATTCTCTCCCGTAGCGAAGCTGAAGTCCGTCCGAATCATGTTAAATTGCCGCATACTATGATTATGAGATATGGAAGATGGACGTCAAAACGGCATTCCTTAACGGACATCTTAAGGAAGAACTGTATATGATACAGCCGGAAAGTTTTATCGATCCTAAGAATGCTAACAAAGTATGCAAGCTCCAGCAATCCATTTATGGGCTGGTGCAAGCATCTCGGAGTTGGAACATTCGCTTTGATGAGATGATCAAAGCGTTTGGGTTTATGCAGACTTATGGAGAAGCCTGCGTTTACAAGAAAGTGAGTCGGAGCTCTGTAGCATTTCTCATATTATATGTAGATGACATACTTTTGATGGGAAATGATATAGAACTTTTGGACAACATAAAGGCCTACTTGAATAAGTGTTTTTCAATGAAGGACCTTGGAGAAGCTGCTTACATATTAGGCATCAAGATCTATAGGGATAGATCGAGACGCCTCATAGGTCTTTCACAAAGCACATACCTTGATAAGATTTTGAAGAAGTTCAAAATGGATCAGTCCAAGAAAGGGTTCTTGCCTGTATTGCAAGGTGTGAGATTGAGCTCGGCTCAATGCCCGACCACGGCAAAAGATAAAGAAGAGATGAGTGTCATCCCCTATGCTTCAGCCATAGGATCTATTATGTATGCCATGCTGTGTACCAGACTTGATGTAAACCTTGCCGTAAGTTTGGTAGGAAGGTACCAAAGCAATCCTGGCAAGGAACACTGGACAGCAGTCAAGAATATCCTGAAGTACCTGAAAAGGACAAAGGACATGTTTCTCATTTATGGAGGTGACGAAGAGCTCGTCGTAAAGGGTTACGTCGACGCTAGCTTCGACACAGATCTGGATGACTCTAAGTCACAAACCGGATACATGTATATGTTGAATGGTGGAGCAGTAAGCTGGTGCAGCTGCAAGCAAAGCATCATGGCGGGATCTACATGTGAAGCGGAGTACATGGCAGCCTCGGAGGCAGCGCATGAAGCAATTTGGGTGATGGAGTTCATCACCGACCTAGGAGTCATACCCAATGCGTCGGGGCCAATAAAACTCTTATGTGACAACACTGGAGCTATTGCCCTTGCCAAGGAGCCCAGGTTTCACAAGAAGACCAGGCACATCAAGCGTCGTTTCAACTCCATCCGTGAAAATGTTCAAGATGGAGACATAGATATTTGCAAAGTACATACGGATCTGAATGTTGCAGATCCGTTGACTAAACCTCTTTCGCGAGCGAAACATGATCAACACCAGAACTCTATGGGTGTTCGATTCATCACAATGTAACTAGATTATTGACTCTAGTGAAAGTGGGAGACTGTTGGAAATATGCCCTAGAGGCAATAATAAAAGGATTATTATTATATTTCCTTGTTCATGATAATTGTCTTTTATTCATGCTATAATTGTATTATCCAGAAATCGTAATACACGTGTGAATACATAGACCACAATATGTCCCTAGTAAGCCTCTAGTTGACTAGCTCGTTGATCAACAGATAGTCATGGTTTCCTGACTATGGACATTGGATGTCATTGATAACGGGATCACATCATTAGGAGAATGATGTGATGGACAAGACCCAATCCTAAGCATAGCACAAGATCGTGTAGTTCGCTTTGCTAGAGCTTTTCCAATGTCAAGTATCTTTTCCTTAGACCATGAGATCGTGTAACTCCTGGATACCGTAGGAGTGCTTTGGGTGTACCAAACGTCACAACGTAACTAGGTGACTATAAAGGTGCACTACAGGTATCTCCGAAAGTGTCTGTTGGGTTGACACGGATCGAGACTGGGATTTGTCACTCCGTATGACGGAGAGGTATCTCTGGGCCCACTCGGTAATGCATCATCATAATGAGCTCAAAGTGACCAAGTGTTTGGTCACGGGATGATGCATTACGGTACGAGTAAAGTGACTTGCCGATAACGAGACTAAACGAGGTATTGGGATACCGACGATCGAGTCTCGGGCAAGTAACGTGCCGATTGACAAAGGGAATTGTATACGGGGTTGCTTTAATCCTCGACATCGTGGCTCATCCAATGAGATCATCGTGGAACATGTGGGAGCCAACATGGGTATCCAGATCCCGCTGTTGGTTATTGGCCGGAGAGCTGTCTCGGTCATGTCTGCATGATTCCCGAACCCGCAGGGTCTACACACTTACGGTTCGGTGATGCTAGGGTTATTAGAAAGACTTGTATATGATTACCGAATGTTGTTCGGAGTCCCGGATAAGATCCAGGACGTTACGAGGAGTTCCGGAATGGTCCGGAGGTGAAAATTTATATATGGGAAGTTGTTATACGGTCACCAGAAAGTTTCGGGGGCATATCGGTATTGTACCGGGGCCACCGGAGGGGTTCCAGGGTTCATCGGGAGGGGAAAACCTCTCTCGGAGGGCCTGATGGGCTGTAGTGGGCAGGGAACCAGCCCCTGGAGGGCTGGGCGCAACCCCCCCCTTGGGCCCATGCGCCTAGGGTTGGGGGGGAAACCCTAGTGGGGGCGCCCCCCTTGCTTGGGGGGCAAGCCCCCTCCCTTGGCCGCCCCGCCTCTAGATCTCATCTAGAGGGGGCCGGCCCCTTCCCCCTTCCCCTATAAATAGAGGGGCGAGGGGAGGGCTGCAAACAACATCCAAGGCGCAGCCCCTCCCCTCCCCAACACATCTCCTCCTCCGCGTGAGCTTGGCGAAGCCCTGCCGGAGAACTGCCACTCCATCACCACCACGCTGTCGTGCTGCTGTTGGAGCCTTCTTCCTCAACCTCTCCTTTCCCCTTGCTGGATCAAGAAGGAGGAGACGTCATCCGCTCCGTACGTGTGTTGAACGCGGAGGTGCCGTCCGTTCGGCACTTGGTCATCGGTGATTTGGATCACGACGAGTACGACTCCCTCAACCCCGTTCTCTTGAACGCTTCCGCTCGCGATCTACAAAGGTATGTAGATGCACTCCTATCACTCGTTGCTAGATGAACTCATAGATGGATCTTGGTGAAACCGTAGAATTTTTTTTATTTTCTGCAACGTTCCCCAACAGAAAGTGACTCGATGAAATTCCTGTGTACCCTCAAGAACACTTTGCTTATCATAAGAGACTGTTTTGGCCTGTCGTTTGCCTCAAAAGGATTGGGCTACCTTGCTGCACTTTTGTTACTACTATTGTTACTTGCTCGTTGCAAATTATCTTGCTATCAAACTACTCTTTTACTTACAATTTCAGCACTTGCAGACATTACCTTGCTGAAAACCACTTGTCATTTCCTTCTGCTCCTCGTTGGGTTCGACACTCTTACTTATCGAAAAGGCTACAATTGATCCCATATACTTGTGGGTCATCATTGATTCACGCGATTGTAGTGCCCAGACATTCCGAGCACATGCTCACTAGCTGAGCTATTCTCCTCCATCTTGTAGGCAAAGTACTTGTCAGAGGTCTCATACCTCTCGACATGGGCATGAGTCTGAAATACCAATTTTAGCTATTGGAACATCTCATATGCTTCGTGGCGTTTAAAACATTTTTGAAATCCCGGGTCTAAGCCGTAAAGCATGGTGCACTAAACTATTAAGTAGTCATCATATCGAGTTTGCCAAACGTTCATAACGTATGCATTTGCTCCTGCAAAAGGTCTGTCATCTAGGAGGGCATTAAGGACATAATTCTTCTGTGCACCAATGAGGATAATCCTCATATCACAGACCCAGTCCGCATCATTGCTACCATCATATTTCAACTTAGTTTTCTCTAGGAACATATCAAAAATAGGGGAGCTATATCGCGAGCTATTGATCTACAACATAGATATGCAAAAACCATTAAGACTAAGTTCATGATTAATTTAAGTACAATTAATCAAATTACTAATGAACACCCACTTAAATTAACATCCCTCAAGTTATTTAAGTGATACATGGTCCAAATCAACTAACTCATGTCTGATCATCACGTGAGATGGGGTAGTCATCAATGGTGAACATCTCTATGTTGATCATATCTACTATATGACTCGTGTTCGACCTTTCGGTCTCCAGTGTTCCGAGGCCATGTCTGTATATGCTACGCTCGTCAAGTTTAACCCAAGTATTCCAGGTGGTTATGATGGTGAAGTGTCTGGCATGAGTAGAGCAGCCACAAAGTTGTCTTTTGACTTCTTGCCTCTTCTTTGTGGTGAAGGACGGGTGGTTGTTCCCTATGCTGGTTACACGATGCAAATCAAGGTTGTATGGGCAGCTTTATATATTTCAAAGGTGGATCCTTAGCCATAGGCATGGTGTTTGATAGTTGGTAGCATGGATGGCTTAGAACTGATATAACCTAGTGAAGTGCATTTGTCTGTTGCCGGTTGTAAGTCTGACATGTGCTTCTAGTTGTTAGCCCTTGTCGCATGGTTATGAGACGGTTATTGTGAGTATCGCATCTCTATTTATCAGGATGATGAACCCTTTGCGATTATTTTGCTGTTAGCATGATATATGTATTTATTCTGAGACGTCGTCTTATGGTTGTGAGATAGTTACTTTGCAACCTGCCATTATTAGCTGTAAAGATGGTTATTCTTCGTAAGCACTTCTCATTGCAAATAAGATGGCTCCTGTTGTATGCTCATACGACCAGGATGTGGGTTATGTGGTCATTCTTGTGGGTAGTCATTGTGTTTTGCTTTATTTTGTTATATACTACCTCGGTACCTAAATATATGACGTTTTGGAAGACTCTTTGTTGTTCTTTGTGACCTTGGGCTTCCTTTGTGATTCGAATTTGTATTGATTTGCGTCATTTGATGGATCATAATATATTCCAAGTAAAATTTTCATGTAATAATACTTGAACTTGCACATTTGGGGCTGTCATTCTGTTGTGCTTAGCTAGTATCCAGCCCAGGCTTAGGTACAGGCTGCACCGTTTGCCGATAGAGGGCAGTGTATTTATAGATTAGATTGGTTGGATTGTTACAAGGACGTCACATGGCATTACTAATATAAGATGAGAATATGGGTGAAACCGGGGAGGGCGACTAGTTTGCACTGCTCTTTCTACCTTGACCGTCAGGCGATTGTGCTGATCAATGTACATTATATAAATTCGGCATCACAGAATTTAGTCCAGCACTAGAAAGGAATGACTGCAATTTGAAACATAAATATGAAATGTCATAATCATTTTTTCTAAATGGAAGCAAAATTCCCTCGTCAATTAATTAAGCAGAAAAGAGTTGCCCAGTTAATGAACGAAAAAACAAACAAAAAACATTAGAAACGAGACCACATGCAAACTACTCCCAAAACTTGAAACCCTGCTACCACAAGCGCGGCTCCTGATCTGCAGTGATTTACCTTACTTGGTTGAAAATTTACAATTGTTAAATTATGATCTAAATTTTAGTACCGTATTGAACTAGACATAGTACATATGGTGTGCGCCTTCGCGTTGCTATTGGCGCGTACGAGTACAACTCGTTTACTTGTCCTACAAGGACTCCTATGTATTGCCCTCATATATACCTCATGTAGTCGCACCTCAGACGGTCTGTCGTCTCGTGCTTATAATACTCCTCCTCATAGTGATTGCGCCTTCGTGCGTCTGTGGTTTTTCTCCCGTAAGGGTTTTCATGTAAAAATCCGTATCTTTTTGTCTCATTTATTTCTCGTTATTATCTAACAAGTGGTATATAGAGCTGAGGTTTAAATACAAGATTTGAGACGGGAGATTAGGGTTACATCGTGCGTGCCGCCGCACGTCCAAGCGATTCGTGGATCCGAGGCGGATTGATTTTTTCTGCGGCAGCCGAGACCGATAGACTATAAGTTTGCGTGGCGCTTGTTCGTGCAGTAGACGTCATCATCTTCCGTACCTGCCGCAGCGGCTAGATCGATTTTGGCGTTCACGTACAGATCGTCAAAGACCGCAGCCGTTCGTCTGCATGTTGCCGCTGCTTCTTCAAGTCCCGAGGGAATCCATCATTGCTGCTGCAGCTTCACGCCTTCTCGTACAGGATTAAATCTCGAGGAGGTTCAGTACTAGTACTCACGTGAGATTACAAGGGTACGTTGCTGCTGCTTTGCTTCAACCCGATCATTAGTACTACTGGTACTGTAGTACTTCTCACGTGGAGGTCAAAACTCATCTACAGTACGGGTTTTATTTTTCTTTCAATTGCTACTGCCACCAGTGACTACCAGGTGCTTATCTCTCTTTTTCGATAAAGAGCATTTCATTGAATTGAAATATCGAGTTGATACAATCGCATCATAGAATGCCCGGCCTCTGCATAACTAGATGCATACAGCCAACAAGTCCACAAACCTAAAAATAAAAAGCTAAGGCTCGAACAGCCAGTATAACGAAAAATAAAGATAAAGCCAGCCTAAGATGCGGCGAATCCTATCCGAAGATCACACCGCCATCCATGGGGGTAGAAAACCTCCTGGGCCGTACGCTCCAGCCGAGTAGACGCCATCATAAAAAGGTCTCTGTCCTCCGGCCTCTGCTGGATAGACCACATACGGAGCCATCGCGAACACACATGAATAACCTGCATAGGAGACAAAACACATTTGTTGTTAAAAATTATATCATTCCTGGTGAGCCACAATGCCCAACATAAGGCAGCTGCCCCCACAACGATGTGTGCAGAGAATTGTTTATCTATTCCCCTCAACCAATTGTCGAACATGATCCGTGCACTACGTGAGGGGAAAAGATTTGAAGCTATTTGGACAATGGCCCACACAGACCGAGCAAACTTGCACTCAAAAAATAAGTGTTTAATAGACTCGTCCTGATGGCAGAAGACACAACTTTTGCACCCTTGCCAGTTGCGACGTGCCAAATTATCCCTAGTTAAGATCACCCCTCTATTCATAAACCAGAGGAATATCTTTACTCTTAGAGGGATTTTTAGCTTCCACAATTTTCTGTTATCAATTGGAGCCTCGTTATGAACCATAGCATCATACATGAATTTGACTGAAAACTTTCCATTCTGGTGCAATTTTCATCTAAAGGTATCTGGTTCATCCGACAACTGAATGACCTCCAAACGGCTGAGCAAATCATTCCAGACTGCTAGGCGAGGTCCTAGAAGATCGCTACGAAAAGAAATATCAGGGCTTGCCTGACCCAAAGCTTGTTTGATCGTGATAAATTTATGTCTAACAATCCGGTACAAACTTGGGTATTGCACGCTAAGAGGGTTGGTCCCTAGCCAGGTATCTTCCCAGAAACGGACTTGGAACCCGTCCCTGATGGAGAACGTGCCAAACTGAAAAAAGAATTCTTTAGCTTTCATAACCCCACTCCAAAAATGTGAATCACCAGGTTTCCAGTAGACTTGAGATATAGCTTTGGAACCCACGTACTTATTACGAATGATTTCCTGTCAGATTCCATTCTCAGTGAGTAGTTTGTACACCCATTTGCTGAGAAGTGCGATATTTTTAATCTCAAGGTCTTGGATTCCAAGACCCCCTTGGCTTTTAGGTCGACATAATACATTCCACCTAGCCAGGCGAAATTTTTTGGTTTCATTATCACTCTACCAAAAAAATCTTGATCTAAAATAGTCTAAGCGCTGAAGTACTCCTTTTGGAAGATGGAAGAATGATAACATGTATAGAACCATGTTCGTGAGGACCGAGTTGATCATAATTAATCGACCCCCATAGGACAAGAGTTTGGCCTTCCAACTGGCCAGGCGTTTCTCCAGTCTCTCTTCTACATGCTTCCATTCAGCTATAGTCAAGCGCCGATAATGGATGGGGATGCCCAGGTAACGAATCGGGAACTGCCCGAGTTGACAGCCAAAGATGTCAGCATATTCAGCTGCAACTTCTGCGGCCTTGCCAAAACAGAAGAGTTCACTCTTATGGAACTTAATTTTGAGACCAGAGAGTTCCTCAAAAGCACATAGCAGCATTTGAGGTTTTTGGCTTGTTCTAAATTGTGGTCTACGAACAAAATGGTATCATCAGCATATTGTAGAATAGATAATCCATGTTCTACCAAATGAGGGATGACACCGCTAATTTGTCCGGCTATCTTAGCCCTCTCAACCAGGGTAGCTAACATATCAGCCATAATGTTAAATAAGATAGGGGATGAGGGGTCCCCTTGGCGAAGCCCCTTCCTAGTCTGAAAGTAATTGCCCACATCATCATTTACCTTGATGGCTACACTACCTCCAGACACAAAACTCTCTACCCATCGACACCATGTATTCAAAAACCCCTTCATGCATAATGTTTGCAACAGAAAGGGCCATTTAACTTTATCATAGGCTTTTTCGAAGTCGATCTTAAAGATGACTCCGTTCAACTTTTTATGGTGAAGCTCGTGTACAGTTTCATGTAGAACAACAACTCAATCTAATATGTTCCGTCCTTGCATGAAAGCTGTTTGGGTGGGTTTGACGACATGGTCAGCCACCCCATTTAGCCGGTTAGTCGCAACCTTCGTAAAGATTTTAAAACTAACGTTTAGAAGGCAAATCATTCTATATTGTTGAATCCGACTAGCATCTTTTGTCTTAGGTAATAAAATGATTTCCCCAAAATTTAGACGGGAGATGTCTAGTTGCCCAACATACAGTTCATTAAACAACTGAACGAGGTCAGACTTGATCATATCCCAAAAAGATTGATAGAACTCCGCTGGGAACCCATCTGGGCCCGCAGCCTTGTTGTGCTCCATCTGAAACACCGCGGTTCGAATTTCCTCCTTAGAGAATGGGGAGGTTAGGAATTCATTTTCTGCAACGGAAACTTGATGAATGTCATGTATGATAGACTCATCCATCTCAACGGTTGTATCATTTGATGGTCCAAAAAGTTGTTTATAATACTTAGTAATGTAGCTTTTAAGTGGTGCCTCCCCCTGGATCCGACCCTCCTCCTGGTCTAGAACGAAGATACGTTTCTTTCTATGTCTGCCATTGGCTAACATTTGGAAGTATTTCGTATTATCATCTCCGAGGACGAGCGAGTCCGTCTTACAGCGTTGGTACCATTTGATTTCCTCCTCACGTAACAGGCGGGCTAACTGCTCATTGAGATGACTTTTTTGTTCAATCTGTGTGGCAGAAAGAGGCCTCACCTCCGCGATTTTATCGAGAGTATCAATTAAGGTTGAGAGACGCAGCTTCTCTTTCTTGTAAATACCAGCTGTGTGTTTAGCCCATCCACAGAGGAATCGGCGCAGAGCGCATATACGATTATTCCACCGTTGAATGGGCGTGTTACCACGAGGTTGGCGTGCCCACACTTTTTGATCCAGCTCATGAAAACCCTTTCTAGTGAGCCATCCTAGTTCAAACTTGAATTGATGGCAATTCACACTAGGAGCTTCTTGACGGAAGTCGGTTAGCAGTGGAGCGTGGTCAGACAAGGCCTCGATTCTTTCTAGTGTCCGTACCGAAGATAGGGGATATTTATATTCCCAGTCGGTGGTAACTAGTACCCGGTCAAGTTTTTCATAGGTTGGGTTTGCTCTGTTATTGTCCCAGGTATACTGACGACCAGACATAGTGAGTTCCCTCAAATCGAGACTGTCAATAACAGCATTAAAAAGAAACGGCCATCTTGAATCAAACTGGTCATTGTTTTTTTCCTGCTGGTAGCGTATAATATTAAAATCCCCCCCCCCCCCGATTAACATAGGATGAGGATTCTCTCGGCAGGTATTGACCAATTCTTTGCGAAAAGCCGACTTAAACTCCTCTTGCGCGGTGCCATAAACTGCCACCAAGCTCCAAAGGAAGTTGTCGGATTTATTTCTAAGGTGGAATTTGATATGGTATTCCCCCTTAGACGTGGACAGGAGTTCCAGATATGTGGAGTGTATACCCAACAGTATGCCCCCAGACCTCCCAGATGGCGGTAGGATGTGCCATTTGTAATCGTACCCACTTGAAAAATGGTCAAGATCACGTGTTGGGAAGTCTCTTTTGCCACACTCAGAGATGGCCACTAATTCTAGAGCATGATCCCTAACACAATCGGAAATAGGTTTGTATTTAGCCAAGTCCCCAAGACCTCTGCTATTCCAAAACATTCCTCTCATGATAAACATTTTTTTTGTTTAGAGACCTTTGCTTTCTTATGTGGACGTCCCTTTTTCTTTGCTGAATTACACTTGTTCTTTCGTACCGACGCGACAAGCTCATCTAGCATAGTGTCACGCTCAGTATCATCCAAGTCCACTTCAGTTGTGTATTTAACCAGATGGGAAAGGAGCTTGCCTTCATTATTAGCATCAGCTTCCTCATCCTCCTCATCTGATATTACGGGATCCACAAACATAGGCAATTTAGGAGCAACCGTAAGCCGGTTGAACTCCATTTGCTTAAGAGCCTTAACAGAAAAATCAACTGCTTTTTCACTTCTTCCTAATGAAATACCAAGACTAGCAATATTCGAAGAAACTTTGGCATTATCAAAAGACAAAAAGGATTTGGTGGCGGAAGTACCTTCGACGTTGAGGTTGCGAGCAGTCGTTCTGCGCATGGCCTTCATCATCGAATCCTCGTCGGTAGCTAAAGCGACGTCCGCACCAACGGGATGACGGCCGCTGCGCCTGAGTGGCGTTGTTGTGGATTCCACGGCGTCCAGTGTCCCGGAGCCCCTGAAGGGCGGCGTAGATGGGTTCGGTGATGATGTCACAGCCCGTGAGGGCTGCGCGTCTAGCTCCACCGCTGTGCTCGCTCCGGTCGCCGACGCCCCACCTGGTGATGATGACGCAGATGGTAAAGCCCGCAGCTCCGCCAGCGCCTGCTCGTGGTCAGCTTTGACGGATGGGGAAAAGATCACCCCCCGTCGAGCTGGTGACTGCAGCCCAGGAGAGGGAGGCAGCGGCACTCCAACCACGGCACCCTCCGGGGATGCGCGCCCCACTAGTGAGGGCTGCATCTCGGCATGGTGAAGCCGCGCCGTAGGTAAACTCGATGGAGATGGTGACCGATTAGCCTCCAGAGGAACAAAGGCCGGAGTAGGGTTGACCTTTAGCGCCAAGTGCGCAGTAGTCGAACTCGACCCGCCCGACGACGACGACCCCTGAGAAGTCGGAGAAGCTGGCTTGGAAGATGTACGCCTGTTCGGGTTTGGTGGTGTCACGGCAATGAACTTCCCTGGCGATGAAGGGCCACAAGGACCATGAGTGGCAGTAGCGATCTGCATGGGCACCACCCCTCCCGTGGTCATGCTAGCTGGCTGAGTAGTAGATGATGACACAGCTTTGGGCCTCTTGCTTGTATCATTAGGTCTCATATTGTCTTCTCTGTCATGTCCCCTGTCACTTTTGTGGTCATCATCATGCTCCCAAACACGAGGCACGAAGTCATCATCAACACAGAAATCTGGCCCTTCCAGGCTATATCGAAACTCATATCCCTTCTTCTGAACAACAACGTCCGACGAGAGGGAATCAATTGTGCTCCTCTTGAAAGCGTCGAGGTTTAGCACTACCACCTGTATGCGAATAATGCCTCTACGGCGCAAGCAAAGTAGGTCCACATCCATAGTGGCACCAATGACCGAGCCAACTGCCCAAAGACCCAAGAAGTGACGAAGCGCGTGAGGCACCCCGTGAACGTGCACCCGAATAGGTATTAACTCGAAACGGTGCGGTATCTCCTCAGACTTCCAGGCCTTGAACTCTATCGTGACATTGTGCGACTTGATGAAAACGGTAAACCCAGTGACTCTCTGAAGCACCTCCTCACTAGGGAAAGACATAAGAAAAGCATTCTGACCATGTGGTATAGCTTCCCAGGTCCACTGTTGCTGATATTGTGCAATCTTTGCAACCTCGGCCTCCACAATACTGGGAGAGATAGAGCCACTAGATATCGTGACAAGCGCTGTTGGGGAAATTTGTGGAGAAAGATCCTCCCTGCAGACGTTATTGGGCATCTGAAAGAAGGCCATATTCTTAGTACCATATCCACAAAGCATCGCCGCCGGCTTCGGCATCTTAAGAGCGGGGCAACGGCGCAAGGTCATCGGATGGTTCGTCTTATTGCATATGAAGCAATATTGCTGTGTCTCACAGTCGTCAGCAAGGTGACCGGTAGCCTGACATTTAGTGCACCACATCTTCTTAGGCACCGTTGCAACTGCGGATTGAGCCTGAAGTTGATGTGGCGTCTGTATAGGTACGAGCTGTCCGTGACCTGCATGCAGACTTGGACCAGCGACGAGAGCAGGTGCAACCCCCTGCTGGCCTTGCGGAGCGGCGACTGCGGTAGTTTGGTGCACCGGAGCCTGATGGAATTTTGGACGTCCCCCTTTGCCGCCCCTCGGTTTGCGAGGACAAGAATTAGCTGGCAGCCCTGCAGTAGCATTGTACGCCGGCCCGGCGTTGAAGGCAACCAGTTGCACACCGGCAGGAGGAGCTAGCTGCTGCGTAGGAGCACCTGACGGCTGATACGAAAACACTGAGGGCTGCTGCTGCTGATGCACATAACCTGTCAGTGGCTGAAAGATGAACGGCTGTTGCCGACCTGCGATGAGCTGCTGCTGGATGGGCATCTGGTACACTTGCTGATGATGTACCGGTGGCTGATACCCAGCCTGTTGTTGTGCCGTCGCGAGGGTCCTCGGCGGCGGCAGTAGTTGCGTCGGCTGCATCGGCGGGTAGACCCCCGAAACGAAACCTGGAGCGCCACCAGACGAAGCAGTGTCGGGCGGCTGACGGGTGGCGGGTGTTGGGCGGGCATGAAGGGCGGCGTGAAGCCCCGGCAGCACGACTGCATCACCACACGTCATGACCATGGAGCGGACGACGGCCACAAAGGAACGAGTGAGATTAGGGTTTCCCACTTGCGTCCTCCGGTTCCACAAATGCCACAGCCAACGGTTAACATTAACCATGCGAAGCGGACGTCTAGGATTCGTTTGGCCCAGAGGTGGCTCTGGCCCCGCCGTGATGCCCAGATCGGAAATTTGAATGTCCCTGGACGAGACTCCCTGCTCATGCACGTGTGAATGCACCGTCGGTGACCTAGACTGCTGCGAGACCTCCGGTGCGCTGAAGCATGCATGCGGCATGATGTCGGCAAACGTCCGAGGAGGAGATAACCGAGGGGGCGGGATCGGACCGATCCATGGCTTGACCAAAGCCCTAGACCGCGGCGGCACCCCAACGGCATCTCGCCTATCCGCCCCCAGCGGCGCTGATGAAGACGCCGGTTCGATCGAGTTGTTGGTTTCCCCGGCCTTCTCCTCATGCCGAACCCCGACAGACTCTAACCTGCACACATGAACAACCTCACCTGTCGAGTTAGATGATGGATTCTCCCACACCCTAGACGCCGGCGTGGGGTAGCCAATATCTGCCCAGAACTCATCCGCAAGCTCCTGGTCGGACTTCCTCCTGTGTCCTGAAGCGGCTGGTTGCGGCGGTCGAGCGCTGGTGGATGGATCCACGCAGCCCTCCTCCACTGGCAGCCCTGCCTCCTTCGTGTCCGCTTCTGCCAGGCACGAGTATTGGGAGCCGCCCGACAACACCGTCGTCGGCACCGGCGGCGGTGACCAGCAGGGCGCCAGCGTCAGGCAACGCTTGGGGCTTATCTCTCTAGTTCTTTGTTCCACAATATTAATTCTATTAATAATTTTTCTACGGGCTTGTACTACTTTGTGTACACAGATTTTATCGACTCATGACATCCATGAAGTACCATCTTTCGCTGCTGGACCATGACACAAGGTCTACCCTATGGAAAGTCAAGATGCGGGCGTTGTTGGCACAGTCTGACTATGATGAAGCACTGGGTAGTTTTGGGAATAACCGAATTCAAGACTGGACTGATGAGGAGAAAAGAATTGATTGTAAGGCTTTGTCACAAATTCAACTCCATTTGCATAATAATATTTTGCAGGAAGTTTTGAGCGAAAAAACTGCCGCCACTCTATGGTTAAAGCTGGAAGGGATCTGCATGACAAAAGATCTTACCAGCAAGATGCATCTGAAGCAAAAATTATTCCTGCATAGATTACCCGAGGGTGGTAATGTTTTGAATCATATTTCAGAATTTAAATAGATCATATCTAATCTAGCTGCAATGGAGGTTAAGTATGAAGATGAAGATACTGCTTTAATGTTACTTTGTTCACTGCCAAGTTCTTATACCAATTTTAGAGACACCATATTATATAGTCGTGATACTCTCACGCTTAATGAAGTTTATGAAGCTTTGAACTCCAAGGAGAAGATAAAATTAATGGTGCCTCATGATGGTTCAAGTTCATCCCAAGTCGAGGGATTATTTGTTCGTGGGAGGACAAAGGAGAAGAACTCACATAATGGAAACATAGGCAAATGTAAGAACGGATACAAGGGTCGGTCGCAATCCAGAGATAAGAAGTATTGCAGGTATTGCAAGAGAGACGGGCATGATATCTCTGAGTGTTTCAAGTTGCAGAACAAGGAAAAGAGGAAAGGTAACAAACAAGGTGAAAATTCTGCTAACGTTGCTCGTGATGATAGTTCCGATGATGCTCTTGTCGTTATTGCTGGATGTGTTGAGACCAATGATGAGTGGGTACTTGACACTGCATGCACTTTTCATATGTGTCTACATAGAGATTGGTTTAGTACTTTTGATTCCACTACTTCTGTTGGTTCCGTTTTGGGTTTTGATAATTCACCATGCAAGATTGAAGGCATAGGTTTCGTTCGAATCAAGATGTTTGATGGTACAATCAGAACTTTGACAGATGTTCGGTATATTCCGAAGATGAAGAGAAATCTTATCTCTGTTAGTGCCCTTGATGCAAATGGGTACAAGTATTCGGGTGCAGATAGTGTTTTGAAGGTCACCAAAGGCTCCCTTGTTGTGAGGAAAGGTGACTTAAGTTCGACCAATGGTCTTTATTACCTTCAAGGTTCTACCGTTTCAGGTAATGCTACTCCAGTTATTTCAAAGAATTCTGATTGTGATGCTGCTAACCTTTGGCATATGCGTCTTGGACATATGGGTAAACTTGGTTTAGCAGAGTTAAATAAGAGAGGTCTCCTTGATGGATATGAACCTGGTAAACTAAAATTTTGTGAGCATTGTATCTTCGGCAAGAACAAGAGGGTGAAGTTCAATACTTCGACCCATACAACTGAAGGTATTCTTGATTATGTGCATTTTGATTTATGGGGACCATCTCGCAAGAAGTCACTAGGTGGTGCTAGTTACATGCTGACTATTATTGATGATTATTCGAGAAAAGTTTGGCCTTATTTCTTGAAGCATAAATATGAAGCATTCTCAGCTTTTAAGGAGTGGAAGATTATGATTGAAAGACAAACTGAAAAGAAGGTAAAAATACTTCGCACTGATAATGGTATGGAATTCTGTTCTAAGCAATTTAAAAATTATTGCAAGTCTGAAGGCATTGTCAGACACTACACCGTTCCTTATACTCCTCAACAAAACGGTGTTGCTGAGCGTATGAACATGACCATTATTTCCAGAGCCCGTTGCATGTTGTCCAATGCAGGTTTGCATAGGCGTTATTGGGCTGAGGCCGCTTCCATTGCTTGTTATCTCATTAATTGTTCACCATCTATTGCTCTTAATAAGAAAACTCCAATTGAGGTATGGTCTGGTTCACCTGCTGATTATTCACAGTTGAGAGTTTTTGGTTGCACTGCTTATGCTCATGTTAATAATGGAAAGTTGGAGCCTAGGGCCGTTAAGTGCATCTTTCTTGGTTATAAGTCTGGTGTTAAAGGTTTTAAATTGTGGAATCCTGAAACCCAGAAGGTGGTTATTAGCAGAAATGTTATCTTTAATGAATCTGCTATGTTACATGATGTTCCATCTACTAATGCTCCTGTTGAGAGTGAACAGCAGCCTACTATTCAGCAGCCTACTGTTCAGGTGGAGCATGTTATTGAAACATGTGATACATCTGGTAATAAAATTGTTGATGCACATGATGAACCCGCCGTTGATGATGAACATGTCACTCCAAATCAGCCTATTGTTCCACCCAGTTGGAATCTCGCACGTGACAGAGTTAGGTGGGGTATTAATAAACCTGACAGATTAATTGAAGAGTGCAATATTGTTTCTTTTGCTTTATCTGTTGCAGAAGAAATTGAAGGTAATTCTGAGCCTTCTTCATATTCCGAGGCTATTATTTCTGGTGATAGTAATAAGTGGATGACTGCTATGCATGATGAGATGGAATCACTTGAAAAGAATGACACTTGGGATTTAGTAAAATTGCCTAGAGAGAAGAAAGATATTCGTTGCAAGTGGGTTTTCAAGAGGAAAGAAGGTGTTTCTCCTAATGATGAGACAAGATATAAAGCAAGGTTAGTTGCTAAAGGTTACAGTCAGATTCCCGGTATTGACTATAACGAAGTCTTTTCTCCTGTTGTGAAGCATAGCTCTATTCGCACTTTACTCAGTATTGTTGCCATGCATAATCTTGAGCTTGAACAATTGGATGTTAAAACTGCATTTTTACACGGAGAATTAGAAGAGGATATTTATATGGAACAACCTGAAGGTTTTGTTATTCCTGGAAAAGAAAATCTTGTCTGTAAGTTAAAGAAATCTCTTTATGGATTGAAACAATCCCCGAGACAGTGGTACAAGAGATTTGACACCTTTATGCTCTCTCAAGATTTCAAAAGGTCTAATTTTGATAGTTGTGTTTATTTGAAAACTGTCAATGATTCAACTATTTATTTGTTCCTTTATGTTGATGATATGCTTATTGATGCAAAGAGTATGTCAGAGATTAATGAACTAAAGAAGCAATTGAATAATGAATTTGAGATGAAGGATTTGGGTGCAGCAAAGAAAATTCTTGGCATGGAAATATCCAGAGATAGACCGTCTGGAAAAGTATATCTAAGTCAGAAGGGATATATTGATAAAGTTCTTTGTCGTTTTAATATGCATAATGCCAAGCCAGTAAGTATTCCGTTAGCTGCACACTTCAAATTGTCATCAGCTTTATATCCTAAGTCAGATTTCGATATTGAGTACATGTCTAGAGTTCCATATTCAAGTGCAGTTGGTTCACTTATGTATGCCATGGTTTGTTCCCGTCCGGATTTATCTTATGCATTGAGTGTTGTTAGTAGATACATGGCTAATCCTGGAAAAGAGCATTGGAAAATAGTTTAATGGATTTTCAGATACCTGTGAGGTACTTCTGATGCATATTTACAGTTTGGGAAAACTGGAGATGGACTTGTTGGTTTTGTTGATTCTGATTTTGCTGGTGATTTGGATAAGAGAAGATCACTCGTAGGTTATGTTTTCACCATTGGTAGTTGTGCTGTGAGTTGGAAAGCAACTTTGCAGTCTATTGTGGCTTGTTCCACTACTGATGCCGAGTATATGGCTATTTCTGAGGCATGCAAAGAAGTTATCTGGTTGAAAGGTTTGTACACTGAGCTTTGTGGAGATTCATCTTGCCCTACCATATTTAGTGACAGTCAAAGTGCTATATATCTTACAGAACAAAGCACATTGATGTCAGATATCACTATATTCGAGATGTTGTTGCTGAAGGTGATTTGAAGGTATGAAGATAAGCACCAATGATAATTCAGCTGATATGATGACAAAGCCAGTTCCTACCAATAAGTTTGAGCTTTGCTCAGGCTTAGTTGGTATTTCTCATTGGTCCTATGGACTTTGACGCACAAGGTGTTTATGCTGATTTGGATGGAGTTATTCACTTTCTTCAACTACTGGAGGGAATTTGGATCAAGGTGGAGATTGTTAAATTATGATCTAAATTTTAGTACTACGGTGTGGGCCTTTGCGTTGGTACCGATGCGTACGAGTACAACTCGTTTACTTGTCCTACAAGGACTCCTATGTATTGCCCTTATATATACCCCATGTAGTCGCATCTCAGACGATCTGTCGTCTCATGCTTGTAATACTCCTCCTCATAGTGATTGCGCCTTCGTGCGTCCATGGTTTTTCTCCCGCAAGGGTTTCCACGTAAAAATCCGTGTCTCTTTGTCTCGTTTATTTCTCGTTATTATCTAACAACAGGACGGTGGATGTTCCTCCTGGGAGCTCGTCCATCTGCTGCCCTTCTGCCTTCAGGATCGCACGTTTTCTGCCTCTGGATGTTGGTTCTCGTTACTTCTGCACCAAAGTATGCCACTCTCTGCCCCTATCTCTCCCTAATAGGATCACTCCCCTTGATAGATTGTTTATGTTCTTCTGATAAGGTAGACCGGTGTTCGATTTACTGCCATGTCATGAATAGATGAACCCTCTAGATCTTAAGATGTAGGCCTAGATTAGTGTGAATTTCTTTTGATTTGTTCATGGCGATGGAACCATGTGGATCTGCACTGCTTGTACATAGATGAACGTTCTAACAAACACCAACGGATAGGGCTCATATAGATGGAATCTGTTTTTAATGAGTTTGTGCAATTTGTAAATATGTTTGTCTTGTCGTCAGCAATGTTTTGTTTGCAAAAAAAAGTCTAAACTTAATGCACAGTTCCTAGATTTGCAGGTTGTGTGCCATGTTTGAGGTTGAGATTGAGATCCTTATTTTGAATTTGTCACATGGTTGCAAGAGTTCTCCTTAGCAGTCGTCGACCTTTTTTTTACTCGATATAAAATTTCTCATTGTGTGGTTGTTATGTGATTCTGGCCTTAATGTCAACTTTGTTGTAGGAGTCCGACAGTCTGCTTAGGGACAACGTTAAGCAGGCAGTTTTGCATGGTTTAAGGGATGCTCTTGGGAAGTCAAAGAATGCAAGTTTCATGGTAATCCAACCCATTAACTCTGTGGCTGTTTACTTGTGATAATCTGACACTAGTTGTTGCATATATGTGCTGTCGCAGGATGACATTGCAGGATTGAAGCTCTCAGTTATCCGAGAGGGCGTGGCTGCAGCCCTGAAGGAATCTTTCTCCCAGTACAACATCTGTTTCGATTGTGATGATACTGTAAGTATTATTTGGTTCATGATTCAAGTTCATTGTTATCTGTTTTATATTGATCCTTCATGTGTCAGTTTGTTGTGTACCTTTGTGTGTGTGGCAAATGTTGAGCAACTAATTGGGATTGTTATCATGCTGATTGGTTTATTCTAAAGGAAAGTGATTTTGGATATAAATCAACCAGTTGGATGTTCAACTACAGAAATTAAGTTGCTGGAAATTTGTGTACCGTTCTGTGAAAAATTCATTGATATTTTGATTGTTGGCAGATTTTCGTCATATTTGAGTTTGTTACTTCGGTGTGTTATTATTTTGTTTTGAAACAATTGGTTGTACTTCTAAATTGTTAACTTTGGGTCAACTGTTTTTTACAGGACCCTCACATCAGGCTAATGATACAAGAGGCAGTCGAAGAGGGGCTGAAAGCTGTAAGAATGTTTCGCTCTCTTATGACTGCTTTGTATTTGTCATCCTTATCCGTTGAAATTATCCTCCAGTACTTGTGAACTCTACCTCTTGCTCATGTTCATGCATGTTTGTGTTTAATCAGTATGGATACCAGATTCCTAAGAAAGATACTAAAAGTGGGGAAGTTTCTCCCGTTTGTTACTGACTTGCACTGGACATTGGACAAACACACATTCCTTGTAATTTCACCTGATATGCTTTGCCATCATTTGATTGTCTTTTCTGTTGACTACTACATCTATTAGCAATTGGCTGTCCATTTTTTCTGAATATTGAAACTGTTGTTTTACCTGTCCTGGCAATTTACCTTTTGCATGATCGAAGTTAGTTCACAACAACTCTAGTTGAATATACTAAACCGAAACTGCTATCAGAATTAAATATTCTATTATTTACTCCCTCTTTAAAGAAATATAAGAGTGTTTTATGAATATTGAATTTGTTTTGCCAGGGTGCTGAGTTCTCTGCCCACGGTGCTGCCAGTTGGGATCCTGCATTTGGGTTGACTAGTTCCTCCCAGCCCAATGTAAGTGGTTTCTTGAATGCCTTGTATGAAATTGTTTTCAGAAAGACCCATGCACCCAACACTACCAACATGCCACAACTGCAAGCTATAAGCATAAGGGACAAAACATGACATATGAACCCTGGCGAGAACCCCTCGACCAAGATATCGGACACTAGAAAAATCACCATGACAACCAAACCTGTGATGATCTTCAAGAGACTAAGATCATCCATCAAGCAGGCACACAGACGCCTTCCCTATACCGCCACTTAATCAATCTTTGGATTGAATAAAGCTGACCAAACAACCTTAATCTGCATCGTGTAACCAGCACAGGGAACGACCGCACGCCCTTCGCCGTAGACAAGAGGCGCGAAGACGAAGGATGACTTTGTGTGCAAGTCACCACCGTCACCATCCCACGTCCCAACTGTAATCACCAAAGAATCCCCTACCGACACCGCCACGACGCGACGCGAGAGCTCTAGCACACCATCGTCCCCGACTGTGATCGCCGCGCCAGATGCGGTGCTGTCGAACAACACCATCTCCTCCGGATTCTTGGTTGTGCGTGCGTGCACCGAGATCTTCCTATACAGTCCGTCGTCAACAACACGAAGATCCTTTTTCTGGTTTCCGTCTTTGGTGGAATTCTTCAGGATCCGGATCTCGACGGTGGACTCGATAGCGCCCTGGACCGCCATGTAGCCCAGCTCGACGGCGCCGAGCGGCGACGAGAGGCTGTCGGAGATGTGGGTGTGCTGGTTCATGTGTCTGTTGTACTCCATCATGTCTCGGATGAACTCTATGTCATCCTCGACACGACCCGTCTTGAGCTTGAGGTTAAAGTCGAAGAAGAGGAAACCAAAAACCACGAGGCCGCGGGTTGGACCTGTCAGCAACAATGGCTCGCCCTGCGAGGCGATGAGCTGGGGGTCGTCGCGCTCGCGGTGGAAGAGGCAGATCCCCTCATCGTCGAGGGCGTCTCTCACAACGACGGAGCCGTACAGGCTGAGTGGGAAGCTGGCAACGCCGGAGCTGGTCACCTTGATGGAGAGGACGTTGGCCGATCGCTGGAGGGGTGCCCCGATGGCGTCGGTGTGGCGACCGGGCTGGAGCGGCGACTCCTCCTCCGTGTCGAAGTCGATCGGCGGGGAGAAGAACTGGTAGTCCACACGGCCTCCGTGACTCACATCGTGTCCTTCCAGTCGCGCGGAGAGGAAATTGGCGCGGATTTTGGAGGATGGTGGTGGTTGCTCAGCTTTGTCTCCCGGCTCCCACAGGAGGAGCACCTCGTCCTCGGTCTCCGCCTGCATCTTCAGCTTCGCCATTGGCACACCTGACAAGTCCGCCACCATGGATTTGAGGTCGAACGTCTCCATGTGAAAAGGGGTCACAAGGCCACCAACGGCAGCTGCCACGGCCACCGCCGTGTCGTTCCTCAAAACGGGCATATTTGGACCCGCCGGCAGCTGGAGGCTGGGTTGTTGATCCTCCTCGACACCATCATCGTTCGGGGCAATCTGCTCGGCCTCCTCTCCCGCCATGATGTCCTTCACGATCTGATCGACGCTCGAGTCCACGAGCGTCCGGCGGCCGCCGTCCACTGCCGTCTTCTCGAAGAGCCGGAGGCGCTCTACTTGGCCTGTCAGCTCCAGCAAGGTCTCGCTCCGTCGAGAACAAAGCTCTTTGGACGGACTGTTCCAAAGGCCAAGCTTCTCGACGATTTCCTCCAGGTAGGTCCGCCAGCCTCGGATCTCCGCCAGCAGCTGCACCTTGCCGTGGATGCTCTCGTCCAGGAGGAAGGCATGCCCCGGGGCGACGCCGGCCGGCCGCTCGTCCGCCTCGCGGACGCGGTCGCAGAGGGCGTCTATGGTACACCTTATCCACGACATGAAGCTTTCGTTGCCGCTGGCGGTCGCCATTAATACCTTCTCTCGGCGGTAATGATCAACCGCGAGTTTTCGGGGATTGTTCAGCGCGAGCACCACCTTTTATATTGATCATCAGAATCGGTCGGTACGAGTCCCAACCCAGTACTACTAAACACGATGCCGACTCGAAGTCTTAAAAGAAAAAAGAGGGCAGCGTCTTTTTTTGGCAGGGGTCTTATAATTTATTTTTTAATCCTGTGTAAGCGGCCGCACAAATCATTATATAGTACTCCGACATGCACCTCATACTACAACTGGAGTTAATTTTGCGTGGTGACATAGTTAAAACAGGATTTTTTTTTGACATGTTGTAATCAATTAAGTTTTCTATATATTCCCGCAAAAAAAAAGTTTTCTAAATGTTTCTTGCTCAATATTAAACGGATAATGACTAAGAGCATCTACAACAGCCGACAGCAAATTCGAGCCCTCAAACGCATGTGGACACACCCAGTTACACCTGTGGCAGTGATCGGTCACACCTTAAATTTGCTCCACTTCAACCGAATATCTCATACTTAAACCTTAAAATCCATACAAACAATCCAAAAGAGAAAAATCTACCGCCATCTCCGCCGCTTGGGCGACCACAAACTCTGCCATGGCGCCCTCCATGATGAAGCCCGCGGCCGACACCAGCTCTTCCTTCAGCTGCTCCGCGTCGTCCTCCTCCAGACACACCGCGTCCTCCTCTTCAGATCCGCCACCTCCATAGGAACCGACTGCTGCTTCTCTTCCTCCTCCTCCGTCTCTGGTGAGTCCGGAGGCAGTGATGCGGGTGGCCCGCCTCGCCCGAATCTCCTCATGAATCTCGAACTGGCGCTCCGAAGTTAGCATAGCATATGCCATCTTCTTTTGCTGGGCCATGCCAAAGCCGGACTGCGAGGGAAGAGTGAGGCGGAGAGGGAGAGAGGTGGATGGGCTTAGGCTGGCAGCGCAGAGAGGGAGGAGTGGATGTGGCTAGGACTGAGGGATGCCATCCGGCTTAAATAGCCAGACTTGAGCCTTTGGACGGCGAGTCGGGGCAGTGCCACGCGTTGTCCACACCCCATTGGAGGAGACGCCCGTCGGTTTTCCGGGTGTTTCCCTATGGGACCCGGACATCAGTCCGAGTGGCGGACGCGCCTGGTCATCCCCCATATCCATCCTAGATTGAGATGGATATGAAGGGTGTCGGTCAGCCCGGGCGTTTGAGGTGCCCGTCTGAGTCACATTTTGTTGACCGGCCACTGACCGTGCCATCTGTCCGGCCGTTTGAGAGGGGTTTGAGGCGCCCGACTGTAGATGCTCTAACAACGGCTCCCCAGCCAAGGTTTCAGCCGCTCGCATGCTGCATTTGATCGTGCAGATCCTGCAGCCGCACGTGCACCCGAGGCCCGACTTGCTTCAGCACGTAGGTATGGTCCCCATACCATAGCTTTCCTCTCCTTTTCTCTCCTTCGACGTGGCCCTAGCAATTCCTCTTTTTTGTGCTCTAGCAAGCTCGCGCGTGAGCCCGCGCCGCTGCACACCCAAATCCCGACGAGATCTGATGACCCACAAGTATAGGGGATCAATCGTAGTCCTTTCGATAAGTAAGAGTGTCGAACCCAACGAGGATTAGAAGGAAATGACAAGTGGTTTTCAGCAAGGTATTTTCTGCAAGCACTGGAATAGTCGGTAACAGGCAATTTGATAGCAAGATAATTTGTAACGGACAAGTAACGGTAACGGTAAATAAAGTGCAGCAAGGTAGCCCAATCCTTTTGTGGCAAAGGACATGCCAAAACGGTCTCTTATAATAAGCAAACTGTTCTTGAGGGCACACGGGAATTTCATCTAGTCACTTCCATCATGTTAGTTTGATTCGAGTTCGCTACTTTGATAATTTGATATGTAGGTGGACCGGTGCCTGGGTGTCGTTCTGTTGGCGATCGCAGTAATTTCAAAAAAAATCCTACGATAAAGCAAGATCTATCTAGGAGATGCATAGCAACGAGAGGGGAGAGTGTGTCCATGTACCCTCGTAGACCGAAAGCAGAAGCATTATGACAACGTGGTTATTGTAGTCGTACGTCTTCACGATCCGACCGATCCTAGCACCGAAGATACGGCACGTTCGCGATCTGCACACGTTCAGCTCGGTGACGTCCCATGAACTCTAGATCCAGCTGAGGTCGAGGGAGAGTTTCGTCAGCACGACAACGTGGTGACGGTGATGATGAAGTTACCGACGCAGGGCTTCGCCTAAGCACTACGACGATATGACCGAGGTGGAAATATGTAGAGGGGGGCACCGCACATGGCTAAACAATCAACTTGTGTGTTCTAGGGTGCCCCCTGCCCCCGTATATAAAGGAGGAGAGGGGAGGCCGGCCGGCCCTCCTTGGGCGTGCTCCCAAGAGGGGAATCCTACTAGGACTCCAAGTCCTAGTAGGTTTCCACCTAAAGGGAGAGAGGAGTAAGGAAGGAAGAGGGGGGAGGAAATGGGGGCTCCGCCCCCCTTCCTGTTGGGGAACGTAGCAGACATTCAAAATTTTCCTACGTGTCACCAAGATCCATCTATGGAGAAACCAGCAACGAGGGGAAGGAGAGTTCATCTACATACCCTTGTAGATCGCTAAGCGGAAGCGTTCAAGAGAACAGGGTTGAAGGAGTCGTACTCGTCGTGATCCAAATCACCGGAGATCCTAGTGTCGAACGGACGACACCTCCGCGTTCAACACACGTACAGCCCGGTGACGTCTCCCACACCTTGATCCAGCAAGGAGAGAGGGAGAGATTGAGGAAGACTCCGTCCAGCAGCAGCACAACGGCGTGGTGGTGGTGGAGGAGCGTGGCAATCCTGCAGGGCTTCGCCAAGCACTGCGGGAGCGGAGAAGTAAGAGAGGTAGGGCTGCGCCAAGAGGGAGAGGTTCTCGTGTCTCTGGCAACCCCAAAACCCCCACTATTTATAGGAGGAGGGGAGGGGGCTGCGCCCTCTCTAGGGTTCCCTCCCCAGGGGTGGCGGCAGCCCCCAGATGCCATCTGGTGGCGGCCAGAAGGGGGAAGAGGGGAGGCGCACCTGGGGTGGGCCTTAGGGCCCAGCTGCCCTAGGGTTTGCCCCCTTCCCCACTTCCCTGCGCCTTGGGCCCTGTGGGGGGCGCACCCGCCCACCTGGGGCTGGTCCCCTCCCACACTTTGCCCATGCAGCCCTCCAGGGATGGTGGCCCCACTTGGTGGACCCCCGGGACCCTCCTGGTGGTCCCGGTACGTTACCGGAAAAACCCGAAACTTTTCCGGTGACCAAAACAGGACTTCCCATATATAAATCTTTACCTCCGGACCATTCCGGAACTCCTCGTGACGTCCGGGATCTCATCCGAGACTCCGAACAACATTCGGTAACCACATACAAACTTCCTTTATAACCCTAGCGTCATCGAACCTTAAGTGTGTAGACCCTACGGGTTCAGGAGACATGTAGACATGACCGAGACGCTCTCTGGTCAATAACCAACAACGGGATCTGGATACCCATGTTGGCTCCCACATGTTCCACGATGATCTCATCGGATGAACCACGATGTCAAGTACTTAATCAATCCCGTATACAATTCAATTTGTCTGGCGGTATTGTACTTGCCCGAGATTCGATCGTCGGTATGCCGATACCTTGTTCAATCTCGTTACCGGCAAGTCTCTTTACTCGTTCCGTAACACATCATCCCGTGATCAAACCCTTGGTCACATTGTGCACATTATGATGATGTCCTACCGAGTGGGCCCAGAGATACCTCTCCGTCACACGGAGTGACAAATCCCAGTCTTGATTCGTGCCAACCCAACAGACACTTTCGAAGATACCTGTAGTGCACCTTTATCGCCACCCGGTTACATTGTGACGTTTGGTACACCCAAAGCATTCCTACGGTATCCGGGAGTTGCACAATCTCATGGTCTAAGGAAATGATACTTGACATTAGAAAAGCTTTAGCATACGAACTACGATCTTTGTGCTAGGCTTAGGATTGGGTCTTGTCCATCACATCATTCTCCTAATGATGTGATCCCGTTATCAACGACATCCAATGTCCATGGTCAGGAAACCGTAACCATCTATTGATCGACGAGCTAGTCAACTAGAGGCTTGCTAGGGACATGGTGTTGTCTATGTACCCACACATGTATCTGAGTTTCCTATCAATACAATTATAGCATGGATCAAAATGATTATCATGAACAAGGAAATATAATAATAACTTAATTTATTATTGCCTCTAGGGCATATTTCCAACAGTCTCCCACTTGCACTAGAGTCAATAATCTAGTTCACATCGCCATGTGATTAACACGGATAGGTCACATCACCATGTGACCAACATCCAAAGAGTTTACTAGTGTCTAAACTAGTTCACATCACCATGTGATTAAGTCTCAATGAGTTCTCGGGTTTCATCATGTTTTGCTAGTGGGAGAGGTTTTAGTCAACGATTCTGCAACATTCAGATCCGTATGTACTTTGCAATTATCTATGTCATATTGTAAATGCTGCTTCCACGCTCCACTTGAAGCTATTCCAAATGGTTGCTCCACTATACGTATCCGGTTTGCTACTCAGAGTCATTCGGATAGGTGTTAAAGCTTGCATCGACGTAACCCTTTACACCGAACTCTTTATCACCTCCATAATCGAGAAACATTTCCTTATTCTTCTAAGGATAATTTTGACCGCTGTCCAATGATCCGTTCCTGGATCATTCTTGTACCCCTTGACTGACTCATGGCAAGGCACACTTCCGGTGCGGTACACAGCATAGCATACTATAGAGCCTACGTCTGAAGCGTAGGGGACGACCTTCGTCCTTTGTCTCTCTTCTGCCGTGGTCGAGCTTTAACTCTTAACTTCATACCTTACAACTTAGGCAAGAACTCCTTCTTTGACTGATCCATCTTGAACACCTTCAAGATCATGTCAAGGTATGTGCTCATTTGAAAGTATTATTAAGCATTTTGATCTATCTTATAGATCTTGATGCTTATTGTTCAAGTAGCCTAATCCAGGTTTTCCATTGAAAAACACTTTTCAAATAACCCTATATGCTTTCTAGAAATTCTACATCATTTCTGATCAACAATATGTCAACAACATATACTCATCAAAAATTCCATAGTGATCCCACTCACTTCTTTGGAAATATTTGTTAGCATCATCAAAGCGTACATTCCAACTCCGAGATGCTTACTCCAGTCCTTAGAAGGATTGCTGGAGCTTTGCATATTTGTTAGCATCTTTCAGGATTGTCAAAGATCTTCTGGTTGTATCACATACAACCTTTCCTCAAGAAAACTGTCAAGGAAATGATGTTTTGACATCCTATATGCAAGATTTCATAAATAATGCAGTAACTGCTAATCCAATTCCAACAGACTCTTAGCATCGCTACGAGTGAGAAAGCCTCACCGTAGTCAACTCCTTGAACTTGTCGGAAAACATCTTAACGACAAGTCGAGCTTTCTTATTGGTGATTCTTACCATCATTGTCTGTCTTCCTTTTAAAATCCATCTGTACCCAACGGCCTTACGACCATCAAGTATTTCTTCCAAAGTCATGGATCCTTTCTCGGATTTTATGGCCTCGAGCCACTCGTCGGAATCCGGGCCCACCATCGCTTCTCCATAGCTCGTAGGTTCATTGTTGTCTAGCAACATGACCTCTAAGACAGGATTGCGTACCACTCTGAAGTAGTACGCATCCTTGTCACCCTACGAGGTACGGTAGTGACTTGATCCGAAACTTCATGATCACTATCATAAGCTTCTACTTCAATTGGTGTAGGCGCCACGGGAACAACTTCCTGTGCCCTGCTACACACTAGATGAAGTGACGGTTCAATAACCTCATCAAGTCTCCACCATCTGAAGGAAATATGCCCTAGAGGCAATAATAAAGTTATTATTTATTTCCTTATAATCATGATAAATGTTTATTATTCATGCTAGAATTGTATTTACCGGAAACATAATACATGTGTGAATACATAGACAAACAAAGTGTCACTAGTATGCCTCTACTTGACTAGCTCGTTAATCAAAGATGGTTATGTTTCCTAACCATGAACAATGATTTGTTATTTGATTAACGAGGTCACATCATTAGTAGAATGATCTGATTGACATGACCCATTCCATTAGCTTAGCACCCGATCGTTTAGTATGTTGCTATTGCTTTCTTCATGACTTATACATGTTCCTATGACTATGAGATTATGCAACTCGCGTTTACCGGAGGAACACTTTGGGTACTACCAAACGTCACAACGTAACTGGGTGATTATAAAGGAGTACTACAGGTGTCTCCAATGGTCGATGTTGGGTTGGCGTATTTCAAGATTAGGATTTGTCACTCCGATTGTCGGAGAGGTATCTGTGGGCCCTCTCGGTAATACACATCACATAAGCCTTGCAAGCATTACAACTAATATGTTAGTTGTGAGATGATGTATTACGGAACGAGTAAAGAGACTTGCCGGTAACGAGATTGAACTAAGTATTGGATACCGACGATCGAATCTCGGGCAAGTAACATACCCATGACAAAGGGAACAACGTATGTTGTTATGCGGTCTGACCGATAAAGATCTTCGTAGAATATGTAGGAGCCAATATGGGCATCCAGGTCCCGCTATTGGTTATTGACCGGAGACGTGTCTCGGTCATGTCTACATTGTTCTCGAACCCATAGGGTCCGCACGCTTAAGGTTACGATGACAGTTATATTATGAGTTTATGCATTTTGATGTACCGAAGGTTGTTCGGAGTCCCGGATGTGATCACGGACATGACGAGGAGTCTCGAAATGGTCGAGACGTAAAGATTGATATATTGGAAGCCTATATTTGGATATCGGAAGTGTTCCGGGTGAAATCGGGATTTTACCGGAATACCGGGAGGGTTACCGGAACCCCCCGGGAGCTATTTGGGCCATAGTGGGCCTTAGTGGAAAAGAGAAGGGGCTGCCCTAGTTGGGCTGCGCGCCCCCCCTTCCCCTAGTCCTATTAGGACTAGGAGAGGTGGCCGGCCCCCTCCTCCTCTTTTCTCCTCCGAGGAATCCTAGTTGGACTAGGATTGGAGGGGGAATCCTACTCCCAGAGGGAGTAGGACTCTCCTGCGCCTCCCCCCCTTGGCCGGCCAGCCTCCCCTCCTCTCCTCCTTTATATACGGAGGCAGGGGCACCTCTAAACACACAAGTTGACACACGTTGATCCATGTGATCGATTCCTTAGCCGTGTGCGGTGCCCCCTGCAACCATATTCCTCGATAATACTGTAGCGGAGTTTAGGCGAAGCCTTGCTGCTGTAGTTCATCAAGATCGTCACCACGCCGTCGTGCTGACGAAACTCTTCCCCGGCACTTTGCTGGATCGGAGTCCGGGGATCGTCATCGAGCTGAACGTGTGCTCGAACTCGGAGGTGCCGTAGTTTCGGTGCTTGATCGGTTGGATCGAGAAGACGTACGACTAC
This sequence comes from Triticum dicoccoides, assembly GCF_002162155.2. NCBI lineage: Eukaryota > Viridiplantae > Streptophyta > Magnoliopsida > Poales > Poaceae > Triticum > Triticum dicoccoides. The sequence continues at coordinate 132,515,485 of NC_041391.1, forward strand.
TTCCTCTACGTCGTGTCATCGCTTCCGCAGTCGGTCTGCGTTGGGTACGTAGACAATACTCTCCCCTCGTTGCTATGCATCACATGATCTTGCGTGTGCGTAGGAAATTTTTTGAAATTACTACGAAACCCAACAGTGGCATCCGAGCCTAGGTTATTGTTGTTGATGTTATATGCACGAGTAGAACACAAGTGAGTTGTGGACGATACAAGTCATACTGCCTACCAGCATGTCATATTTTGGTTCGGCGGTATTGTTGGACGAGACGACCCAGACCAACCTTACGCGTACGCTTACGCGATACCGGTTCCCTCGACGTGCTTTGCACAGAGATGGCTTGCGGGCGACTGTCTCTCCAACTTTAGTTGAACCAAGTATGGCTACGCCCGGTCCTTGCGAAGGTTAAAACGGAGTCTATTTGACAAACTATCGTTGTGGTTTTGATGCGTAGGTGAGATTGGTTCTTACTTAAGCCCGTAGCAGCCACGTAAAACAAGCAACAACAAAGTAGAGGACGTCTAACTTGTTTTTGCAGGGCATGTTGTGATGTGATATGGTCAAAGCATGATGCTGAATTTTATTGTATGAGATGATCATGTTTTGTAACCGAGTTATCGGCAACTGGCAGGAGCCATATGGTTGTCGCTTTATTGTATGCAATGCAATCGCGATGTAATGCTTTACTTTATTACTAAACGGTAGTGATAGTCGTGGAAGCATAAGATTGGCGAGACGACAACAATGCTACGATGGAGATCAAGGTGTCGCGCCGGTGACGATGGTGATCATGACGGTGCTTCGGAGATGGAGATCACAAGCACAAGATGATGATGACCATATCATATCACTTATATTGATTGCATGTGATGTTTATCTTTTTATGCATCTTATCTTGCTTTGATTGACGGTAGCATTATAAGATGATCTCTCACTAAATTATCAAGAAGTGTTCTCCCTGAGTATGCACCGTTGCAAAAGTTCTTCGTGCTGAGACACCACGTGATGATCGGGTGTGATAGGCTCTACGTTCAAATACAACGGGTGCAAAACAGTTGCGCACGCAGAATACTCAGGTTAAACTTGACGAGCCTAGCATATGCAGATATGGCCTCGGAACACGGAGACCGAAAGGTCGAGCGTGAATCATATAGTAGATATGATCAACATAATGATGTTCACCGATGAAACTACTCTATCTCACGTGATGATCGGACATGGTTTAGTTGATTTGGATCACGTGATCACTTAGAGGATTAGAGGGATGTCTATCTAAGTGGGAGTTCTTTAATAATATGATTAATTGAACTTAAAATTTATCATGAACTTAGTCCCTGATAGTATCTTGCTTGTTTATGTTGATTGTAGATAGATGGCTCGTGCTGTTGTTCCGTTAAATTTTAATGCGTTCCTTGAGAAAGCAAAGTTGAAAGATGATGGTAGCAATTACACGGACTGGGTCCGTAACTTGAGGATTATCCTCATTGCTGCATAGAAGAATTACGTCCTGGAAGCACCGCTGGGTGCCAGGCCTGCTGCTGGAGCAACACCAGATGTTATGAACGTCTGGCAGAGCAAAGCTGATGACTACTCGATAGTTCAGTGTGCCATGCTTTACGGCTTAGAATCGGGACTTCAACGACGTTTTGAACGTCATGGAGCATATGAGATGTTCCAGGAGTTGAAGTTAATATTTCAAGCAAATGCCCGAATTGAGAGATATGAAGTCTCCAAAAAGTTCTATAGCTGCAAGATGGAGGAGAACAGTTCTGTCAGTGAGCATATACTCAAAATGTCTGGGTATAATAATCACTTGATTCAATTGGGAGTTAATCTTCCGGATGATTGCGTCATTGACAGAATTCTCCAATCACTGCCACCAAGCTACAAGAGCTTCGTGATGAACTATAATATGCAAGGGATGAACAAGACTATTCCCGAGCTCTTCGCAATGCTGAAAGCTGCGGAGGTAGAAATCAAGAAGGAGCATCAAGTGTTGATGGTTAACAAGACCACTAGTTTCAAGAAAAAGGGCAAAGGGAAGAAAAAGGGGAACTTCAAGAAGAACGGCAAGCAAGTTGCTGCTCAAGAGAAGAAACCCAAGTCTGGACCTAAGCCTGAAACTGAGTGCTTCTACTGCAAGCAGACTGGTCACTGGAAGCGGAACTGCCCCAAGTATTTGGCGGATAACAAGGATGGCAAGGTGAACAAAGGTATATGTGATATACATGTTATTGATGTGTACCTTACTAGAGCTCGCAGTAGCACCTGGGTATTTGATACTGGTTCTGTTGCTAATATTTGCAACTCGAAACAGGGACTACGGAATAAGCGGGCACTGGCAAAGGACGAGGTGACGATGCGCGTGGGAAACAGTTCCAAAGTCGATGTAATCGCAGTCGGCACGCTACCTCTACATCTACCTTCGGGATTAATATTAGACCTAAATAATTGTTATTTGGTGCCAGCGTTGAGCATGAACATTATATCTGGATCTTGTTTAATGCATGACGGTTATTCATTTAAATCAGAGAATAATGGTTGTTCTATTTATATGAGTAATATCTTTTATGGTCATGCACCCTTGAAGAGTGGTCTATTCTTATTGAATCTTGATAGTAGTAATACACATATTCATAATATTGAAGCCAAAAGATGCAGAGTTGATAATGAAAGTGCAACTTATTTGTGGCACTGTCGTTTAGGTCATATCGGTATAAAGCGCATGAAGAAACTCCATGCTGATGGACTTTTGGAACCACTTGATTATGAATCACTTGGTACTTGCGAACCGTGCCTCATGGGCAAGATGACTAAAACACCGTTCTTCGGTACTATGGAGAGAGCAACAGATTTGTTGGAAATCATACATACCGATGTATGTGGCCCGATGAATATTGAGGCTCGTGGCGGATATCGTTATTTTCTCACCTTCACAGATGATTTAAGCAGATATGGGTATATCTACTTAATGAAACATAAGTCTGAAACATTTGAAAAGTTCAAAGAATTTCAGAGTGAAGTTGAAAATCATCGTAACAAGAAAATAAAGTTACTACGATCTGATCGTGGAGGAGAATATTTGAGTTACGAGTTTGGTGTACATTTGAAAAACTGTGGAATAGTTTCGCAACTCACGCCACCCGGAACACCACAGTGTAATGGTGTGTCCGAACGTCGTAATCGTACTTTACTAGATACGGTGCGATCTATGATGTCTCTTACTGATTTACCGCTATCTTTTTGGGGATATGCTTTAGAGACGACCGCATTCACGTTAAATAGGGGCACCATCAAAATCCGTTGAGACGACGCCTTATGAACTGTGGTTTGGCAAGAAACCAAAGTTGTCGTTTCTTAAAGTTTGGGGCTGCGATGCTTATGTGAAAAAGCTTCAACTTGATAAGCTCGAACCCAAATCGGAGAAATGTGTCTTCATAGGATACCCAAAGGAAACTGTTGGGTACACCTTCTATCACAGATCCGAAGGCAAGACATTCGTTGCTAAGAATGGATCATTTCTAGAGAAGGAGTTTCTCTCGAAAGAAGTGAGTGGGAGGAAAGTAGAACTTGACGAGGTAACTGTACCCGCTCCCTTACTGGAGTGTAGTTCATCACAAAAAACTGTTTCAGTGACACCTACACCAGTTAGTGAGGAAGCCAATGATAATGATCATGAAACTTCAGATCAAGATACTGCTGAACCTCGTAGATCAACCAGAGTAAGATCCGCACCAGAGTGGTACGGTAATCCTGTTCTGGAGGTCATGCTACTAGATCATGATGAACCTACGAACTATGAAGAAGCGATGGTGAGCCCAGATTCCGCAAAGTGGCTTGAAGCCATGAAATCAGAGATGGGATCCATGTATGAGAACAAAGTATGGACTTTGGTTGACTTGCCCGATGATCGGCAAGCAATTGAGAATAAATGGATCTTTAAGAAGAAGACTGACGCTGATGGTAATGTTATTGTCTACAAAGCTCGACTTGTCGCAAAAGGTTTTCGGCAAGTTCAGGGGATTGACTACGATGAGACCTTCTCACCCGTAGCGATGCTTAAGTCCGTCCGAATCATGTTAGCAATTGCCGCATTTTATGATTATGAAATTTGGCAAATGGATGTCAAAACTGCATTCCTGAATGGATTTCTGGAAGAAGAGTTGTATATGATGCAACCAGAAGGTTTTGTCGATCCAAAGGGAGCTAACAAAGTGTGCAAGCTCCAGCGATCCATTTATGGACTGGTGCAAGCCTCTCGGAGTTGGAATAAACGTTTTGATAGTGTGATCAAAGCATTTGGTTTTATACAGACTTTCGGAGAAGCCTGTATTTACAAGAAAGTGAGTGGGAGCTCTGTAGCATTTCTGATATTATATGTGGATGACATATTACTGATTGGAAATGATATAGAATTTCTGGATAGCATAAAGGGATACTTGAATAAAAGTTTTTCAATGAAAGACCTCGGTTAAGCTGCTTACATATTAGTCATTAAGATCTATAGAGATAGATCAAGACGCTTAATTGGACTTTCACAAAGCACATACCTTGACAAGATTTTGAAGAAATTCAAAATGGATCAAGCAAAGAAAGGATTCTTGCCTGTATTACAAGGTGTGAAATTGAGTAAGACTCAATGCCCAACCACTGCAGAAGATAGAGAGAATATGAAAGAAGTTCCCTATGCATCAGCCATAGGCTCTATCATGTATGCAATGCTGTGTACCTGACCTGATGTGTGCCTTGCTATAAGTTTAGCAGGGAGGTACCAAAGTAATCCAGGAGTGGATCACTGGACAGTGGTCAAGAACATCCTGAAATACCTGAAAAGGACTAAGGATATGTTTCTCGTATATGGAGGTGACAAAGAGCTCATCGTAAAAGGTTACGTTGATGCAAGCTTTGACACTGATCCGGACGATTCTAAATCGCAAACCGGATACGTGTTTACATTAAACGGTGGAGCTGTCAGTTGGTGCAGTTCTAAACAAAGCGTCGTAGCGGGATCTACATGTGAAGCGGAATACATAGCTGCTTCGTAAGCAGCAAATGAAGGAGTCTGGATGAAGGAGTTCATATCCGATCTAGGTGTCATACCTAGTGCATCGGGTCCAATGAAAATCTTTTGTGACAATACTGGTGCAATTGCCTTGGCAAAGGAATCCAGATTTCACAAAAGGACCAAACACATCAAGAGACGCTTCAACTCCATCCGGGATCTAGTCCAGGTGGGAGACATAGAGATTTGCAAGATACATACGGATCTGAATGTTGCAGACCCATTGAATAAGCCTCTTCCACGAGCAAAACATGATCAGCACCAAAGCTCCATGGGTGTTAGAATCATTACAGTGTAATCTAGATTATTGACTCTAGTGCAAGTGGGAGACTGAAGGAAATATGCCCTAGAGGCAATAATAAAGTTATTATTTATTTCCTTATAATCATGATAAATGTTTATTATTCATGCTAGAATTGTATTTACCGGAAACATAATACATGTGTGAATACATAGACAAACAAAGTGTCACTAGTATGCCTCTACTTGACTAGCTCGTTAATCAAAGATGGTTATGTTTCCTAACCATGAACAATGAGTTGTTATTTGATTAACGAGGTCACATCATTAGTAGAATGATCTGATTGACATGACCCATTGCATTAGCTTAGCACCCGATCGTTTAGTATGTTGCTATTGCTTTCTTCATGACTTATACATGTTCCTATGACTATGAGATTATGCAACTCCCGTTTACCGGAGGAACACTTTGGGTACTACCAAACGTCACAACGTAACTGGGTGATTATAAAGGAGTACTACAGGTGTCTCCAATGGTCGATGTTGGGTTGGCGTATTTCAAGATTAGGATTTGTCACTCCGATTGTCGGAGAGGTATCTCTGGGCCCTCTCGGTAATACACATCACATAAGCCTTGCAAGCATTACAACTAATATGTTAGTTGTGAGATGATGTATTACGGAACGAGTAAAGAGACTTGCCGGTAACGAGATTGAACTAAGTATTGGATACCGACGATCGAATCTCGGGCAAGTAACATACCGATGACAAAGGGAACAACGTATGTTGTTATGCGGTCTGACCGATAAAGATCTTCGTAGAATATGTAGGAGCCAATATGGGCATCCAGGTCTCGCTATTGGTTATTGACCGGAGACGTGTCTCGGTCATGTCTACATTGTTCTCGAACCCGTAGGGTCCGCACGCTTAAGGTTACGATGACAATTATATTATGAGTTTATGCATTTTGATGTACCGAAGGTTGTTCGGAGTCCCGGATGTGACCACGGACATGACGAGGAGTCTCTAAATGGTCGAGACGTAAAGATTGATATATGGAAGCCTATATTTGGATATCGGAAGTGTTCCGGGTGAAATCGGGATTTTACCGGAATACCGGGAGGGTTACCGGAACCCCCCGGGAGCTATTTGGGCCATAGTGGGCCTTAGTGGAAAAGAGAAGGGGCTGCCCTAGTTGGGCTGCCCCCCCCCTTCCCCTAGTCCTATTAGGACTAGGAGAGGTGGCCGGCCCCCTCCTCCTCTTTTCCCCTCCGAGGAATCCTAGTTGGACTAGGATTGGAGGGGGAATCCTACTCCCAGAGGGAGTAGGACTCTCCTGCGCCTCCCCCCCTTGGCCGGCCAGCCTCCCCTCCTCTCCTCCTTTATATACGGAGGCAGGGGCACCTCTAAACACACAAGTTGACACAAGTTGATCCACGTGATCGATTCCTTAGCCGTGTGCGGTGCCCCCTGCCACCATATTCCTCGATAATACTGTAGCGGAGTTTAGGCGAAGCCCTGCTGCTGTAGTTCATCAAGATCGTCACCACGCCGTCGTGCTGACGAAACTCTTCCCCGGCACTTTGCTGGATTGGAGTCCGGGGATCATCATCGAGCTGAACGTGTGCTCGAACTCGGAGGTGCCGTAGTTTCGGTGCTTGATCGGTTGGATCGAGAAGACGTACGACTACTTCCTCTACGTCGTGTCATCGCTTCCGCAGTCGGTCTGCGTTGGGTACGTAGACAATACTCTCCCCTCGTTGCTATGCATCACATGATCTTGCGTGTGCGTAGGAAATTTTTTGAAATTACTACGAAACCCAACACCATCCTCCCACTCAATTCTTTCGAGAGAAACTTTTCCTCGAGAAAGGACCCGTTTCTAGAAACAATTACTTTTGCTTCCGGATCTGAGATAGGAGGTATACCCAACCATTTTGGGTATTCTATGAAGATGCATTTATCCGTTTTGGGTTTGAGCTTATCACGATGAAACTTTTCCACATAAGCGTCGCATCCCCAAATTTTTTTAAGAAACGATAACTTCGGTTTCTCCAAACCATAGTTCAAATGGTGTCGTCTCAACAGAATTACGTGGTGCCCTATTAAAGTGAGTGTGGTTGTCTCTAATGCCTAACCCATGAACGATAGTGGTAATTCGATAAGAGACATCATGGTACGCACCATATCCAATAGGGTGCAACTATGATGTTCGGACACACCATCACACTATGGTGTTCCAGGCGGTATTAATTGTGAAACAATTTCCACAATGTCTTAATTGTGTGCCAAAGCTCGTAACTCAGATAGTCATCTCTATGATCATATCATAGACATTTTATCCTCTTGTCACAATGACCTTCAACTTCACTCTGAAATTACTTGAACCATTCAATAATTCAGACTTGTGTTTCATCAAGTATCTACTTAAATCATTTGTGAAGTAAAACATAACGATATTCACTGCATGCCTCAGCACTCATTGGACTGCACACATCAAAAATGTGTTACTTCCAATGAGTTGCTATATTGTTCCATCTTACTGAAAACGAGGCTTTTCAGTCATCTTGCCCATGTGGTATGATTTGCATATCTCAAGTGATTCAAAATCAAGTGAGTCCAAACGATCCATCTGCATGGAGTTTCTTCATGCGTATATACCAATAGACATGGTTCACATGTCTCAATCTTTTCAAAAATGAGTGAGTCCAAAGATCCATCAACATGGAGCTTCTTCATGCATTTTATACCAATATGACTTACATGGCAGTGCCACAAGTTAGTGGTACCATCATTACTATCTTATATCTTTTGGCATGAAAATGTGTATCACTACGATCGAGATTAAATAAACCATTCCTTTAGGTGCAAGACCATTAAAGGTATTATTCAAATAAGTAGAGTAACCATTATTCTCCTTAAATGAATAACCGTATTGCGATAGACATAATCCAATCATGTCTATGCTCAACACAAACACCAAATGACAATTATTCAGCTTTAATACTAATCTTGATGGTAGAGGGAGCGTGCGATGTTTGATCACATCAAACTTGGAAACACTTCCAACACATATCGTCAGCTCACCTTTAGCTAGTCTCCGTTTATTCCGTAGCTCTTTTATTTCGAGTTACTAACACTTAGCAATCGAACCGGTATCTTAATACCCTAGTGCTACTAGGAGTACTAGTAAAGTACACATTAACATAATGTATATCCAATATACTTCTATCGACCTTGCCAGCCTTCTCATCTACCAAGTATCTAGGGTAATTCTGCTCCAGTGGCTGTTCCCCTTATTACAGAAGCACTTAGTCTCGGGTTTGGGTTCAACCTTGTGTTTCTTCACTAGAGCAGCAGCTGATTTTCCGTTTCATGAAGTATCCCTTCTTGCCCTTGCCCTTCTTGAAACTAGTGGTTTCACCAACCATCAACAATTGATGCTCCTTCTTGATTTCTACTTTCGCGGTGTCAAACATTGCGAATACCTCAAGGATCATCATATCTATCCCTGATATGTTATAGTTCATCACGAAGCTCTAGCAGCTTGGTGGCAATGACTTTGGAGAAACATCACTATCTCATCTGGAAGATCAACTCCCACTCGATTCAAGTGATTGTTGCACTTAGACAATCTGAGCAGAAGCTCAACGATTTAGCTTTTCTCCCTTAGTTTGCCGGCTAAGAGAATCGTCGGAGGTCTTATACCTCTTGACGTGAGCACGAGCCTGAAACCCCAATTTGATCCCTCGAAACATCTCATATGTTCTGCGACGTTTCGAAAACGTCTTTGGTGCCTCAACTCTAAACCGTTTAACTGAACTATCACGTAGTTATCAAAACGTGTATGTCCGATGTTCGCAACATCCACAGACGACGTTTGGGGTTCTGCACACTGAGCGGTGCATTAAGGACATAAGCTTTCTACTGTCCGCATAATCGCTACTGTCAACTTTCAACTATATTTTCTCTAGGAACATATCTAAACAGTGGAACTAAAGCGCGAGCTTACGACATAATTTGCAAAGATCTTTTGACTATGTTCAGGATAATTAAGTTCATCTCATGAACTCCCACTCAGATAGACATCCCTCTAGTCATCTAAGTGATTACATGATCCGAGTCAACTAGGCCATGTCCGATCATCACGTGAGACGGACTAGTCATCATCGATGAACATCTTCATGTTGATCGTATCTACTATATGACTCATGCTCGACCTTTCGGTCTCTTGTGTTCCGAGGCCATGTCTGTACATGCTAGGCTCGTCAAGTTAACCTAAGTGTTTCGCGTGTGTAAATCTGGCTTACACCCGTTGTATGTGAACGTAAGAATCTATCACACCCGATCATCACGTGGTGCTTCGAAACGACGAACTTTCGCAATGGTGCACAGTTAGGGGGAACACTTTCTTGAAATTTTAATTAGGGATCATCTTATTTACTACCGTCGTTCTAAGCAAACAAGATGCATAAACATGATAAACATCACATGCAATCAAATAGTGACATGATATGGCCAATATCATTTTGCTCCTTTTGATCTCCATCTTCGGGGCTCCATGATCATCATCGTCACCGGCATGACACCATGATCTCCATCATCGTGTCTTCATGAAGTTGTCTCGCCAACTATTACTTCTACTACTATGGCTACCAGTTAGCAATAAAGTAAAGTAATTACATGGCATTGATCAATGACACGCAGGTCATACAATAAATTAAGACAACTCCTATGGCTCCTGCCGGTTGTCATACTCATCGACATGCAAGTCGTGATTCTTATTACAAGAACATGATCAATCTCATACATCACATATCATTCATCACATTCTTCTTGGCCATATCACATCACATAGCATACCCTGCAAAAACAAGTTAGACGTCCTCTAATTGTTGTTTGCATGTTTTACGTGGCTGCTATGGGTTTCTAGCAAGAACGTTTCTTACCTACGCAAAACCACAAAGTGATATGCCAATTGCTATTTACCCTTCATAAGGACCCTTTTCATTGAATCCGTTCCGACTAAAGTGGGAGAGACTGGCACCCGCTAGCCACCTTATGCACCAAGTGCATGTCAGTCGGTGGAACCTGTCTCACGTAAGAGTACGTGTAAGGTCGGTCCGGGCCGCTTCATCCCACAATACCGTCGAAACAAGATTGGACTAGTAACGGTAAGCATATTGCACAAAATCAACGCCCACAACTACTTTGTGTTCTACTCGTGCAAAGAATCTATGCAATAAACCTGGCTCTGATACCACTGTTGGGGAACGTAGCAGAAATTCAAAATTTTCCTATGTGTCACCAAGATCTATCTATGGAGAAACCAACAATGAGGGGAAGGAGAGTGCATCTACATACCCTTGTAGATTGCTAAGTGGAAGCGTTCAAGAGAACGGGGTTGAAGGAGTCGTACTCGTCGTGATCCAAATCACCGGAGATCCTAGTGTCGAACGGACGTCACCTCCGCGTTCAACACACGTACAGCCCGGTGACGTCTCCCACGCCTTGATCCAGCAAGGAGAGAGGGAGAGGTTGAGGAAGACTCCGTCCAGCAGCAGCACAACGGCGTGGTGGTGGTGGAGGAGCGTGGCAATCCTGCAGGGCTTCATCAAGCACCGCGGGAGAGGAGAAGTAAGAGAGGTAGGGTTGCGCCAAGAGGGAGAGGTTCTCGTGTCTCTGGCAGCCCCAAAACCCCCACTATTTATAGGAGGAGGGAAGGGGGCTGCGCCCCCTCTAGGGTTCCCTCCCCAGGGGTGGCGGCAGCCCCCAGATGCCATCTGGTGGCGGCCAGAAGGGGGAAGAGGGGAGGCGCACCTGGGGTGGGCCTTAGGGCCCATCTGCCCTAGGGTTTGCCCCCTTCCCCACTTCCCTGCGCCTTGGGCCCTGTGGGGGGGGGGGGGCGCACCAGCCCACCTGGGGCTGGTCCCCTCCCACACTTGGCCCATGCAGCCCTCCAGGGATGGTGGCCCCACTTGGTGGACCCCTGGGACCCTCCCGATGGTCCCGGTACGTTACCGGAAAAACCTGAAACTTTTCCGGTGACCAAAACAGGACTTCCCATATATAAATCTTTACCTCCGGACCATTCCGGAACTCCTCGTGACATCCGGGATCTCATCCGGGACTCCGAACAACATTCGGTAACCACATACAAACTTCCTTTATAACCCTAGCGTCATCGAACCTTAAGTGTGTAGACCCTACGGGTTCGGGAGACATGTAGACATGACCGAGACACTCTCCGGTCAATAATCAACAGCGGGATCTGGATACCCATGTTGGCTCCCACATGTTCCACGATGATCTCATCGGATGAACCACGATGTCAAGGACTTAATCAACCCCATATACAATTCCCTTTGTCTGGCGGTATTGTACTTGCCCGAGATTCGATCGTCGGTATGCCGATACCTTGTTCAATCTTGTTACCGGCAAGTCTCTTTACTCGTTCCGTAACACATCATCCCGTGATCAACCCCTTGGTCACATTGTGCACATTATGATGATGTCCTACTGAGTGGGCCCAGAGATACCTCTCCGTCACACAGAGTGACAAATCCTAGTCTCGATTTGTGCCAACCCAACAGACACTTTCGAAGATACCTGTAGTGCACCTTTATAGCCACCCAGTTACGTTGTGACGTTTGGTACACCCAAAGCATTCCTACAGTATCCGGGAGTTGCACAATCTCATGGTCTAAGGAAATGATACTTGACATTAGAAAAGCTTTAGCATACGAACTACGATCTTTGTGATAGGCTTAGAATTGGGTCTTGTCCATCACATCATTCTCCTAATGATGTGATCCCGTTATCAACGACATCCAATGTCCATGGTCAGGAAACTGTAACCATCTATTGATCGACGAGCTAGTCAACTAGAGGCTTGCTAGGGACATGGTGTTGTCTATGTACCCACACATGTATCTGAGTTTCCTATCAATACAATTATAGCATGGATAATAAACGATTATCATGAACAAGGAAATATAATAATAACTTAATTTATTATTGCCTCTAGGGCATATTTCCAACACTTCCCTTGTCCTATTCGGACTAAGAGGGGCGGCCAGCCCCTCCTTGCCCTTCCTCTTCTCCCACTAAGGCCCATCAAGGCCCGTTAGTTCCCCTGGGGGGTTCCGGTAACCCTCCGGCACTCTGGTTTTATCCGAAACTTCTCCGAAACACTTCCGGTGTCCGAATACAGTCGTTCAATATATCAATTCTTATGTCTCGACCATTTTGAGACTCCTCATCATGTCCGTGATCACATTTGGGACTCTGAACAATCTTCAGTATATCATATCACATAAACTCATAATACCAATCGTCATCAAACGTTAAGCGTGCGGACCCTACAGGTTCGAGAACTATGTAGACATGACCGAGACACGTCTCCGATCAATAACCAATAGCATAACTTGGATGCTCATATTGGTTCCTACATATTCTACGGAGATCTTTATTGGTCAAACCGCATAACAACATACATTGTTCCCTTTGTCATCGGTTTGTTACTTGCCCGATATTTGATCATCGGTATCATAATACCTAGCTCAATCTCGTTACCGGCAAGTCTCTTTACTCGTTCTGTAATACTTCATCCCACAACTAACTCATTAGTCACAATGCTTGCAAGGCTTATAGTGATGAGTATTTCTGAGAGGGCCCAGAGATACCTCTCCGAAACACGGAGTGACAAATCCTAATCTCTATATATAACAACCCAACAAACACCTTCGGAGACACCTGTAGAGCACCTTTATAATCACCAATTTACATTGTGACGTTTGGTAGCACACAAAGTGTTCCTCCGGTATTCAGGAGTTGCATAATCTCATAGTCTGAGGAACTTGTATAAGTCATGAAGAAAGCAGTACCAATGAAACTGACACGATCATAATGCTAAGCTAACGGATGGGTCATGTCCATCACATCATTCTCCTAATGATGTGACCCCGTTCATCAAATGACAACACATGTCTATGGTTAGGAAACATAACCATCTTGGATTAACGAGATAGTCAAGTAGAGGCATACTAGGGACTATAAGTTTTGTCTATGTATTCACACATGTACTAAGTTTCCGGTAAATACAATTCTAGCATGAATAATAAACATTTATCATGAGTTAAGGAAATAAATAATAACTTTATTATTGCCTCTAGGGCATATTTCCTTCAGACTCCCGCTTGCACTAGATTCAATAATCTAGATTACATAGTAATGATTCTAACACCCATGGAGCTTTGGTGCTGATCATGTTTTGTTTGTGGAAGAGGCTTAGTCAACGGGTCTGCAACATTCAGATCCGTGTGAATCTTGCAAATCTCTGTGTCCCCTTCCGACACTTGATGACGAATGGAATTGAAGCGTCTCTTGATGTGCTTGGTTCTCTTGTGAAATCTGGATTCCTTTGACAAGGCAATTGCACCAGTATTGTCACAAAAGATTTTCATTGGACCCGATGCGCTAGGTATGACACCTAGATCAGATATGAACTCCTTCATCCAAACTCTTTCATTCGCTGCTTCTGAAGTAGCAATGTACTCCGCTTCACACGTAGATCCCACCACGATGCTCTGCTTGGAACTGCACCAACTGACAGCTCCTCCATTCAATAAAATATGTATCCGGCTTGCGACTTAGAGTCATCCGGATCAGTGTCAAACCTTGCATCAACGTAACCATTTACGACGAGCTCTTTTTCACGTCCGTAAATGAGAAACATATCCTTAGTCCTTTTCAGGTATTTCAGGATGTTCTTGATCGCTATCTAGTGCTCCATTCCGGGATTACTTTGGTACCTCCCTGCTATGCTTATAGCAAGACATACATCAGGTCTGGTACACAACATTGCATACATGATAGAACCTATGGCTGAAGGATAGGGAATGACTTTCATTTTCTCTCTATCTTCTGCAGTGGTCGGGAATTGAGTCTGACTCAACTTCACATCTTGTAACACAGGCAAGAACCCTTTCTTTGCACTACAAAAAAAGACACATCCGTGACACTTTGGGCTGAATGAAAAAAATTCTGTCATACTTATGACACTTCTATGATGATAATTGTGACAAAACCCGGTGTCATCATAGATGTGGTGGGCTCCTACTTCTATGACAAAAAATCATGACAGAAAATGGGCTTTTCATCCTGGGTGGGTCGGAGACGCAACTGCATGAAATTCTATGGGTCGTCCATGACGGAAAAACCGTGGTAGAAGCGAGGGCGAGGAAAATTTCGGGGAGTTCCCGGTTACGGTGGGTGGTCGGGGGCCGAGCGATGCGCGTTTCTCTCGTACCATACTGTAACGCCCCGGATTCGATGCGCCAGGTGTCTGCCAGTTATTCGCCGTCGTTGCCATGTCATTTGCTTGCGTGTTGCATATTGTCATGTCATCATGTGTATTTCAATTTGCATATGTGTTCGTCTCATGCATCCGAGCATTTTCCCTGTTGTCCGTTTTGCAATCCGGCACTCCTATGTCCTCCGGCGTCCCCCTCTTCTCTCTTTTCATGAGTGGGTGTTAAACATTCTCGTAATGGACCGAGTCTTGCCAAGTGGCCTCGGTATACTGCCGGTAGACCGCCTGTCAAGTTTTGTGCCATTCGGAGGTCGTTTGGTACTCCAACGGTTAACCGCGTAGCCCGAAACCTCCCTTTCTCTTTGCAGCCCAACACCCCTTCCAAAGTGGCCCAAAAACCCAGCAAACTCCCCTCCATGCTCTCGGTTGTTCGATCACGATTGCATGGCCGAAAACCGCTCCTCATTTGGACTCTTCTAGCTCCCTCTACCTATAAATATGTGCCTCACCCCGAATTTTCGTGCAGATGAAACCCTAGCCAAACTCCTCCCCGCCGCCGGACATGTCCGCCTCCGCGCCGACGCGTCCACCGACCACCGCCACCTCACCCCAGCCAATGAAATGCCTCCACGCCAGCGCCGCCGCCTCTCGTGGCCAACGGGAGCGCGCCATGTGGCCTCCGGCCTCCTCCCCGCCGCCGCGGCCCACCGGGCCCAGG
>NC_041391.1:132531611-132582494 GCF_002162155.2 Triticum dicoccoides
GCCGGCGCCGCCCCGCGCGCCTCGCCTCCGCCGGCGACCGACCCCGGCCTCGCCCTCGCCTCCGCCGGCGCCGAATCCGGCGAGATCCGGCCGGGCCGACCCGTCCCCGACCCTCTTCGGCATCCCTGCAGCCCGTCCCCGCCATCTCCCTCCTCTCCGGCCACATCTCCGGCGAACCTCGAGCTCGGGCCCGATCTAGATGCAATCTGAGGTTGTCCCCCGAAATTCCTGTAAGTCCCTGGTTTTTAACATTATCATGCCATGTTCATCGCATTGTATCTCTGCATCCATCGCTCCGTTTCATGCGTGCGATATGTCAAATTGTTCGCCTCAACGAGTACTTCATTTCGCTCCATTGCATCATGTTCATTTGAGTCCATCTTGATGCCTGAATCATCGTTGCAAGAGTGCTTCATAATGTTAGTTCCTGTTTCTTAACAGAACATGCTCTTTTGTCATTTTTGCCATGATTGATGTGTGTATCCTATGAGGTTGATGTCTACATGTGTTTTGATCTATGCTATGTCTTCTTTACAGAGGTGCTTACCATGTATTTTTGTGATCAATGTGGTAACTAGCACAAGCATGCAAACTAGGCATCATGATGTTGCTGATTTTAGTCCCTGTTCTGCTGTTATTTTGATGCCATGTAAACATGATGCTACAGAGAGATCCATGCATATTTTGAGATACTTCAGTAAGGATATTTTGAACATATGGTTATTTTCTATCCATTCATGCCCCTGTTGGCAATTATGGAGTAGTCTAGCATGTCATTTTAGTGCTCTACTTTTGCTTCAAAATGTTTCCTGGCAGATTGTTTACATGTTATTCAATTTTGCCAAGGTTGTTATAGTCGATCCTTGCATGGTATGGACTTGTTCTTGCCTTGGTTGGTTACACAAACATGTCTTATTGATGATGCTATCTTGTCATGCAATGACTTGTGGTGAGTGAATCAAGCTTGTTAAGTAGGGTACTTGCTGTTGCTGTTTTGCTAGGCTGAATCTGTTATTTCGTGATGCTATGTAAACCTGCTTCTACAAATCATTCTATGCATAATCTATAGATGATCACTAAATATGTTTTGTTCTACATGTCATCCACTAACCATCCATGCCCCTGGTTGCATTTATATCCTGCTGTAGCTTGTTGTAATCTTGCTCCAAAGTTGCTTAATAATGTTGCTGTCAGCCTGTTAACATTAAGTTCAGTTGTTACCATGATTGTTGCTAGTGTTCCATGCACCCTATGGCCTTGCTCTTGCCATGCTTAGCTTCGCAAACATGCCTTCTTATTGTTGGTTGCCTTTTCATGCCATGTAATGCTCTGTAGTGAGTTGCACAAGCTCATCTACATGCCTTCATAATTCTGTTTCTGCCATGTTTGAATCTGTATTATAACTTGCTATGTTTACATGGGTGCCATCATATTTTCTGATCTTTTTTGGCTTATGGTCAGTAAGGGACTTTTGATCTATGCTTTGAGTAGAACCATGCCATATCTTGTTTTTGTATTATAAGTTCCTGTAACATATTGTTTGATAGCTCTAAACATTGCAACCTGATGTTATTTTCTGCAAAGTCTGAACTGTTATTATTTGCAATCTTGCCATGTGTGTTTGAGCATGTTCTAGTGATTTCTGGAGATAGCTTAGTGTTCATGTTTTGTTATGCTTTACCTGTACATCATGTCCATGCCTTTTGTTTTCATGTTGAGATGCTGGAGCTTATTGTTTTGATGCTTGCAATATGCCTAGTTGCTGTTTTGGATAGATTGTTGCTATAACTTGTATAGAGTGTGTGTTGAACCGTTGCCCCGTTTTGAGTGTGCTTTATATGAAACTTGCTTAGAGTTGCAGGTAGCTTCATATTATCATGTTGCATCCTTGTTTTGAGGTGTTTGCTTGATGTTTGGGTGCATTTTGCATCAGTGTCATGTTTAACTTGTTTTGCTCATATCTTCTAGGCCGTAGCTTCGAACTAAATGAACTTAATATCTAACTTGACTAGAATCTCGTGTAGATCATCTTGGTGCATCTTAACTTGCTGTTTAATAACTTGAACATAATGTTTATTCAGATCTGGACCAATTTCGAAATATGCATATGAGGACTTACCGGAATTGTTATATGTTGTTCCCGGCCTCATTTAAACTTGCCTTGATGTGTTGCTCTTGTTTGCATCATCCCTTGCCATGAGTAGCTTCATGTAGCTTTGTCATGCATCATGCTTGTTGTGCATCATGTCTTGTTCATGTGTGGTGTGTTTACTATGTTTTGTGTTTCTTCTCGATAGTTCCTGTTTCGTTGCGATCGTGAGGATTCGTTCGTCTACGCTTGGTTCGGCTTCATCCGTTCGTCTTCTTCATGGAATCGTTCTTCTTCCTAGCGGGATTTCAGGCAAGATGACCGCTACCCTGGATCTCACTACTATCATTGCTATGCTAGTTGCTTCGTTCTATCGCTATGTTGCGTTACCTATCATTTACTCTTCAAGCCATCCCAAATTGCCATGAACCTCTAACCTTTGACACCCTTCCTAGCAAACCGTTGTTTGGCTATGTTACCGCTTTTGCTCAGCCCCTCTTATAGCGTTGCTAGTTGAAGGTGAAGTTGAAGATTTCTCCATGGTGAACAAGATTTTGGTTGGGATATCACAATATCTCCTATATTATTAATGCATCTATATACTTGGTAAAGGGTGGAAGACTAGGCCATTTGCCTGGTGTTTTGTTCCACTCTTGCCGCCCTAGTTTCTGTTATACCGGTGTTATGTTCCCGGATTTTGCGTTCCTTACGCGGTCGGGTGATTTATGGGACCCCCTTGACAGTTCGCTTTGAATAAAACTCCTCCAGCAAGGCCCAACCTTGGTTTTACCATTTGCCTCACCACCACCTATACCCTTCCCTTGGGTCGGCCAACCCGAGGGTCATCTTTTATTTTAGCCCCCCGGGCCAGTGCTTGTCTAAGTGTTGGTCCGAACCGAGCCGCCTACGGGACCCCCTCGGGGCAACTCGAGGTCTGGTTTTACTCGTAGCCTGTCTCATCCGGTGTTGCCCTGAGAACGAGATATGTGCAGCTCCTATCGGGATTGTCGGCGCATTGGGCGGTCTTGCTGGACTTGTTTTACCATTTTCGAAATGTCTTGTAAACCGGGATTCCGAGTCTGATCGGGTCTTCCTGGGAGAAGGTATATCCTTCGTTGATCGCGAGAGCTTATCATGGGATAAGTTGGGACACCCCTGCAGGGTATAATCTTTCGAAAGTCGTGCCTGCGGTTATAGACAGATGGAAATTTGTTAATGTCCGGTTGTAGATAACTTGACACCAGATCTGAATTAAAACGCATCAACCGCGTGTGTAGCCGTGATGGTCTCTTCTCGGCGGAGTCTGGGAAGTGAACACGGTCTTTGGGTTATGTTCGACATAAGTAGGAGTTCAGGATCACTTCTTGATCATTGCTAGCTTCACGACCGTTCCGCTTGCTCTCTTCTCGCTCTTATTTGCGTATGTTAGCCACCATATATGCTTAGTCGCTGCTGCAGCCTCACCACTTTACCCCTTCCTTTCCTTTTAAGCTTTGCTAGTCTTGATACCCATGGTAATGGGATTGCTGAGTCCTCGTGGCTCACAGATTACTACAACAACACTTGCAGGTACAGGTTATGCGATGATCATGACGCGAGAGCGATGCTTGCTTGCGTTGAGTTCTTCTTCTGCTTCTTCTTCGATCAGGGATAGGTTCCAGGTCGGCAGCCTGGCTAGCAGGGTGGATGTCGTTTGAGTTTCTGTTTGTGTTTCATCCCTAGCCGGATGATGCTCTGATGTATTGTGATGTTGTATTCGTGTGGCATTGTTTGCCTCTTGTATGTATCCCCATTTATTATGTAATGTTGATGTAATGATATCCACCTTGCAAAAGCGTTTCAATATGCGGGTCTATCCTTGGCGGGACCTTCGAGTTCCTTTTGGATAGGGTCGCGTATTGGGCGTGACAAGTTGGTATCAGAGCCTCGATCGACCCTAGGAGCCCCCCTTGATTGATCGTGTAGTTTGGCCGTTGTTGAGTCTAGAAAAAAACTGATTTCGGAGTCTAGTTATATCGGAGAGTAGGAATTCTTTTTACTCCTCAGCCCCTTCGTCGCTCTGGTAAGTAATCTTGACGTAGGTGTTTTGGATTACTCCTCTTCCCTTTCAAATTTTCTTTAGGATCACGCAATTGATTTTCTGATCATTGGTTCTCAGCTCTTTTCATCCGGTGCATTTCTCGTCAAGTTGACTCGACCCTCTTCATCGTTGCAAGTTCAATCCTCAGTTTGCTCTGAACGAAGTTATTTCTCTGTCGTCAGTTGTTTTCTTTTCCCACCCGCCCTCCCTGTTCTTCTTCTCGGAACCGGAGTCCGTAATCGAGTATCCATCCTAATCGTGTGAAGTCTTTGCTTTCTCCCTCAATGATTTCAACCGGTGTTTCCTCTTCAAGATATTCGTCGTTTCCCCTTCCAAGTTGTCTTTGTTTTCCCGTCCTCCCACCCTCTTCTTCTCGGAGCTTGAATCTCTTTAGAGCATCAGTTCCATTTGTGTGGAGTCTCTTTAGTCTTTCCTCAACTATTTCAACCGGTGAATTCTCGTCTCGTTCGTCATTCTCCATCTCTTTTTCTTCTCCGGTGGATTCAATTCTAATTTTCGGCAGTGATTACATTCTTTCCCTCGGCTCAAGTGTTTTCCCTACTCGTTCGCCTCCCGCTAGTTTATCATTCCGGAGTGCTCAAGACATCTCAGGAGATTCGTCTGTGTTCAAATTAATTCGAGGTTGTCACCTCATTCAAATATTTCAATTGTTCTGGTGCATCTTCTATCTGCTCAACATCCCTTTCCAACGGTGTTCTATTTTAGTGGGCCCTAACCCACAGGTCTTTTTCCAGGATCTTACCTGACTCTTCTAATTATTCCGGAGCTATTCCAAATTCTTTTCAAGTGTGACGTAAGTATGAATTTCATCAGTCAGATGCCTTTCCAAGATCGTTTTCAAACTCTTTTCATTGTTGGCTCAACCTCTTCGCTTGTCATTCTACTGGAGTATCTCAGTAATTCTGATGGTGTTTCTCGTCATCATTTGAGGATCGAAGAAGAGTTTTCCTCTAAATCTTGTCCGTTCTCTCGAAGACTCATGGTTCTAGCTTCATATTATCCTCTCGAATTGTTTCATTTGTCAGATATCCTTTTCTTACCCATCCGGAGCTTGTCAGGAGTTGTTTTTCCATTTCTTTTCACCGGAGGCCATCTTTCCAGAAGAATTCTTCGCCCTCATCATTCCAGCTATCGTCCTCTAATTATCCCGGTGCTTCGTTCAAGTGTTCTTTAATCAGCTCATGATCTCTTTGTTCTTCTGCATCTAAATCCCCTCAAGCATATTTGTTCTTCTAATTCTTCCCGGTGATTAAGTCTCTTTCATCAGTCATTTTCGAATTCTTATGGTGGTTCGTCGAAGATTCTTTTTCTTTGATTATAATTTTAATTCATTCGTTCTTTTCAATCCTACCGGTGGTTCATGAAGACTCTCTCAAGTGTTGCGCTATATCCCCCCTCAATCCTTTTCCAATGAGAATAAGTAATATGCAAAAATCCATTGTTTGTCATCAATTTAATTTGATGAAGGATAAGCATACAATAAATCTTATTCTTATTTCATCAGAGTGATTAATCCCTTCCTTCGGAGTTTGTTCTTGATGAATAAATTCTAGTTCCAAGTGTTTTCATCTTTTCTTTTCCGGAGTTCAAATTTCCTCAGCCATTTCGTCGGAACCTCCATCTAAATCACCGCAAGGCTCATCTTATTCTTTCATCCTTCTTTCTATCTCATCATCTTTTTGTTACCGGAGTTCTTCATGGTGGTTCTTCATGATTTAATTCTTTCTTCAAGAGTTCATCAAGATTCTTGTTGGCGGAGTTCAAGTATCTTTTCTTCTTGCATCTCGAAGTGCAATTAATTCTCCGTCTTCTTTTGAAGTGGAGTTTTGCATCCTTTCGTTCTTCTCAGCTATCCAATCATTTCTGTTTGTGGCCGGTTATCACCTTATGATCTTGAGATGTTACCTATAAGACCACAACAAGCTTATTCTTTCGTTGTTGATTTTCTCAACAACTCCATTCAACCTTTTCTTCTAAGGTTGCTTTCTATTTCATTCGTGGCACAAGTTGTCATTTTCTTCTTCGTTCTTTTCATTCAACTCTTTTAATTCTTTCCGGAGGTTTTGTGTCATGTCTTCATCAAGTATCATTCCGTCCTCTCAAGCTCATGTTCTATTCTTTCCATGTTCAATCGGAGTTTTGCCTAAATCCTTTCAGTCTTATTCGTTTCTTATGTCGATCTAACCGGAGTGGTTTCATAGTCTATCTGATTCAGTGAACTTTCGATTCTCGTCATTCTCATCGTTCCTCTCTTATTCTCGAGTGCTCTCAATTTTTTGCTTCTTCTCTTCAGTTCTTATTTCACCTCATCCCTTTTCCCTTCCATCTCGGTCCTAAGATCTCGGGACGAGATCTCTTGTTAGTGGAGGAGTGTTGTAATGCCCCGGATTCGATGCGCCAGGTGTCTGCCAGTTATTCGCCGTTGTTTCCATGTCATTTGCTTGAGTGTTGCATATTGTCATGTCATCATGTGCATTTCATTTTGAATACGTGTTCGTCTCATGCATCCGAGCATTTTCCCTGTTGTCCGTTTTGCAATCCGGCACTCCTATGTCATCCGGCGTCCCCCTCTTCTCTCTTTTCGTGAGTGGGTGTTAAACATTCTCGGAATGGACCGAGTCTTGCCAAGTGGCCTCGATATACCACCGGTAGACCGCCTGTCAAGTTTCGTGCCATTCGGAGGTCATTTGGTACTCCAACGGTTAACCGCGTAGCCCGAAACCTCCCTTTCTCTTTGCAGCCCAACACCCCTTCCAAAGTGGCCGAAAAACCCAGAAAACTCCCCTCCATGCTCTCGGTCGTTCGATCACGATCGCGTGGCCGAAAAACGCTCCTCATTTGGACTCTCCTAGCTCCCTCTACCTATAAATATGTGCCTCTCCCTGATTTTTCACGCAGATGAAACCCTAGCCAAACTCCTCCCCGCCGCCGGACATGTCCGCCTCCGCGCTGGACGCGTCCACCGACCACCGCCACCTCACCCCAGCCAATCAAATGCCTCCACGTCAGCGCCGCCGCCTCCCGTGGCCAACGGGAGCGCGCCACGTGGCCTCCGGCCTCCTCCCCGCCGCCGCGGCCCGCCGGACCCAGGCGCGGCCCGCCCAGGCCCGCGCGGCTGCCCGAGCGCCCCGTGCTCCGCCGCCCGCTCGTGCGAGCGCCCGCCACCGCCGCTCGTCTCCGCCGCCGGCGCCGCCCCGCGCGCCTCGCCTCCGCCGGTGACCGACCCCGGCCTCGCCCTCGCCTCCGCCGGCGCCGCCCCGCGCGCCTCGCCTCCGCCGGTGACCGACCCCGGCCTCGCCCTCGCCTCCGCCGGCGCCGGATCCGGCGAGATCCGGCCGGGCCGACCCGTCCCCGACCCTCTTCGGCATCCCTGCAGCCCGTCCCCGCCATCTCCCTCCTCTCCGGCCACATCTCCGGCGAACCTCGAGCTCGGGCCCGATCTAGATGCAATCTGAGGTTGTCCCCCAAAATTCCTCTAAGTCCCTGGTTTTTAACATTATCATGCCATGTTCATCGCATTGTATCTCTGCATCCGTAGCTCCATTTCGTGCGTGCGATATGTCAAATTGTTCGCCTCAACGAGTACTTCATTTTGCTCCATTGCATCATGTTCATTTGAGTCCATCTTGATGCCTGAATCATCGTTGCAAGAGTGCTTCATAATGTTAGTTCCTGTTTCTTAACAGAACATGCTCTTTTGTCATTTTTGCCATGATTGATGTGTGCATCCTATGAGGTTGATGTCTACATGTGTTTTGATCTATGATATATTTTATTTACAGAGGTGCTTACCATGTATTTTTATGATCAATGTGGTGACTAGCACAAGCGTGCAAACCAGGCATCGTGATGTTGCTGATTTTAGTCCCTGTTCTGTTGTTATTTTGATGCCATGTAAACATGATGCTACAGTGAGATCCTTGCATATTTTGAGATACTTCAGTAAGTATGTTTTGAACATATGGTTATTTTCTATCCATTCATGCCCCTGTTGGCAATTATGGAGTAGTCTAGCATGTCATTTTCGTGCTCTACTTTTGCTTCAAAATGTTTCCTGGCAGATTGTTTACATGTTATTCAATTTTGCCAAGGTTGTTATAGTTGATCCTTGCATGGTATGGACTTGTTCTTGCCTTGGTTGGTTACACAAACATGTCTTATTGATGATGCTATGCTTATCTTGTCATGCAGTGACTTGTGGTGAGTGAATCAAGCTTGTTAAGTAGGGTACTTGCTGTTGCTGTTTTGCTAGGCTGAATCTGTTATTTCGTGATGCTATGTAAACCTGCTTCTACAAATCATTCTATGCATAATCTGGAGATGATCACTAAATATGTTTTGTTCTAAATGTCATCCTCTAACCATCCATGCCCCTGGTTGCATTTATATCCTGCTGTAGCTTGTTGTAATCTTGCTCCAAAGTTGCTTAATAATGTTGCTGTCAGCCTGTTAACATTAAGTTCAGTTGTTACCATGATTGTTGCTAGTGTTCCATGCACCCTATGGACTTGCTCTTGCCATGCTTAGCTTCGCAAACATGCCTTCTTACTGTTGGTTGCCTTTTCATGCCATGTAACGCTTTGTAGTGAGTTGCACAAGCTCATCTACATGCCTTCATAATTCTGTTTCTGCCATGTATGAATCTGTATTATAACTTGCTATGTTTACATGGGTGCCATCATATTTTCTTATCCTTTTTGGCTTATGGTCAGTAAGGGACTTTTGATTTATGCTTTGAGTAGAACCATGCCATATCTTGTTTTGCTATTATAATTTCCTGTAACATGTTGTTTGATAGCTCTAAACATTGCAACCTGATGTTATTTTCTGCAAAGTCTGAACTCTTATTATTTGCAATCTTGCCATGTGTGTTTGAGCATGTTCTAGTGATTTCTGGAGATAGCTCAGTGTTCATGTTTTGTTATGATTTACCTGTACATCATGTACATGCCTTTTGTTTTCATGTTGAGATGCTGGAGCTTATTGTTTTGATGCTTGCAATATGCCTAGTTGCTGTTTTGGATAGATTGTTGCTATAACTTGTATAGAGTGTGTGTGTTGAACCGTTGCCCCGTTTTGAGTGTGCTTTATATGAAACTTGCTTAGAGTTGCAGGTAGCTTCATATTATCATGTTGCATCCTTATTTTGAGGTGTTTGCTTGATGTTTGGGTGCATTTTGCATCAGTGTCATGTTTAACTTGTTTTGCTCATATCTTCTAGGCCGTAGCTCCGAACTAAATGAACTTAATATCTAACTTGACTAGAATCTCGTGTAGATCATCTTGGTGCATCTTAACTTGCTGTTTAATAACTTGAACATAATGTTTATTCAGATCTGGACCAATTTCGAAATATGCATATGAGGACTTACCGGAATTGTTATATGTTGTTCCCGGCCTCATTTAAACTTGCCTTGATGTGTTGCTCTTGTTTGCATCATCCCTTGCCATGAGTAGCTTCATGTAGCTTTGTCATGCATCATGCTTGTTGTGCATCATGTCTTGATCATGTGTGGTGTGTTTACTATGTTGTGTGTTTCTTCTCGATAGTTCCTGTTTCGTTGCGATCGTGAGGATTCGTTCGTCTACGCTTGGTTCGGCTTCATCCGTTCGTCTTCTTCATGGACTCGTTCTTCTTCCTAGCGGGATTTCAGGCAAGATGACCGCTACCCTGGATCTCACTACTATCATTGCTATGCTAGTTGCTTCGTTCTATCGCTATGTTGCGTTACCTATCATTTACTCTTCAAGCCATCCCAAATTGCCATGAACCTCTAACCTTTGACACCCTTCCTAGCAAACCGTTGTTTGGCTATATTACTGCTTTTGCTCAGCCCCTCTTATAGCGTTGCTAGTTGCAGGTGAAGTTGAAGATTTCTCCATGGTGGACAGGATTTTGGTTGGGATATCACAATATCTCCTATATTATTAATGCATCTATATACTTGGTAAAGGGTGGAAGACTCGGCCTTTTGCCTGGTGTTTTGTTCCACTCTTGCCGCCCTAGTTTCTGTCATACCGGTGTTATGTTCCCGGATTTTGCGTTCCTTACGCGGTCGGGTGATTTATGGGACCCCCTTGACAGTTCGCTTTGAATAAAACTCCTCCAGCAAGGCCCAACCTTGGTTTTACCATTTGCCTCACCACCACATATACCCTTCCCTTGGGTCGGCCAACCCGAGGGTCATCTTTATTTTAGCCCCCCCGGGCCAGTGCTTGTCTAAGTGTTGGTCCGGACCGAGCCGCCCGCGGGGCCCCCTCGGGGCAACTCGAGGTCTGGTTTTACTCGTAGTCTGTCTCATCCGGTGTTGCCCTGAGAACGAGATATGTGCAGCTCCTATCGGGATTGTCAGCGCATCGGGCGGTCTTGCTGGACTTGTTTTACCATTTTCGAAATGTCTTGTAAACCGGGATTCCGAGTCTGATCGGGTCTTCCTGGGAGAAGGTATATCCTTTGTTGATCGCGAGAGCTTATCATGGGATAAGTTGGGACACCCCTGCAGGGTATAATCTTTCGAAAGTCGTGCCTGCGGTTATAGGCAGATGGAAATTTGTTAATGTCCGGTTGTAGATAACTTGACACCAGATCTGAATTAAAACGCATCAACCACGTGTGTAGCCGTGATGGTCTCTTCTCGGCGGAGTCCGGGAAGTGAACACGGTCTTTGGGTTATGTTTGACGTAAGTAGGAGTTTAGGATCACTTCTTGATCATTGCTAGCTTCACGACCGTTCCGCTTGCTCTCTTCTCGCTCTTATTTGCGTATGTTAGCCACCATATATGCTTCGTCGCTGATGCAGCCTCACCACTTTACCCCTTCCTTTCCTTTTAAGCTTTCCTAGTCTTGATACCCATGGTAATGGGATTGCTGAGTCCTCGTGGCTCACAAATTACTACAACAACAGTTGCAGGTACAGGTTATGCGATGATCATGACGCGAGAGCGATGCTTGCTTGCGTTGAGTTCTTCTTCTGCTTCTTCTTCGATCAGGGATAGGTTCCAGGTCGGCAGCCTGGGCTAGCAGGGTGGATGTCGTTTGAGTTTCTGTTTGTGTTTCATCCCTAGCCGGATGATGCTCTGATGTATTGTATGTTGTATTTGTGTGGCATTATTTGCCTCTTGTATGTATCCCCATCTATTATGTAATGTTGATGTAATGATATCCACCTTGCAAAAGCGTTTCAATATGGGGGTCTATCCTTGGTGGGACCTTCGAGTTCCTTTTGGATAGGGTCGCGTATTGGGCGTGACACATACGCACGTGGGTGCGAGGCGTTGGGCTCTAACTGAACCCAAGCGAGGCATCGCCTAACTGAACTCGAGCGATTGCACTGCAGGCTATGTGAGGGAGTCCCGGATTAGGGGGTGTCTGGATGGTCGGACTATGACCTTTGGCCGGACTCCTGGACTATGAAGATACAAGATTGAAGACTTCGTCCCGTGTCCGGATGGGACTTTCCTTGGCGTGGAAGGCAAGCTTGGTGATACGGATATGTAGATCTCCTCCCATTGTAACCGACTCTGTGTAACCCTAGCCCTCTCCGATGTCTATATAAACCGGAGGGTTTTAGTCCGTAGGACGGACAACAATCATACCATAGGCTAGCTTCTAGGGTTTAGCCTCTCTGATCTCGTGGTAGACCTACTCTTCGACTACCCATATCATCAATATTAATCAAGCAGGAGTAGGGTTTTACCTCCATCGAGAGGGCCCGAACCTGGGTAAAAACATCGTGTCCCTTGTCTCCTGTTACCATCCGCCTAGACGCACAGTTCGGGACCCCCTCCCCGAGATCCGCCGGTTTTGACACCGACATTGGTGCTTTCATTGAGAGTTCCTCTGTGTCGTCACCTTTAGGCTCGATGGCTCCTCCGATCATCAACAACGATGCGGTCTAGGGTGAGACTTTTCTCCCCGGACAGATCTTCGTATTCGGCAGCTTTGCACTGCGGGCCAATTCGCTTGGCCATCTGGAGCAGATTGAATGCTACACCTCTGGCCATCAGTTCAAATTTGGAAATTTCAACTACACGGCCGACATCCGCGGGGACTTGATCTTCGACGGATTCGAGCCATAACCGAGCGCGCCGCACTGTCACGACGGGCATGATCTAGCTCTGCCGCCGAACAGTGCCCCGGAGGCCGCCCCAGGGTCCGCTCCGACCTTTAGCTCGGAGCCGACTACGCCAATCGAGGACGGATGGTTGGACACTGCCTCGGGGGCTGCAATCTCTAAGGCGATCGAGCCGAATACCAGCCCTGTCCTTTGCGAAGCTCGTGACTCCAAGGTGCCGGACTCCTTTCTGGACTCCGAACCTTCCGCGCCCCTGCCAATCGAACCCAATTGGGCGCCGATCATGGAGTTCACCGCCGCGGACATCTTTCAGCACTCGCCCTTTGGCGACATCCTGAATTCACTAAAATCTCTCTCTTTATCAGGAGAGCCTTGGCCGGACTACGGTCAGCAAGGTTGGGATGTGAACGACGAAGAAATTCGAAGCCCACCCACCACCCACTTCGTAGCCACTGTCGATGATTTAACTGACATGCTCGACTTCGACTCCGAAGACATTGACGGTATGGACGACGATGTAGGAGACGGCCAAGAACCAGCACCTATAGGGAACTAGAAAGCCACCTCGTCATATGACATATACATGGTGGACACCCCAAAAGAAGGGAATGGCGATGGAACAACGGAGGTTGACCCCTCCAAGAAACAGCCTAAGCACCGGCGTCAGTGGGGCCGCTCTAAATCCCGCCAAAGCAAAAACGGCGATTCCGGCACCGGAGACAATAACACCCTAGACAGTGCCGAAGACAACCCCCTCCAGCAGGATTCAGCGCAGGAGGATGGAGAAATCAGCCCTCATAAGAGAGCGGCAGATAGAGAGGTAGAGGACGATAATTACATGCCTCCCTCCGAAGACGAGGCAAGCCTCGCCGACGATGAATTTATCGTGCCTGAGGATCCCGTCGAACAAGAGCGTTTCCAACGCAGGCTTATAGCCACGTCGAGTAGCCTCAAGAAAAAACAGCAGCAACTTAGAGCTGACCAAGATTTCTTAGCCGACAGATGGACTGAAGTCCTGGCGGCCGAAGAATACAAACTCGAACGCCCCTCCAAGAGCTACCCAAAGCGCAGTGCTGCCCCAATTATAGGAGGAAGCACCTAAACCTACGTCACCAATGCAGGACGCGGCCGACCGGCCACCTCATGGCCGCGACAGAGAGGCCTCTCGGCCATCCATTCAAGCCGCACAAAATACCAAGGCACGGGGAAATGCGCCAGACCTGCGAGACATATTGGAGGACAAGGCAAGGCAAACAAGATCGGTTTACGGATGGCGTGGGCGCCCCATGACACGTGACGATAACTGTCAAGCCGGATATGGCAAATACGGCCAGGCCAAACATGGCAGGCAAATCTCATATGAGCTACGTCATGATATAGCCCAGTACAGAGGCGCCGCACACCCACTATGCTTCACAGATGAAGTAATGGATCATCAAATCCCCGAGGGTTTTAAACCCGTAAACATCGAATCATACGATGGCACAACAGATCCTACGGTATGGATCGAGGATTATCTCCTTCATATCCACATACCTCCCACTCAAGCTTAAAGGACCAGCTCGACATTGGCTTAACAGCTTGCTAGCTGAGTCAATTGGTTGCGGGGAGGACCTGGAATCCGCATTCCTCGACAATTTCTAGGGCACCTATGTGCGACCACCAGACGCCGATGACCTAAGCCACATAATCCAGCAGCCAGAGGAATCGGCCAGACAATTCTGGACACGGTTCCTAACCAAGAAAAATCAAATAGTCGACTGTCCGGATGCAGAGGCCCTTGCAGCCTTCAAACATATCATCCGTGACGAATGGCTCGCCCGGCACCTAGGACAGGAAAAGCCGAAATCCATGGCAGCCCTCACAAAACTCATGACCCGCTTTTGCACGAGAGAAGACAGCTGGATAGCTCATAGTAATAAGATGACCAAGAGCCCTGGTAATTCGGATACCAAGGACAATAATGGCAGGTCGCGTCATAACAAGCGCCACATTAACGGCGACAATACTGAGGATACGACAGTTAATGCCGGATGCAGAGGCTCTAAACCCGGTCAGCGGAAAAAGCCATTCAAAAGAAATACTCCGGGACCGTCCAGTTTGGACCGGATACTCGATCGCTCATGCCAGATACATGGCACCCCCGAACAACCAACCAATCACACCAACAGGGATTGTTGGGTGTTCAAGCAGGTAGGCAAGTTCAGTGCCAAAAACACAGACAAGGGGCTGCATAGCGATGACGAGGAGGAGCCCCGGCCGCCGAACAACAGGGGACAGAAGGGTTTTCCCCCACAAGTGCGGACGGTAAACATGATATACGCAACCCACATCCCCAAAAGGGAGCCGAAGCGTGCACTCAGGGACGTATATGCGTTGGAGCCAGTCGCCCCAAAGTTCAACCCATGGTCCTCCTGCCCGATCAGTTTTGATCGAAGGGACCACCCCACTAGCATCCGTCACGGTGGATTCGCCGCATTGGTTCTAGACCCAATCATCGACGGATTTCACCTCACTAGAGTCCTCATGGACAGCGGCAGCAGCCTAAACCTGCTTTATCAGGATAGAGTGCAAAAAATGGGCATAGATCCCTCAAGGATTAAACCCACAAAGACGACCTTTAAAGGCGTCATACCAGGTGTAGAGGCCAGCTGTACAGGCTTAGTTACACTCGAAGTGGTCTTCGGATCCCCGGATAATTTCCGAAGCGAGGAGTTAATCTTCAACATAGTCCCTTTCCGCAGTGGCTATCACGCCCTGCTCGGGCAAACCGCATTTGCAAAGTTCAATGCGGTGCCTCACTACGCATACCTCAAGATCAAGATGCCAGGCCCTCGAGGAGTCATTACGGTCAACGGAAACACTGAACACTCTCTCCGAATAGAGGAGCACACGGCGGCCTTCGCGGCGGAAGTACAAAGTAGCCTCTCAAGGCAATTCTCCAGTCCGGCTGTTAAACGTCCGGACACCGTCAAGCGCGCCCGGAGTAACCTACAACAAGACCGTCTGGCATGTTCCGAGCAAGCATAGCAGTGCGGCCCCAACCCCAGCCCTCGTGATATTGCGAAACCAGTACCACGCCTACATAATTACGCTCTGGAAATACCATGGGCATAAGGGGAGGGGCACAACCACGGCACGCCCATAATGTGGCTCAACCGCACTAGGGGCTCCCGATTTTGTCATTTCTCTTTTCTTACTTTCAGGACTCCACTCTCAGGAAGGCCTGTCCGACAGTACAATCGCCGAACACACGATGCAACAGCCAGGGAGACAGCAAGCCACGTCGAATGTCCAGGTGGTCTCTATAACGAGCTAAATACATGTCTTACTTAAAGTCTCACAGCTTGCCCCTGGAGGGGGACATGTCAAATAATCCCACCTCTTGCTTATCGCACTATTTGTATCGTTCTGCTTTCAAGGCAGCCTTTTAATAAAACAATACATAGCTCTTGTCTATTATTGCATGCATTTTTTATGTAAATGTGTTCAGTTATGACATTATGCAACCGTACACTTTGGTACGGCCAATACACCAGGGGCTCAAGTACCCCAGAATATGGTGTGAGAAGTCCGAGCACTCTCACGAGTGCGGCACCCCGAACTTATAGCATTATATGCATCGGCTCCGAATCATGTCTTGGGTCAATAGTTGGGTTTGCCCGGCTCCCATGTTTTGGTACGTTACGTTCCGCTATATCGGCTAAGGTAGCGCTGGGAGAACTACTGCGATTGTGCCCCAGTTGAGATGGGTTGAGCACCTCAGTAAAGAAAGCTAAAACTGACCGTCATGATAGAGCGAGAGTCGGTCGTTGTTCGAGAGGTTTTCGAGTCCCTAAAGACTTATGCCGCTTAGAGTGAGGAGCTGGCTTTGCCTGGCCTAGGCGTGGATAGCGCCCCAAACTCGGTCGTCTGAATACTAGGGGCTTCACCGAAATTTAAAATTATAGAATTATATGGCTAAGTGAGAGTGATAAAGCATTATAGTCCGATTGCCTTGTTCGTTGTGCTGAGCGCCTCCCTCAAAGGACCCAAGAATGGGAACAAGAGCGCTCTGGTTTATCCCGAACACCCCAGCACTCGTGGCATGGGGGTAGAAGCCGACGACTCGCATCTCTCAGATTTAATAAACGGCCGCACAGAAGGTAATATTTTAAATTCAAAAAGCGTTGCTTAGCGCATATGAACAAGTTTTCAGCGCACAGGATAACACGAGCGAGTTTATTCAAAAATTACATCCTTGGAACACTCATTCGCCACAAGGCAGGCACCCTTCAGGACACCCTCATAATATAACTCGGGCTTGCGATGCTCCTTCCCCTCCGGTGGCCCATCCGTCACCAGCTTCTCAGCATCCATCTTGCCCCAGTGTACTTTAACATGGGCAAGGGCCCTACGGGCGCCCTCGATGCATACGAAGCGCTTGATGATTTCAAGCCATGGACAGGCATCCACCAGCCGCCTCACCAGCCCAAAGTAGCTCCCAGGCATGGCCTCCCCAGGCCATAGCCGGCCTATAAGGCCCTTCATGGCCTGTTCGGCTGCCTTATGGAGCTCGAGCAGCTACTTCAGCTGGTCGCAAAGGGGCACCAGGTGTCCGGCCTCAGCATACTGGGACCAGAACACCTTTTCCGTCGAGCTCCCTTCCTCGGCTCGGTAGAATACGGCGGCATCGAACACACTGTGGGGCAGATCTGCAAATGCTCCTGGAGAGCTCCGGACTCGGGTAAGTAACAAGTAATTTACTTTCACGTGCTTGCTTTGCATAAAAAATGCCTTACCCGCTGCTATCTTTTTCATCGCCTCAACTTCCTGGAGGGCTTTTTGGGCTTCGGCCTTGGCAGATTTAGCACTTTCAAGTGCCAAGGTAAGCTCGGACTCTCGAGTCTTAGAGTCAAGCTCTAAACTCTCGTGCTTTTTCACAAGAGCATTGAGCTCCTTCCGCACCTCCACCACACACGCCTCTTGTTTCTCTCGCTCGATGCGCTCCACAGCCGCATTGTCTTCGGCCTTGGACAGCGCTTCCTTCAGGGTCGCCACCTCGGTTGTGGCCCCTGTAAACACTCACGTTGGTCCTGGCATTATTTGCAACCAGGTATTTTTATATACTTACATAAGGTACTACTTACCTTCCTTGTTCTCGAGCTACTTCTTGGCAAGGCCGAGCTCGTTCTCAGACCGCTCGAGGCTCTACTTCAATGCATCGACCTCCGCAGTCAGTGCGGCAGAGGTCAGCAGCGCAGCCTGCATTCCCATATTGACATAGTTATGTTAGACTCATGCGTATATCTTTTTAGATCCTCACTCCAGCTTTTCTTTCCGAACACCAAACTGAGCATCAGGGGCTACTGTCTATGCAGTAATATTTTTACATATCTTAAATATGTACCTCAAAGCCTGTTAGAAGGCTGGCACAGGCTTCTGTCAGCCCGCTCTTAGCGGACTGAACCTTTTGGATCACCGCACTCATAATAGTGCGGTGCTCCTCGTTGATGGAGGCGCTGTTAAGCACCTCCAGCAAGTTATCCGGTGCCTCCGGTTGGACGGGGGTCACCGGCGTCGTAGGCTTTCCCTTCTTACTATGGGGCCGCCTGCCGGATTCCGGAACCATTGAGGGTTCCGGTGCGGTGTCCGTCCCAGGGCCGGACTTAGATCCCTCTGGGGTTTCATCACCTTTGGGCCTGGAGTCCGGGAGGTTGCCTTGTGGCGCCTCCAGGACCACCTCCTCCTGGCTTGGCCCCTTTTGGGACTCCACCTCGGTGTCGTCCGTAGGGCGAGGGGAGGTAGCAGTCGGGAGTGAAAGACTATTCACATCTGATGAATCCAGGGAGCCGCTCGACGAAGCGTCGAGCTGAGCCTTGGGCGGACTGCATGATTATATTCGGCGTCAGATGGTACTGTGAAATAAAGGAACGCCATGAGTTATTCTAGTATCCGGATACTTACGATTTTGCCAGGGGCTTGGCCCTGGATGGCCACTCCTCTCCACCGTCGTCGGCGTCGGAGGCGTAGTCCAGAAGAAGGGTCTTCCACTTCTTGGACCCTCCGGCCTCCCGAGTTGGGGCGGCCTTACTTTTCTTTCCTCCCCCTGTTGGAGGGGGAGAGGCTTCTTCTTCCTCCTCCTCGTTTTCAGAGGAGGAGTGCACTTCGGGGTTGTCGGGCAATGAATCCAACACCACCAGGCGTCGGGAACTCTTTCGAGTTCTCGTGGCCTTCTTCTTGGCCTTCTTCTCCGGCACCACGTGAGGTGCCGGGACCAGCAGCTTCGCCAAGCGTGCATCCGCTGGGCCTTCGGGCAAAGGAGCAGGACAGTCAAACTGTCTGGACGTCTTCTTCCAGTCTTGTCAAAGCAGTGGGAGCTTAGATCCCGCATAGAGTCAAACTATGAAAAACAAGTGTCCTGTAAAGGGTAAAACAAGCTTACTTAGCTGGCTTGGCACTTTGGCAGAATCCGCGATCCTCGGTGATGGGAGGGGGAACCTCGGAGCTCTTGAATAGCACCTTCCAGGCGTCCTCGTGCGTTGTGTTGAAGAGCCTGGACAAAGTCTGGTGTTGGGCCGGGTCGAACTCCCACAAGTTGAAAGCCCGTCGTTGACACGGGAGGATCCGGCGGAAGAGCATGACCTGGACTACATTGACAAGTTTAACCTTCTTGTCCACCATGTTTTGGATGCAGGTTTGGAGTCCGGTCACCTCTTCCGAATTACCCCACGACAGGCCCGTCTCTTTCCAGGAGGTGAGCCGTGTGGGGATGCCAGATTGGAATTCGGGGGTCGCTGCCCATTCAGGGTCACGCGGCTCGGTGATGTAGAACCACCCTGATTGCCACCCTTTGATGGTTTCCACAAAGGAGCCCTCGAGCCATGTGACGTTAGGCATCTTTCCCACCAAGGCACCTCCGCACTCCTCTTGCCGGCAGCCCACAACCTTCGGCTTGACATTGAAGGTCTTCATCCATAAGCCGAAGTGGGGCTTGATGCAGAGGAAGACCTCGCACACAACAATAAACGCCGAGATGTTGAGGATGAAGTTTGGGGCCAGATCATGGAAATCCAGGACGTAGTAGAACATGAGCCTCTAGACAAATGGGTGGAGTGGGAAGCCCAGTCCGCGGAGGAAATGGGGGAGGAACACCACCCTCTCATGGGTCCTAGGGGTGGGGATGAGCTGCCCCTCGTCTGGAAGCCGGTGTGCGATGTCGTTGGACAAGCATCCGGCTTTCCTCAACTTTTTGATGTGCCCCTCCGTGATGGTGGAGGCCATCCACCTGCCTCCCACTCCGGACATGATTGGAGAAGGTTGAGGTGGGAACTGTGGACTTGGGCGCTGGAGCTCGAGTGCGCGGGAATGGATAAGAGAAGGAGGAGGAAGGTGTAGATGAAAAGGGTGGATCCTTATCCCCTTATATGGGCGGCCGAAACTATGTGCCCCCGCCAGCCTGGTAAAACTCACTTATCTCCCAAGCACCATGATTAATGGCACGGTTGGGTTACCCACGCCCGTACTGATGAGAATCCCGGAATAAGGGGACATGATCTCTGCTTTGACAAGACGTGCCAAGGAAACCCCCTCGCTAAACGCGCTGAGGTGGGACAGTAAAATGATTCGAATAAAGGCTTGGCCGTAGCATCATGTCTCACTGCGGAATACGTCAGCAGATTAGATTTGTATAAATATTATTCTCTCTAAGGTGGAATGTGGAACTTATTTTGCAGAGCCGGACACTACCCTTGTGTTCAAAATCTTTTATGAAGTATTCGGAGGAGTAACCCACCTTGCAATGCCGAAGACAATCTGCGCGCCGGACTCGTCGTCATTGAAGCCTGGTTCAGGGGCTACTGAGGGAGTCCCGGATTAGGGGGTGTCCAGATGGCCGGACTATGACCTTTGGCCGGACTCCTGGACTATGAAGATACAAGATTGAAGAATTCGTCCCGTGTCCGGATGGGACTTTCCTTGGCGTGGAAGGCAAGCTTGGCGATACGGATATGTAGATCTCCTCCCATTGTAACCGACTCTGTGTAACCCTAGCCCTCTCCGGTGTCTATATAAGCCAGAGGGTTTTAGTCCGTAGGACGGACAACAATCATACCATAGGCTAGCTTCTAGGGTTTAGCCTCTCTGATCTCGTGGTAGATCTACTCTTGTACTACCCATATCATCAATATTAATCAAGCAGGAGTAGGGTTTTACCTCCATCGAGAGGGCCCGAACTTGGGTAAAACCATCGTGTCCCTTGTCTCCTTTTACCATCCGCCTAGACACACAGTTCGGGACCCCCTACCCGAGATCCGCCGGTTTTGACACCGACACTACGCGTTACTGAACCCGAGCGATCGAGGGATTCCTTCGCTACTGGTGCTAATTGAAGCCGATCGATGCTGGATCTGGATGAACAGTGAGCATTGCTGGGGGGGTTGGATGAACAGTGAGTGTTGCTGGGGGGTTTGGATGAACAGTTCTCGGTGGGGGTGGCTGAACAGGACTCTGTGGTGCTGCCTCTGGATAAACAGGACCCCGATCGATCAAGTCGGTTGGGGCTGGATGAATAGGACCCCGTGGAGGGCTGGATGAACAGGATGACCCCGTGGAGGGCTGGTTGAACAGTAGCTGGTGGAGGGCTGGATGAACAGTAGCCCGTGGAGTGGTGGTTGAACAGGAGCCCGTGGAGAGGGCTGGTTGTACAGTAGCCCGTGGCGTAGCGTGCGGTGGAGGCTGGATGAACAGGTGCCCGTGGATGAACAGTCGCAGGTGGTGGTTGGAGGAGGTCGATGGTGGATGAACATTAGCCCGTGGAGGCTGGAGGAGGTCGACGGTGGAGATGAACAATATCCCGTGGAGTCCCGTTTTGCGGTACGCCACACCCCTCCCGATGAACAGGACCCCCGTTTCGACTGTAGCGCTCCAACGCAAGTCCGTTTCCTCCATTTTGAGGTACACCACACCCCTCCCGATCAACAGGACTCCGTTTCGACCGTAGGAGGTCCAATAGAAGTCTGTTTCCTCCTTTTTGCGGTACGCCAGACCCCTCCCGATGAACAGGATCTCGTTTTGAACATGGCCGGTCGAACACAAGGCCGTTTCCTCTGTTCTGCGGTACGCTAGGTCTTGTTTCCATCGGCTATTCCGTCCAAGCCCTCCCGATGAACACGACGACGCGTTCCGTTCCGACCCAGTCGGTTGGCTCCCCATGAACACGACGACGATCTTGTTTCTCCGTTCCAGCCCAACCATGTACATGAGCCATGGCCATACGTATACGCGAGTAGCCGTTCGATACCATGCCCGTATGTACGTGCATGGCCATATTTACTTTCTTGCACCCTGGCCGTTGTACATACGTGTACATGCTACGTGCGTGCCTCTACTATGACACGTTCACGTCTACATCGACCAGTATGTATGTACACGTTCGCGACCAGAATGACAACGCTACATACGCTTTGACCAGGTGGGTCTCGACTGTCAGGCACTTCCTTGTGTGCGAAGATGTAGCTGGTAGGTCCTAGCAGTTAGGGAAGCGAATCATTTTTTTTCCCGTAATATAGATGCACTTCCTTGCATGCGAAGATGTAGCTGGTGGGTCCCAACAGTCAGGGGGAACTTTTTTTCGTGAAATACGGTGTCCCGTCCGGTGGGTCCCTGATGTCAGGTGGAGGAATAATTTTTTTGCACGTAATAAGGAGGCACTTCCTTGCGGCCTCCACGGACCTATCTGTCAGCCTCTCCACGTATAGTACTCTTCCGATGGAATTCGTTCCTTGACCATGTTGACCACACCGCGCCAAGAGCACCAGGGCAATGGACGACGGCGAAGCCTAGGAAGGGGACGACGCGGAGCCAGGCAAGACGCGGCAGTGGAAGCCCGCGCGGAGAGGAGTAAGAGGGTTCCCTGGTTCGGCTGCGGTGTGAGGCTGCCGTCGCCGCAGGGCCTGGCCAGCGGTGGGAATAGTAGGGGGAGTTGAGGCCTCTGCGGCAGCACAAGCGACCACGGGAGGCAGGAGCATGCGGCACGACCGGTGCTGCTTTGGGCGGCTGAAGCAAGAAGACCAGAGGTTGAAGAAGCACTACGGCCGTTGGATGGACATCGTACGGTCGCTGGAGCTAGAATCTGAAGGAAATATGCCCTAGAGGCAATAATAAAGTTATTATTTATTTCCTTGATTCATGATAAATGTTTATTATTCATGCTAGAATTGTATTAACCGGAAACTTAGTACATGTGTGAATACATAGACAAAACCTATAGTCCCTAGTATGCCTCTACTATACTAGCTCGTTAATCAAAGATGGTTATGTTTCCTAACCATAGACATGTGTTGTCATTTGATGAACGGGATCACATCATTAGGAGAATGATGTGGTGGACATGACCCATCCGTTAGCTTTTAGCATTATGATCGTGTTAGTTTCATTGCTACTGCTTTCTTCATGACTTATACAAGTTCCTCAGACTATGAGATTATGCAACTCCCGAATACCGGAGGAACACTTTGTGTGCTACCAAACGTCACAACGTAAAAGGGCGATTATAAAGGTGCTCTACAGGTGTCTCTGAAGGTGTTTGTTGGGTTGGCATAGATCGAGATTAGGATTTGTCACTCCGTGTTTCGGAGATGTATCTCTGGGCCCTCTCGGTAATACTCATCACTATAAGCCTTGCAAGCATTGTGACTAATGAGTTAGTTGCAGGATGAAGTATCACAGAACGAGTAAAGAGACTTGCCGGTAACGAGATTGAACTTGTTATTGAGATACCTACGATCGAATCTCGGGCAAGTAACATACCGATGACAAAGGGAACAACGTATGTTGTTATGCGGTTTGACCGATAAAGATCTTCGTAGAATACGTAGGAACCAATATGAGCATACAGGTTCCGCTATTGGTTATTGACCGGAGACGTGTCTCGGTCATGTCTACATAGTTCTCGAACCCGTAGGGTCCGCACGCTTAAAGTTCGGTGACGATCGGTATTTTGAGTTTATGTGTTTTGATGTGCCGAAGATAGTTCGGAGTCCAGGATGTGATCACGGACATGACGTGGAGTCTCGAAATGGTCGAGAAATAAAGATTGATATATTGGACGACTATATTTGGACACCAGATGAGTTCCGGGGTCATCAGATATTTATCGGAGTGTCGGAGGGTTATCGGAACCCCCGGGGGAACAAATGGGCCAACATGGGCCTTGTGGGAGAGAGAGGAGAGGGCCTAGGGCTTCCCCCCCCCCTTGGGAGTTCAAATTGGACAAGGGGGGGCACCCCCTCTTCCTCCCTCTCTCCCTCTCCTTCCTTCGCCCTTCCTCCTTCCTAGTTGGACTAGCAAAGGGGAGTCCTACTCCCACTAGGAGGACTCCCCCCTCTACTTGGCACGCCCCAAGGGTGGCCGGCCTCCCCCCTTGCTTCTTTATATACTAGGGCAGGGGGGCACCCTAGAATACATAAGTTGACATTGTTTAGCTATGTGTGGTGCCCCCCTCCACAGTTACACAGCTCGGTCATATCGTCGTAGTGCTTAGGCCAAGCCCTGCGCCGGTAACTTCATCATCACCGTCATCACGCCATCATGCTGACGAAACTCTCCCTCGGCCTCAACTGGATCAAGAGTATGAGGGACGTCTCTGAGCTGAACGTGTGCTGATCACGAAGGTGCCCTACATTCAGTGCTAAGATCGGTCGGATCGTGAAGACGTACGACTACATCAACCACGTTGTCATAACGCTTCCTCTTTCGGTCTACGAGGGTACGTGGACACACTCTCCCCTCTCGTTGCTATGCATCACCATGATATTGCATGTGCGTAGGGAATTTTTTGAAATTACTACGTTCCCCAACAGAATCGTTCATATTGACTAAGTTGACAAAGCCCTTCGTCCCCGTCAACTTAGTAGGCCCACAAGTCAGCCTCCCACCAAGGTGGGTCCTAGCTAGCAGGGGGAGTATTCATTTTTTTCTACGTAATAAGGAGGCACTTCCGGTGTGTCTGAGCTGATAGCGGGGGGAACATTTTTTTCACGAAATACGGTGGCCCGTACGGTGGGTCCCAGTAGTCAGGGGGGAAACGTTTTTTTGTGAAATATAGTGGCCCATCCGGTGGGTCCCTGCTGTCAGGTGGAGGAATAATTATTTTGCGCGTAATAAGGAGGCACTTCCTTGCGGCCGTCGTGGACCCAGCTATCAGCCTCTCCACGTACAGTACTCTTTCGATGGAAGTCGTTCCTTGACCACATTGACCACGCCACACCGAGAACACCAGGGCGATGGACGACGGCGAGGCCTAGGAAGGGGACAAAGTGGAGCCGGGGAAGATGCGGCTGCGGAAGCCCGCGCAGAGAGGAGTACGAGGGTTCACTGGTTCGGCTATGGTTTGAGACTGCCGTCGCCACAGGGCCTGGCCAGCGGTGGGAATAGTAGGGGGCGGTGAGGCCTCCACGGCAGCACAGCCGGCCACCGGAGGCAGGAGTATGTGGCACGACCGGCAATGCTTTGGGCGGCTGGAGCAAAAAGACCAGAGGTTGAAGAAGCACTACGGCCATTGGATGGACATCGTACGATCATTGGAGCTAGAACTGTTCATATTTACTAAGTTGACAAGCCCTCTGTCCCTGTCAACTTAGTAGGCCCACAAGTCAGCCTCCCACCAAGGTGGGTCCCAGCTAGGAAGGGGAGTATTCATTTTTTGTGCGTAATAACAAGGCACTTCCGGTGGGTCCAAGCTGACAGCGGGGGGAATGTTTTTTCGCGAAATACGGTGGCCCGTACGGTGGGTCCCAGCAGTAAGGGGGGAAACGTTTTTTTCGCAAAATACGGTGACCCATCCGGTGGGTCCCTGTTCTCAGGTGGAGGAATAATTATTTTGCGCGTAATAAGGAGGCACTTCCTTGTGGCCGTCGTGGACCCAGCTGTTAGCCTCTCCACATACAATACTCTTCCGATGGAAGTCGGTCGTTGACCACATTGACCACACCATCGAGAGCACCACGGCGGTGGACGACGGCGAGGCCTAGGAAGGGGACGACGTGGAGCCCGGGAAGATGCGGCAGTGGATGCCCACGTGGAGAGGAGTACGAGGGTTCACTGGTTCGGCTGCGGTGTGAGGCTGCTGTCACCGCAGAATAATAGGGGGTGTGGGTGAGTGGAGGGATGGCCTGGCCAGCGATGGGAGTAGTAGGGGGCGGTGAGGCCTCTGCGGCAGCACAGCCGGCCATGGGAGGCAAGAGTAGGCGGCACGACTGGCGCTGCTTTGGGCGGCTGGAGAAAGAAAACCAGAGGTTGAAGAAGCACTATGGCTATTGGATGGACATCATAAGGTCACTGGAGCTAGAGTTGTTCATATTGACTAAGTTGACAAAGCCCTCCATCCCCGTCAACTTAGTAGGCCCACAAGTCAGCCAACCACTATGGTGGGTCCTAGCTAGCAGGGGTTATTCAATTTTTGTGCATAATAAGGAGGCACTTCCTTGTGTGCGAAGATATAGCTGGTGGGTCCGACCTGTCAGTGGGGGGAATGTTTTTTTCATGAAATACAGAGGCCCTTCCGGTGGGTCCTAGCTGTCAGTGGAGGAATCATTATTTTGCGCGTAATAAGGAGGAATTTCCTTGCGTGCGGCTGTGGACCCAGCTGTCAGCCTCTCCACGTACAGTCCACTTCCGATGGATGTCATTCATTGACCACGTTGACCAGGCCACGCCGAGAACACCAGGGCGATGGACGACGACGAGGCCTAGGAAGGGAAACACACGGAGCCATGGAAGACTCGGTAGTTGTTTCCCACGCGGAGGGGAGCATGAGGGTTTACTGGTTCGTCTGCCATCCCCAGAGAATAACAGCAGGTGTGGGTGGGTAGAAGGATGGCTAGGCCAGCGATGGGAGTACGGTGGGGCGGTGAGGCCTGCGCGCCAGCATAGCCGGCCGCGGGAGGAGGGAGCAGGCAGTCCCACCGGTGCTTGTTTGAGCGGCTGGAGCAGGAAGAGCAGAGACTGAAGAAGCACGACAGTTGTTGGATGTACATCCAACAGTCACTGCTCTCGTGTATTGACTAAGTAGACACGGCGTTGCGTGTGCATTGACCTTTTTTTCTAGGAAAGCATACGCGTCAACCTGTAGTAGGCGCACAAGTTAGCCTCAAATCTGTGCAAAACAGCATACAACCCATTTGCCATTATTTCTAATAATGTACATCCCATTTGCTAATTCTTAAGAATTGTTTTGGAGCCGATCTTATTTTTGTTAGCATTACACCCCATATTGTGGCCACGGTTAAAAAGTATACAAAATTTTGCATATTTCGGTGTGGTCAACTGTTTTTAATCCCAAAATATCAATTCACATTCAAACTATTTTGGAAAATAATTTATATAAATATAAAATCCAAATAATTGTCCATGCATAAAAATCAATGGAATTAAACATCTTGTCATGAAAAAAATTGAAACTAATTCCCGGTTTGATGTGTTTTAAAAATGTACAACCCATTTCTAGGCAAACCGAATGAAACTCTCCTCGTTTTGAAAGTTTTGCAGCCAGCAGGGCTGATAAAGCAAGTAGGCCTCGTTTGGGTATTTCTTAAAAAAAATAGAACTGGGCTAGCCATTTTCAGCAAGAAAAAAACACAACTGGGCTCATGATGTGGTAAACATAAATAACCCTCGCTACATGGGCCACAGCCCCCGCACAACCCCATTGTTACCGTGATCCATCGCTAAAACTAGTATAAATAACAACTGCTTGTTCCTCAAAAAAACTGCACGACCTACTGGGTCCCTGGTGTCAGCCACTCTAGTGTAATTCTCTCGTTTATTGACTACGTTGACAATGGCGTGAGCCCGAGATGTCCAACCATTAGGAGGAACCATATTTTTGGGCTTGTAATATAGAGGCACTTGCTTGTGTACTGCCATGACGCTGGTGGGTCCCTACTATCATCCTCTCCATGTACAGCCATCTCTTTGTTCCTCTCGGTTGTTGACGATGTTGACAACGCAAGAGGGCGGCACACCGTGCACGGCTAGCAAACCAAGGCCGCAAGGCGGAGGATGACGGCGAGGCCTCAGACGGAACGAACAAGAGCCGTGGAAGATGCCGGTCCAG
This sequence comes from Triticum dicoccoides, assembly GCF_002162155.2. Lineage (NCBI taxonomy): Eukaryota > Viridiplantae > Streptophyta > Magnoliopsida > Poales > Poaceae > Triticum > Triticum dicoccoides. The sequence goes on from NC_041391.1 coordinate 132,558,971, forward strand.
TCGCAGGCGGAGGGGAGTACGAGGGTTGACTGGTTCGGCTGCGGGTGCGTGATGGGGCTGGCGTCACTGGAGAATAACAGGAGGTGTGGGGGAATAGAGGGAGGGACTGGCCAACGTTGGAGGGTACAGTAGGGAGGCGGAGGCGCAGCAAGCCATGGGAGGCGGGAGCAGGCGGAGCCGACGGGGTGGTTTGGTTTGGGCGGCTGGAGGAATAAGAAGACAAGAGATAGAAGATACACGACAGATGTTGGATGTCAATCCAACAGCTGGTAGGCAGAATCGTTTGTTGACTGGCTAGTAATTCGACACCACCTTGGATAGGCTATTTCCTCACGGGTCCCAAATGTGAGAATCCAAATCTGTCACGGTCATGCAGCCTTTCCTATGAAAATTTGCAACCCATTTGATGTGCTACTTCGAAATAAATTTGTGGGTGCTGGTGGGGGCTAATCACTTGGCTTCTATAATGCACAGTGAGAACAAGCAGCCGGCGAGAGTGATGTTATTTCCCCTGGTTGGGATTTGTTACAATATTTCACTCTAAATTAAAAGAATGGCAAGCCATTTGCCTTGTTTCAAAGAAAATATGACAGTCACAGCCGAGTTGAAAAGGGCAAGAACATCTAACTCCAGCTTACAAACTATACAAAAGCACGAGGGTTAATTGTTCATCAGGTTTACACAAAACCCAGGTTGAAAAGGGCAATAACATCTAACTCAAGCAATGTTTTCGGCAGTCGCAGTCAAATGGACCGGTCAGGTCCATAGAATGAACATCTTGGGTCATAAAATTTACTGGATTATGACCACAGTATGTTGTAAATAGAAGCCCAACACATTCAGAAGCTCTTTTGCCCACCTGAAACTCCTTTTGTTGCTCTTCGACATACCCATCCGTCAAAACCATGCTGTTGATAAACTTAAGCCTGATGGACAATAGTAACCTCGCATTCAGTAGATGGACAATAGTAACCTCGCATCTAGTGTTTGCACGGTTAGCTACATATCGTTCTAGCGTTATTGTCTTCAATCGAATCTCGTGAGAAGTGAGAAAATCTCGATGCTTACGAATCCACCGATTGGTTATAACTTTCTTACCCCGTCATGTTGCCTAAATAGACATGAAGATTGAAAATAGTTAAGGTCTAAAAAAAGAGTGTCGAAAGAGCAACAGCTGAACGGTTAATTCTAGTACACTATATGCGGGCTTCCAATGTGTGTGCAATTATCACCTTTATATGCAACTTCTCCAGACATGGAAAGCATTACAGCAAGCCAATAATCTTGTTTAGATCAAAACTATTCACTTAGATATATAAGATCTTGACAGAATCCAGCACCATTGATAGGCCATCCATGGAGAAACTCTTCATTGAGCATAGAACATAATATTAGTACAAAATGTGTACTCCAAGATGATATATAACTTATGTGCATAAATTAAAATGCAGCTTATGGTTACAAGTGTAGATGATAATATAAAGTACCTAAAGAACTATGGATCCAAACACCATATTGAAATGAGCACAGAGATCATGTATTACACCCAAGGTCTCCAGTTTAGGCGCAGAGATGACGGTAATTTGCAACGGTGAATAACTAGAATCAAGGATCAACCTTTGAAGTGAAGGGGCGTCTTGGATGATGAGCTGCCTTCCGTCAAAAGAAATTCCAATTCTTACAAGGTTAGGTGACTTTATTTGGAGACAACCGATTCTAACTATGAAAACAAGCACCAAGCACTCCAGGGCAGGGCAACTGGAGTGGATGATGTTGTGCAATGAGGCCTCTAATATAAGAACCCTCACAAGTGAAAGTTTCTTGAGAAATGGGAGTCAAAGGTTTAGTACCAGATTGTCTGGTAGGTAGCACAGCGCAAAGGTGGTGGTGTGGAGAGAGGAGGAAAAACGCGAGATGGACATCGATGCTGACGGCACAAATACATGGCGTTCGGTATGTGGTATGTGATTTTCAGGGGAATAGTAGAACTCAAGCGGCTGTAGTTCTGAGAATTGAGGGGATTTCAGCCAGGCGTCCACCATGCAGGGCATGGTATGCTTGCTCAGGTAGGATGACGGGATGTAGAGGCTTTGAACAGAGCACTGGTGAGATGAGATGATGGCTTTGGGGATTTCAAAATCATTGAAGAGAGATAGCTGACGACAGCCGAGATTAAGGGGCACGACGCGCCATAGAGGGCGCCACCGAATTGAGAGGACTTGGGTGCGGCAGCAATCCTTGGTGGGGAGAAGCAAGATGGTCTCCCCAAGGACGGTGTCCGGGAGATCACTGATGCGGTCCACCCGAGATTCTACGGGTTCCCGGGGTCCGGTGGGGGCAGGTGCTACGTCTTGAGCTTGCGTTGGTTTTCCTTGAAGAGGAAAGGGTGATGCAGCAATAGTAGCATAAGTATTTCCCTTAGTTTTTGAGAACCAAGTTATCAATCCAGTTGGAGGCTCCTCAAAAGTCCCACGCACCTACACAAACAAACAAAGAACTCGCAACCAACGCAATAAAGGGGTTGTCAATCCCTTCACGGCCACTTGCGAAAGTGAGATCTGATAGAGATAGTATGATAAGATAAATATATTTTTGGTATTTTATAATATAGATTGGAAAATTAAAGATGCAAATAAAAGTAGATTGAAAGCTTATATGATAAGAGATAGACCCGGGGGCCATAGGTTTCACTAGTGGCTTCTCTCAAGATAGCATAAGTATTACGGTGGGTGAACACATTACTGTAGAGCAATTGATAGAAAAGCGAATAATTATGAGATTATCTAGGCATGATCATGTATATAGGCATCACGTCCGTGACAAGTAGACCGACTCCTGCCTGCATCTACTATTATTACTCCACACATCGACCGCTATCCAGCATGCATCTAGATTATTAAGTTCATAAGAACAGAGTAACGCATTAAGAAATATGACATGATGTAGAGGGATAAACTCATGCAATATGATATAAACCCCATCTTTTTATCCTCGATGGCAACAATACAATACGTGCCTTGCAACCCCTATTGTCACTGGGTAAGGACACCGCAAGATTGAACCCAAAGCTAAGCACTTCTCCCATTGCAAGAAAGATCAATCTAGTAGGCCAAAACAAACTGATAATTCGAAGAGACTTGCGAAGCTAACTCAATCATACATAAAAAATTCAGAGGAGATTCAAATATTTCTCATAGATAAACTTGATCATAAACCCACAATTCATCGGATCTCGACAAACACACCGCAAAAAGAGTTACAACGAATAGATCTCCACAAGAGAGGGGGAGAACATGGTATTGAGATCCAAAAAGAGAGAAAAAGCCATCTAGCGAATAACTATGGACCCAAAGGTCTGTGGTAAACTACTCACAACTCATCGGAGGGGCTATGGTGTTGATGTAGAAGCCCTCCATGGTCGATTCCCCCTCCGGGGAGCGCCGACGAAGGCTCCAAGATGGGATCTCGCGGATACAGAAGGTTATGATAGTGGATTTTTTTTTTGTTGGCTCACTGGATGTTTTCGGGGTACGTGGGTATATATAGGAGGAAGAAGTAGGTCGGTGGCTGAGGGAGTCCTGGACTAGGGGGTGTCCGGATAGCCGAACTATCATCATCGGCCGGACTCCAAGACTATGAAGATACAAGATTCAAGACTTCGTCCCGTGTCCGGATGGGACTTTCCTTGGCGTGGAAGGCAAGCTTGGCAATACAGATATGTAGATCTCCTACCATTGTAACTGACTCTGTGTAACCCTAGCCCTCTCCGGTGTCTATATAAACCGGATGGCTTTAGTCCATAGGACGAACAACAATCATACCATAGGCTAGCTTCTAGGGTTTAGCCTCCTTGATCTCGTGGTAGATCTACTCTTGTAATACCCACATCATCAATATCAATCAAGCAGGACATAGGGTTTTACCTCCATCAAGAGGGCCCGAACCTGGGTAAAACATCGTGTCCCTTGTCTCCTGTTACCATCCGCCTAGACGCACAGTTCGGGACCCCGTACCCAAGATCCGCCGGTTTTGACACCGATATTGATGATTTCATTGAGAGTTCCTTTGTGCCGTCGCAATCAGGAAGGATGCCTTTTCCCGTCTTTAAAGACGGCGCCGTCGTCAAGGGAGCTTTGGCCACCGGCCAAACTATCTGGCTAGGTGGTTTTCTTATGACCGCCTGTTCGGCCGCCGCTCCAACAATGACCTCTCAGGTCATCAAAAGCGATCTTCACGTCAACTCAGAATTCGCCGACCAGCTAGATCCGATGGAGCTCTCCTCCATAAATGAGCTCTTGGATCGCATCGCCGCCCTGGGAGTCGCTACAGACTACGATCAGATTGGGCTTAAAACCGATCTGAGAGAAATTAACTCTCCCCAGGCTACCCACCACGTTGTCGTGGTAGAGGAACAACGCGGCGACTCTTCTTCTATGTTAAAGACCAGTTATGTCCGGATTCCCGATCCCTTCAAGCCGGATTCCCGCGGAGGGACGGACGCCAATCAAGTACTGAACCTAAAGTCAGGCATCGGACCAGATTTGTTGGATAACATCCAGCAATCCAAGCTTCCAAATCCAGAAACTTCTCGGCCTTTGAGCCTCAGATTGGGCGGGGTTCCGAATTTAATTCCGCCCACCCACCCAAACATAAGCGATCTATCTCAAATACGGCAAGAGCCCGATGAAATAGTACATCATTACTGGGCCAGATTCCTCCTGGTCATGGACAGGATAAAAGACTGCCGTGAGGAAAGCGCAATCTCAATTTTCTGCAACAATTGCACGGACAAGGGAATCATGAACGCCATAAGTCGTCGCGAAGTTACACGCTTCGCTGACCTAGCGACCATAGTACAAAAATACTGTGCGATGGAGAGTGCCTGGAAAACCGAAACCAGGTTTTGGGACAATCCGGCCCTGAATACAACCCTAGTTCGAAACAAAAGGGTGCGTCATACAGGAGGGATGGCTCAACGGACCCTGTAAAATCCACAGTACAGAGGGCGCCACTCCAACACATAGCCTTTGAGCATGTTGGATACTACGGCAGGTGGCCAAAAGTGGCGAAGGCTCTCTAGCCCTGGGTAACCAGCCCAACAGTACCAGTACGGTATTAACAGTCTTCGAGACTTTCGCATCAAATACCATGCGGAAACGAACAATCCGCTGCCTCGCCGAAGTCTACCAAGTAGCAACAACAAATCCATGGAGCGACACGGCTATCACCTTCAATGCCAGAGATGAACCTAAATTCCGAACAGCTCGAGCACCAGCCGCATTGGTCCTCGGTCCGATAGTGGACGGCTTTCGTCTTACCAAGGTACTCATGGATGGCGGCAGCGGATTAAACCTCATCTACGAGGAAACCCTCCAAAAAAATGGAAATTGACTGGAGCCGCATTGAGCGAAGCAGCACAACCTTCAGAGGAATAATCCCTAGTCGAGAAGTACGCTGCACAGGAAAAATCACACTAGACGTAGTGTTCGGCTCGCCGGACAATTACAGGTCCGAAGAGGTCACGTTCCAAGTGGCCCCGTTCGGCAGCAGATATCACGCCTTGTTAGGGCGAGAAGCATTCACAATCTTCCAAGCTATACCCCATTACGGGTACATGAAGCTCAAAATGCCCGGGCCCAATGGAATAATCACTCTTGTCAGTGATCCAGATATAGCACTCCGCGCTAAAAATAAGACAGCCGCACTGGCCCTAGAGGCATTATCTGAAGCCCTAGCGACAAAGGAACTCACTGCGCTGCGCTCCACGGTGGATAGGGATGATGTGATACTCGATAAGAGGTCTAAGTCCACCTCTTTTAAACCAGCAGACGAAATAGTCAAATTCAAGGTCCATCCAACGGACCCCACAAAGACGGCCTCCATTGGGGCATAATTAAATCCTGATGTAGAAGCGGCACTACGAGAATTCCTTTGGGAAAATTGGGACATCTTTGCCTGGCACCCTTCAGACATGCCAGGAATCCCACGCAGGCTGGCAGAACACAGCCTAAATATCCTAAAAGGATTCAAGCCAGTCAAACAAGCTCTTCGGCGATTTTCCGAACCCAAAAGACATGCAATGGGAGAGGAGCTAGCCAAACTCTTAGAAGCCGGATTCATCAGAGATATAAAACATCCGGACTGGCTAGCCAACCAGGTAATGGTACCAAAAAAGGACAAATCCTGGCGCCTTTGTGTCGATTTCAAAGACCTTAACAAGGCCTGTCCAAAGGACCCTTTCCCTCTCCCTCGCATCGACCAAATCATCGATGCTACCGCAGGGCACGATTCATAGTGCTTCCTCGACGCATACTCCGGATACCATCAAATCAAGATGGCGGAAAAAGACCAGGACGCAACGGCATTCATTACTCCGTACGAACCATTCTGCTTCAACACAATGCCCTTCGGACTCAAAAACGCCGGCGCAACATACCAGCGCATGATTCAGACATGTCTGGCCACCCAGATAGGCAAAACAGTGGAGGCGTACATAGACGATGTGGTTGTTAAAACCAAACACGTCAAAACTCTAGTAGACAATTTGAGGCTTACATTCGACAACCTCCGAGCATACGATGTTAAGCTCAACCCGGAAAAAATGTGTTTTTGGCGTACCAGCCAGAAAGCTCTTGGGCTTCATTGTATCCAGTAGAGGAATTGAAGCAAACCTAGCCAAGATCCGGGCTCTATCACAATTGGATATCCCAAAAGACCTCAAACAAATACAAAAATTAACTGGATGCGTGGCGGCTCTAAGCCGCTTCATCTCCCGTTTGGGAGAAAAGGCGCTGCCCCTCTATCGCCTCCTCCGGCGCACCGAACACTTTGAATGGACGGATGCTGCCACGGCCGGACTCGAAGAAATTAAGGCCATATTGGCAATAAATCCGGTCCTGGCCGTGCCCAACCTGGGCGAACCTATGTTATTATATATCGCAGCAACACATCAAGTTGTCAGCGCCGTACTCGTCGTCGAACGAGAAACAGAAGGGCACAAATTCCCTCTTCAAAAACCAGTGTACTATGTATCCACTGTCTTAACTCCATGCAAGTCCCGGTACCCACATTATCAAAAGATAGCGTATGCGGTGTTCATGGCATCCCGGAAGCTGCGACACTACTTTCAAGAGTGTTCCATAACGGTGGCCTCCGAAGTACCTCTCAATGATATTATAAATAATCACGACGGGACGGGCAGGATTGCAAAATGGGCCATTGAGCTCTTACCATTTGACATAACCTACAAACCACGGCGAGCTATAAAGTCGCAAGTTTTGGCTGACTTCATCGCCGAATGGACCGAGGCCGAACTCCCTAAAGAGTACGGCGCATACTCTAATGGGATCATGCATTTCGACGGCTCCAAAATGTTGGCTGGCTTGGGGGCTGGCGTCGTCTTGACGTCCCCAACCGGAGACACAGTCCAATCCGTACTTCAAATAATGTCATGGACTCCAACAACGCAGCCGAATACGAGGCCCTTCTACATGGTCTCCGGATGGCAATCTCCATGGGTATTCAACGCCTAGAGGTGCGCGGGGATTCAAACCTCGCAATTTCCCAAGTAAATGAAGACTTTGACGCCAAGGATCTGAAAATGGCAGTGTACCGTAATGCCGTCATAAAAATGTCAGCTTGGTTCGAAGGACTCGAATTCCACCATGTAGCCCAGGATAATAACCAGGCAGCAGATGTGTTGGCACGCATCGGCGCAAAACGCGACGCCGTCCCTCCAAACATCTTCCTGGAGCGGCTCCTTAAGCCATCCGTATTATGGGAAGAAGAGTCCGGAAATAACAACCCAGAACCAACTGAACCACCCAACACGGAACATTCTGACACAATCGGTGGCTCAGCCAATGAAATAACACCTTCAGCCCACGAAATAATGGCAGTAACTGCCCCGTGGACGGAACCATTCCTAGCCAACTTAATCAGGCACGAACTCCCCGAAGACCAAAATGAGGCCCATTGCATAGTTCAGCGATCTAAAGCCTACAAGGTCCATGAGGGAGAACTTTATAAGAAAAGCACAACCGGAGTCCTTCAAAGGTCTATCTCTGAAGAGGAAGGGCGAAATCTCCTGGCTGAAATTCACGCCGGACTCGGCGGGCACCACGCCGCAGCCCGGGCCCTTGTAGGCAAAGCCTTCCGTACAGGATTTTATTGGCCGACAGCCCGGGCAGATGCTAAGGACTTAGTCCAAAGATGCGTCGGTTGCCAGCTCTTTGCTAATCAAAGCCACATGCCACCCACCGCCCTCAAAACTATACCCATCACCTGGCCGTTCGCGGTCTGGGGGCTTGACATGGTTGGACCCCTTAAAGGGGGAACCCACAAGAAAAAATACTTATTGGTCATGGTGGACAAATTCACCAAATGGATAGAGGCCAAGCCAGTTAAAACGGTAGAATCTGGACCCGTGATAGACTTCAAATCCGGGGTAGTACACTGTTTCAGCGTCCCCCATAGCATCATCACTGATAACGGCACGAATTTCACGGCCGACGAGGTTAAACTCTGGTGCAAAAACATGGGCATCAAGCTTGACTACGCTTCAGTCTATCACCCTCAAACTAACGATCAAGTGGAACGGGCAAATGGTCTAATCATGAGCGGCATTAAACCCAGATTAGTGCGTTCCCTCACAGAATCTAGCACGCACTGGGTAGAGGAGCTAGACTCCGTACTCTGGGGGCTGCGGACCACGCCAAACCGCACTACCGGATTCACACCATTTTTTATGGTATACGGCGCTGAGGCAGTTTTGCCCTGCGATATAATTCATGACTCACCTCGCGTGCGCATGTACAAAGAAAGAGAAGCCGAGTTGGATCGGCAGGACAGTTTAGACACCTTAGAGGAGGAGCGTGACGTGGCAAAATCCCGTTCCACATTCTATCAGCAGCAGGCTCGAAGATATCAAAGCAGAGAAGTACGGGCTAAAACTTACAATGTTGGCGAACTAGTTCTACGCCTGCCGGACAAGAAAAAGGACAAACTTAAGCCCAAATGGGAAGGTCCCTTCATCATCGACCAAGTCCTTACCAACGGTGCATACCGTCTACACAACGCATCTAACAACAGACTCGAGCCAAACCCATGGAACGCAGCCCGTCTCCGAAGGTTCTACGCCTAGCGCCGGACTCAGAGTTCGTCTGCTTCCTCCGTCCACCTTTCATATTTTTTCGCTGTCTTTGTTTTCCCTCCTTTTTCCTCCCTCTTTCAGTGCAAGCCTCTTGAGGGCTGATCTGCGCTTTGTTCGCACTCACTTGATGTGCTACTCGCACTCGTTATACCTGGGGGCTTCTTTAACAGAAGCTTATCTATAAGGGCTTCATGCCCAACACATGTGTCATACTTCCGCATGTACCTTTTACTCACCATTATATGCATCGATATGACTTAAGTTTTGGCCAAGCTGGGTTGCCTGGCTCCTGTGCTTACCCCTATGTTCCCGATTGTTCGGCTAGGAGGTAAAGGGAGCACCTCTGCGATTGTTACTACCGGATCAGCCGGATGTGTACCTCAGACTGGGTGAAGCCGAAAGCTAGCGTTCTTAAGGGAATATTCGGTCGGTGACCTGAAAGATGATTTATTACTTATTTATTTCTCTGCCCCCAGATGCTTTTCTGCTCTTTTCACAGTCTGGACATGCACTTTAGGGCATGCCTCCCAGGGAAAGGAACCCCTAACAGAATTATTCTCCCTAGAAGATGTTTCTTACTAACCATGTAATATAACATAGCTAGTTGGGTACTTGTCTGATAAAGCACTTATGACCCCTACGCCTTGTATCCATGCATGCCCCGGTTTTTGTATAACCGTCGGGGTATTCGGACACACTCCGGACTGTTGGGTCCCGAGGTTGAAGCGAAACGGTCCGCAAAGACAAACGATCTACAATCCGGCTAGAAGGCATTTTACATGTCATTTTAAATTACATCGTCAAACTGACTGATTGTACTCCTCTTCAATTCCATCTAATAGGCTGTCTAATTTACAGCCCCGTTGGGAATATTTCGCGGCCAACTCTACTTGGCCGTACATCAGGCTCACAGGGATCTCCTTCCCATCGGGCCCCACAGGTCCGACCTCGGCCATGTGGTTTGGATCAGCCCTCGTGTACCGCGTCTTCACCATGGCCCAGGCCTCCCTGGCACCTTGACGGCAGGCCGATATCTTCCACAGACGGAAACGCTGCCGTACTCCCTGAAGCTTCTCAGCAAGCCCTCCAAGACCCTCGGGTAGGGAGACGGAAGGCCATAAGGCCTGAACGACGCCGCTCATCGCCTGCCGAACACGTTCATGCAGTTGCAGCAGCTCGGGAAGAGGGTCTCCCGTAGAACCAGGCATCTCCTCCTCCGGACGACCCGTGAGCACACCTACACACACATTTCTGTCAATCGACTTCCTCGCCGAACTCTTCTTTTCAAAAGAGTTTGCTCAAGCACTTACTGTAAATGCCGCGACGAAGCCGTCGATTCTCCTTTACGGAGTTAGACAGCTGGACCCGAACACCTTTTAGTTCTTCGCCCAGCTGGGTGTTGGCATCTTGGAGTTTGTTCCTCTCCTGCTGCACCCTTGTAAGCACCTTCTCGCCGGCCTTAAGCTGGCGCAGCAGATGTTGCTTGTCCGGATCTAGTCCGACACCCTCTGCAATATTATTGTCAGATCATACACACACGCCGCACTTCATAAACTACTTCTCTTTTTGAAATATGAATTACCAGAGGGGGTCTCTGTGGCTCCCCGGGCAGCGGCTAGCGTGGCCTCAAGTTGGGCCTTGCATTCTTGAAGCTCCTGGGACAGGTGGGTATTCTTCTCCGTAAGATCCTGCATAACAAATGATCCTTAAATCAGTTAGTTTAACTATTTTAAGTCTCGGGGCTACTGGCATATATAACCATTAAAATTCCTCACCCGTATGTCTTTTACATACTGCTCCATGGCTTTGGTTAAACCATCTTGAGCAGCACGGAGGTGCACGTCTCCGGCATTAAAGGCATTCAACGCCTCTGGGGAGAAACATGCGTCACGAAGAACTGTCCGGCGGCGCCTGTGATTCATGGCGCTCTCCACCTCAGACCTGGTGGCGGACAACCTGTCGGCATCCTCCGTTGGAGGAGCATCCGGCTCGCGCCTTGCGCTCGCCTCCCCCTCTGGACCAGGCGTTGGAGCCTGGCTGGTGGAGGCTTGGTTGGCAACCTCTCCGGGCTCAGTCCGGCGAGCGCTCTTTCTCCTGGAAGAATCATGAGCATTAATATACCTCCCAGGAGCCTTTCCCTTGAAGGACAAGGGTGCGCCATACCTCTGCGGCGATGTTTCGATTCACGCCGCACTCCTCTTCCGCCTGTTGGGCCGCACTGATCCTGGTTGGTCAGTCGCTGCGGGCTCGGCTTCCCGCCGTAAAGGCACCTCCTGTGAAGCACCGTTGGTACACGGTGATCAGAAATAAGCATTAAAAAAGTAACGGTGTCAGGAATTCGGTCGTACTCACCTGGGAAGCCGGAGATAAACCGGGGTAGTCGGCTGTAATGGCGATTAGAGCATTGTCTATACTGAGCTGGTGGAACACCCCGTCAATCAGTTCCACCATTATGTCCGGATCCTCTCCGGAGGCCAGATCAAGGGATCTTCCCGGATCCTCGGGTTGAGGAGTCGGGCTTTCTATGCCCTCCACATCCCGGCGCAGTTCCTGCGTCGAAATCATAAAGTAAGACACTTATCTTTGAAAGCACGGATCAAGTATATAAACGTCCGCTTACCTAGCTCCGAGGGTTATTCATGGAGAATCCATTCAATGGACTCGTGCGGAGGAGGTCCTCCTTCTCCCCCTTGTACAAGTCGGACAGGATCTTCACCAGATCGGCGGCCGATCCCAGCCCCTTGCGGCCATGACGTGTGGCATCATTCTCCCCGTTGAAATCCCACATGGGGTGGCCCCTATATTGGAGCGGCTGCACCCCTCGCATAATGCATGTGGCCATGACTCCAATCATGGTTAATCCGGAATGGGCCAGTAACCGTATCTGACCCATCAGATATTGGACGCTCCTATCATCTTCCCGTTGAGGGCTCCGCGGGCGCCAGCTCAGGCGTTTCTTCAGAGGAGCGTTGCTAAACTCCGGGAGGCATCTGAACTGGGTCCGGCAGCGGGGCGTCTTCCATATAGAACCACTCCGAAGGCCAGTCTTCGGACGCCTTCTTCGGAGTTCCGGATAGATATCCGGTCCCGGCGATGCGCCATATTTCGGCTCCGCCCACTTGATATATCGACCCCTCGTGAGAACGGGGTACGAGGCAAAACAGTCTCTTCCACAGCGCAAAATGGGGCTCGATGCCCAAGAATAGCTCGCAAAGAGCTACAAAGCCCGCGATGTGTAAAATGGAGGCAGGTGTGAGGTGGTGAAGTTGGAGTCCATAGAACTCCAGAAGCCCCCGGAGAAACGGATGTATAGGAAATCTGAGTCCCCTTATTAAGTAGGGGACGAAACATACCCGCTCTCCTTTGGAGGGATTGGGGATGCTCTCCGCCTGCTTCCCACCCTTGTAGGTGGCCAGTCCGGCTCGAACCGGAACCATAAAGGCCGGGGGAAGGTATCCCTCTGCTTGGAGCACCACTAACTCGCTATGCGGGACTGAGCATCTCCTCTAGTCTCCTGGCTGAGGACTGGGAGCGCGAGAAGAGGAGCCGCGTCGACTGTCCATGTTGGAATGGATTTTTGTCAGATGCGCTTCGATGAGTACTTGCGGGAGGAGGATGGTGTGATTCGGATCTGGATCCTCGCCTCTCTTATAGGCGGCTTATTCGCGCAGCTAGGGGGGGTAAAATGTAAAAATACCCTGGCTTTTCGCATTCATACGACACGTGGAAGAGGGCCATTGTTGGACGTGGAAGCCAAGGAGCGCAGCATTTATAAGGAAACCGGACACTATTCGACAAACACATGGAGTATGGAGGAGAACCCGCCTTGCAAACACCAAAGACAATATACGTGCCGGACTCGTCGTCATTGAAGCCTGGTTTGGGGGCTACTGAGAGAGTCCTGGACTAGGGGGTGTCCGGATAGCCGAACTATCATCATCGGCCGGACTCCGAGACTATGAAGATACAAGATTGAAGACTTCGTCCCGTGTCCGGATGGGACTTTCCTTGGCGTGGAAGGCAAGCTTGGCAATACGGATATGTAGATCTCCTATCATTGTAACCGACTCTGTGTAACCCTAGCCCTTTCCGTTGTCTATATAAACCGGATGGCTTTAGTCCATAGGACGAACAACAATCATACCATAGGCTAGCTTCTAGGGTTTAGCCTCCTTGATCTCGTGGTAGATCTACTCTTGTAATACCCACATCATCAATATCAATCAAGCAGGACGTAGGGTTTTACCTCCATCAAGAGGGCCCGAACCTGGGTAAAACATCGTGTCCCTTGTCTCCTGTTACCATCTGCCTAGATGCACAATTCGGGACCCCCTACCCGAGATCCGCCGGTTTTGACACCGACAGTGGCCGCCCGAGGGGCCCATGAGATAGGGGGGCGCGCCCTCCACCCTCGTTGCCGCCTCGGCTGCTTCTTGGCTTGCACTCCAAGTCCTCTGGATCACGTTTGTTCCACAAATCACGCCCCCGAAGGTTTCACTCCGTTTGGACTCCGTTTGATATTCCTTTTCTTCGAAATACTGAAATAGGCAAAAAAACAGCAATACGGGCTGGGCCTCCGGTTAGTAGGTTAGTCCCAAAAATGATATAAATGTGTAAAATAAAGCCAATAAACATCCAAAACGGGTAATATAATAGCATGGATGAATCAAAAATTATAGATACGTTGGAGACGTATCAAGCATCTCCAAGTTTAATTCCTGCTCGTCCTTGAGTAGGTAAGTGATAAAAACAGAATTTTTGATGTGGAATGCTACCTAGCATAATTCTCAATATAATTTTCTTTATTGTGGCATGAATGTTCAGATCCAAATGATTCAAAATAAAAGTTCATATTGACATAAGAAATAGTAATACTTCAAGCATACTAATAAAAGCTATCATGTCTTCTCAAAATAACATGGCTAAAGAAAGTTCATCCCTACAAAAATCATATAGTTAGGCTATGCTTCATTTTCGTCACACAAAAATGTTCTCAAATTCTACACCCCCGATGACGATCCAAGCAATTGTTTCGTACTTAAATAATCTCAAACTTTTTCAACTTTCATGCAATACATGAGCGTGAGCCATGGATATAGCACTATGGGTGGAATAGAATATGATGATGGGGATTGTGTGGAGAAGACAAAAAAGGAGAAAGTCTCACATTAACGAGGATAATCAACGGGCTATGGAGATGCCCATCAATTGATGTCAACATGAGGAGTAGGGATTGCCATGCAACGGATGCACTTGAGCTATAAATGTATGAAAGCTCAACAAAAGAAAACTAAGTGGGTGTGCATCCAACTTGCTTGCTCACGAAGACCTAGGGCATTTTGAGGAAGCCCATCATAGGAATATACAAGCCAAGTTCTATAATGGAAAATACCCACTAGTATATGAAAGTGACAACATATGAGACTCGCTATATGAAGAACATGGTGCTACTTTGAAGCACAAGTGTGGAAAAGCCATAGTAACATTGCCCCTTTTTATTTATTTTCTTTTTTCTCTTTTTCTTCTTTTTTTCCTTTTCCTTCTTTTTTGGGCCTTTTTTTCTTTTTTCTTTGGCCTTTATTTTTTTTCTTTGGCCTTTCTTTTTTTTCTTTGGGGACAATGCTCTAATAATGATGATCATCACACTTTTATTGATTTACAACTCATGAATTACAACTCGAAACTGGAACAAGATATGACTCTATATGAATGCCTACGACATGTACCGGGATGGTGCAATGAATCAAGAGTGACATGTATGAAAAATTAGGCATGGTGGCTTTGCCACAAATACGATGTCAACTACATGATCATGCAATGGCAATATGACAATAGTAATGCGTGTCATGATGATGAACGGAACGGTGGAAAGTTGCATGGCAATATATCTCGGAATGGCTATGGAAATACCATAATAGGTAGGTGTGGTGGCTGTTTTGAGGAAGATACAAGGAGGTTTATATGTGATAGAGTGTATCATATCACGGGGTTTGGATGCACCGACGAAGTTTGCACCAACTCTCAAGGTGAGAAACGGCAATGCACGGTACCGAAGAGGCTAGCATTGATGGAAAGGTAAAAGTGCATATAATCGATGGACTCAACATTAGTAAAAAGAACTCATATACTTATTGCAAAAATTTAGAAGTCATCAAAAACCAAGCACTACGCGCATGCTCCTAGAGGGATAGATTGGTAGGAAAAGACCATCGCTCATCCCCGACCGCCACTCATAAGGATGCACAATCCAAGAACACTTCATGTTTCAAATTTGTTACACAACTTTAACCATACGTGCATGCTACGGGACTTGCTAACTTCAACACAAGCATTATTTAAATTCATAATCACCCAACTAGCATGACTTTAATATCACTACCTCCATATCTCAAAACAATTATCAAGTATCAAATTGATCATAGCATCCAATTCACTTCCTATGATAGTTTTTATTATACCCAACTTGGATGCCTACCATTCTAGGACCAATTTTATAACCATAGCAAATACCATGCTGTTCTAAGAGACTCTCAAAATAATATAAGTGAAGCATGAGATACTAGCAATTTCTACAAAATTAAGCCACCGCCGTGCTCCAAAAGATATAAGTGAAGCACACAGAGTATTTTAATAAATTCCAATCAAGTACTCTTCTCCCAAAAGGTGTGTACAGCAAGGATTATTGTGGTAAACTAAAAAGCAAATACTAATATCATACACGACGCTCCAAGAAAAACACATATCATGTGGCGAATAAAAATATAGCTCCAAGTAAAGTTACCAATGAACGAAGACGAAAGAGGGGATGCCTTCCGAGGGAATCCCCAAGCTTAGGCTCTTGGCTACTCTTGAATATCTTGGGGTGCCATGGGAATCCCCAAGCTTAGGCTTTTGCCACTCCTTATTCCATTGTCCATCAAATCTTTACCCAAAACTTGAAAACTTCACAACACAAAACTCAACAGGAAATATCATAAGCTCCGTTAGTGAAGGAAAGAAAAACCACCACATAAGGTACTGTAATGAACTCATTATTTATTTATATTGGTGTTAAACCTACTGTATTTAAAGTTCTCTATGGTTCATACCACTTAATACTAGCCATAGATGCATCAAAATAAGCAAACAACACACAAAAAACAGAATCTGTCAAAAACAGAACAGTCTGTAGCAATCTGTAACTAACGTAAACTTCTGGACTCTAAAAATCCTACCAAAATAGGAAGTCCTGAAAAATTTATCTATTGATCTACATAAAACATAATCAATGCAAAATCACGCTTCTGTGATTGAACAAAACTAATTTCATGCGTGCAAAGTTTCTGTTTTTCAGCAGAATCAAATTAACTATCACCATAGGTTATCCTATAGGTTCTACTTGGCACAAACACTAATTGAAACATAAAAACACATCTAAACAGAAGGTAGATGCAAAATTTATTACTAAACAGAAACAAAAACAAAAAACACAAATAAAATTGGGTTGCCTCCCAACTAGCGCTATCGTTTAACGCCCCTAGCTAGGCATAAAAGCGAAGATAGATCTAAGTAGTGCCATCTTTGGCACTCAATTCATAAGTAGCTCGCATGATAGATTCATAAGTTAATTTAATTTTCTTTCTTGAAAAAGTGCTCAATGCCTTTCCTTAATGGAAATTGGAATCTAATATTCTCTTCCTTCATATCAATAATCGTGCCAATCGTTCTAAGGAAAGGTCTACCAAGAATAATAGGGCAAGAAAGATTGCAATCTATATCAAGAATGATAAAATCTATGGGCACCAAATTTCTATTTGCAACAATGAGAACATCATTTATCCTTCCCATTGGCTTTTTAATGGTGGAACCCGCGAGGTGCAAATTCAAAGAACAATCATCAAGATCATGGACACCTAGAATATCACATAAAGTTTTCGGAATTGTGGAAACACTAGCACCCAAATCACACGAAGCATAACACTCATGATCTTTAATTTTAATCTTTATAGTAGGTTCCCACTCATCATTAAGTTTTCTAGGTATAGAAACTTCCAAATTTAGTTTTTCATCATTAGATTGCATCAAGGCATCAACGATGTCGGTGTACAAAAGTAGGGGCTCTCCTTTTGACCCCTTTAGTTGTGAACGGGCAGTTAGAGCCACCCGCCACGGCCACGCATAACAGGGCAGGAAAGGGAAGCCGGAGAGAAGCCGAAGGCACAAGACAAAAAAGCAACGACAAGGACCAAGGCCACAAAGATCGAATGAACAAAGCAGGTTTCCCCGGCAAGGACCCTTGCCGGGGCAGCCTCAGCGGCCCCCGGCAAGACCCTTGCCGGGGCAGCTCGCCCACACGAGCTGAGTGAGACACCTTTGACCCGACAACGCTAAACAAACGCATTGGGACAAGGCTCGGGAGGCACCTCCGTGGTGGCATGTAGATCTTTGTGAAGACAAAGAATAGTCAAGATCAAATGAGGATAGGAAGGCAACCGTCCTCACCGAAGAAACCTACAAGACCCCCGGCAAGATCCTTGCCGGGGACGCCTGCGCGCCGCGGGAAGACCCTTGCCGGGCCACCCGGCAAGGCCCTCGACAAGCGCGCCAGCAGGGCCACTGCTAGGCCCATGCCAGCCAAGTCTCCCCCGCCGTTCGCATGTAGCTGCTGACCCAACCAGCTGGGCAGGCACCTTCGTGGCAACATGCAGCCCTTCGTGGAGGCTCCACCACCACGCCACCTCAGCCGCCTGCCTGCCTACATGGCATTGCATGCATCGCTGGCCAGGGCACGTGTCAAAGCAAGGAGGAGCGGCGACAAACGGGACGGGCCTCGCCCCGTCCCCAATAAAGTGAAGGGACACCTAAGCCTCGCATTAAATGTGCTTTGTCCTATAATACCAGCGATAAGCTCATAGCGCTGTAGCACTTTCCACCTCCTATGTGCCACTGTGGTACCCCCTTTCACCTATAAAAGGAGGCCCATGGCGCACTGAAAAAGGATTCGGCTCTTTCGAACCTCGCAGCACCTAGAGCTAGTTCAAGAGCTCAAGAACACTAAATACATCCACCAAAGCAGGATCGTAGGGTTTTACGCATCTTTGCGGCCCGAATCTGGGTAAATCCCCTTTGTGTTGTCTACTAGTCCTACTCTTCTCATGATCCTCGCGCCCCGCAACCGTAGTAGGGATTCCAGTGATCCCATAGGTATCGTTTCCCACCGACATCTTTGGTGCGCCAGGTAGGGGGCGCAATTGTGAGAATCTGGTCGAGCAGTTGACCTAGCTGTTCTTCATCGCCATGGCTCCTAAGAAGAAGGCGACCACGGCGATCGGTTCGTCCAGGACCAGGTTGCCAGCACCGGTGCGGACCAGTAGTGGGCCAGTCGCGGAGAGAACCCGTGGCGCGGCCCGTGAACATCCACATGACCCTGGCGGTCTGGGCCTAGCGAGTGGCGTCGTTCATGCGCCAGGCAACGAGCCACTAGTCGCGGGCTCCAGAGACGGAGTCGGGGCCCCCGCAGGCGGCGTGGGGCCCTCCAGGGACGCCCCCATCCCACCAGGCGGAGGCACGACGACCTCCAAGACGCCAACACCGGCGCCCACGGCTCGCTCTTCTTAGGTTGTGCGTGATGAGCAGTGTCACCCTGCCGTTGACCCTGGGCGCCGCCCTGGGAAGAGTCCCGTGCGCCCATCATATGACGAGGAGGGCCAGCATGCGCGCCGAGGTGCTGACGGAGGTGGCGAACGGCTACGGGGCCATGACGCAGCTCCTTCTAACGTGGTTAGAAGTCGAGGCGCGTCGCGGTCCACCCAGCTCTCGCCGCCACCCATGCCAGCGGAAGCCCTAGCGCACGCAACTACTCCTCGATTTTCCTCCCGCCGCGGAGAAGCTCGACGAATGGAGGGCCACTGTCCGGAGCCTCGTCGGCATCGCCAATAACGATGAGTTGCGGCCGGCGGGGCCCGTAGGCCGTTGCTTCACCGGGCCATCGCATGCCAGCGGATTCCGTGCTGGAGGCGATGCAGCCACGGTGCACTCCCCTCCTCCATCCCGGCCACCACGGGCGTCGGTTCGTCGCGACAATGCTCGAGACGACATCTCCATCGCGTCTTCCGACCCGCAAACCAACCGCGATCAGCGTCAAGTCCTTCGGGAGCGGGTTCATGAGGACGCCCGGACTACGATCGAGCGCCGGCGTGATGCGTGCCACCAGTCGGACAGGCGGGAAGGGCCTGCTACGGACCACCCAGCACCGGGAGGCTACAGTGGCCTACCCTACAAGGTGGGTTGTCCGGCTTTCACCCGTGAACTACGGCAGTTCCAGTGGCCCTCCCACCATACGTTCAAGCCTGACGTTGGCGAGAAGTACAACGGCAAGACTCACCCACTAGAGTTCCTCAGCATCTACACCATCGCTATGCAAGCTGCTGGGGCCCTCGACGATAAGGTGCTTGCTAACTACTTCCTATTGGCACTCAAGCCTAATGTTATGTCATGGTTTATGCACTTGCCGGTGTATTCCATCTCTTCTTGGGTGGATCTGTGCCATGAGTTTGTTGGCGCCTTTACCGGAGGTCACCAGACTTGTGGCCAGGCGAGTGATTTACACATCATCCCCCAGAAGGAAGGGGAGAACTTGCACAAGTACATCGAAAGGTTCAGCCGAGTGTAGTACAACATCCCCGACATTCATCCTGCCGCCGTGATCAGTGCATTCCATCAGAATGTGCACACTCGTAAGATGCGTGAAGAGCTAGCTATGAACAAGGTCAGAGATGTGACCGAACTTTATGTTCTGGCCGATCGGCGCGCTCGTGCTGAAGAGGGAAGGAAGTACCCCGGGGAAGACGTCGGTGCAGAAACCGACTCCAGAGATGACACCGCCACCCCGGCGAAGAAGGGCCGGCGCCATAACAGGAAGCGCAAGAGCAAAGCTGTGCTTGCCGTCGAGGGATCCGATGACACCGGCGCCTCCAAGAAGACCAAGGCGAGCGACCTTGTCAAGGAGGTTGCCGGGTGTGCCGCTTGCCGGGCCTTGGCCGCTGCCGATAAGCCAGGGGGCTCCGACAAGCAGTATTGCAAGATCCACCGCACCAAGGGCCATGACCTCCAAAACTGCCGGCAGGTAGAACTGCTCGCCGAGAAGCAGAAAGTTGAGTATAAGCGGCGAGACAAGAAGAAAGGCCCAGATGGTGCCGAGGGATCCGGCAAGAAACGTGGCAGCCAAGGAGGCCGCAGTGGCAAGGATAATCAGCAGGAGAGGCCCGCTCGAGGCCACGACAAGAAGCAGGAATACAATGATCATGACAAGGACGATGAGTCCGGCGACCACGAGTTTCAGAAAGCCACAGAGGCCATGTGCGTTGATGGTGGCACCTCGCTGCATACGTCCCACCGCCAACTCAAGCAATGGGTGCATGAGATCACGGTGGTGGAGCCATCGTTCGACGCACGGAAGCCGCTAAAATTGTCCAGCACGCCCATCATCTTTGACACTGAGGACCACCCTAACCGCACCACTGCGGTCGGGTGCTTGCCGTTGTTGGTTTCACCAACAATCCGCAACCTCAAGGTGACAAAGATGTTGGTTGATGGCGGGGCCGGCCTGATCTTGATCTCGCCTGTTGTGGTCAAAAGGCTGCAGATTCCCGATGAAGACCTCGAGGAGACGGGCACGTTCCAACGGGTTAACCCGGGGAGGAGCCAGCCAAAGGGAAAGGTCAAGCTGCTCGTGACATTCGGAGGCGAGCTGAACCACAGGACGGAAAGGATTGTTTTTGATGTATCTGAGATCCCCTTGCCTTACAACGGGATCCTCGGCCGCCCGGCACTAGCCAAGTTCATGGCGGCTTCACACTACGCCTACAACATGCTGAAGATGCCCGGGCCGATGAACATCATCACCCTCCCCTCCGACAAGAAAGATGCGTTGATCTGCGCCGACCAACTCTACCGGGAAGTAGTTGCAGCAGCTGCCGCTACGGCACCTACTCCTGCCGACGGAGCCCCGGGAGGGAAGAAGACCAGCAAGACCCCTCCCACCCACTCCGGCAAGCGCACCTCTTCGGGGTGTTGCGCTTCCATTGAGAACGTGCCAGAGAGCTCCAGCGGCAAGAGCAAGAAGTCCAGAGCCACGCCACCAGAGACCAAGAAGGTGCCCGTCAAGGAGGACGGCATAGGAGGAGCTTTTACCATAAGCTCCACCCTCGACGGCAAATAGGAAAGCAAGCTCGTCACCTTCCTACGGGCGAATGTTGATGTGTTTGCATGGCAAGCCTCCGACATCCCCAGTGTTCCCAGGGAGGTGATTGAGCACCACTGTCGGTGTCAAAACCGGCGGATCTCGGGTAGGGGGTCCTGATCTGTGCGTCTTAGGCTGATGGTAACAGGAAGCGAGGGACACAATGTTTACCCAGGTTCAGGCCCTCTCGATGGAGGTAAAACCCTACTTCCTGCTTGATTAATATTGAAGATATGTGGAATACAAGAGTAGATCTACCACGAGATCGTAGAGGCTAAACCCTATGAGCTAGCCTATGATGGTATGATTGTAATTATGATCGGCCTTCTAAGGACCATGCTCTCCAGTTTATATAGACACCAAAGACCAAGCGTGGAAATAATGCTATCTTCGTTGTCATTGACAAGCTTACCAAAGTGGCTCATTTTCTTCCTATCAAAGAATCTATCACAGCAGCTCAGCTGGCAGAGCTATACACCTCCAGAATTGTCTCCTTGCACGGCATTCCACAATTGATATCTTCAGATCATGGAAGCATCTTCACTTCTAAGTTCTGGGACTCCTTTCAGTCGGCCATGGGTTCCAACATTCGTTTCAGCACAGCTTTCCATCCTCAAACAAGTGGCCAAGTCGAGCGAGTCAATCAAATCCTTGAAGATATGCTCAGGGCTTGTGTCATCTCTTTCGGTATGAAGTGGGAAGATTGTCTTCCATATGCCGAGTTCTCCTACAACAACAGCTTCCAAGCGAGTTCGGGCAAGGCCCCATTCAAAATTCTCTATGGCAGAAAGTGCCGTACTCCTCTCAACTGGTCTGAGACAGGTGAACGCCAACTTCTTGGCAACGACTTGATCACAGAAGCCGAAGAAATGTGCAAAGTCATTCGTGAGAACCTCAAAGCCGCGCAATCGCGCCAAAAGAGTTACTATGATAGCAAGCACCGTGACTTGGCTTTTGAAATCGGAGACCATGTCTACCTCCATGTCTCTCCAATGAAAGGCACTCATCGCTTCGGTATCAAAGGGAAGCTTGCCCCTAGATATGTGGGTCCTTTCAAGATCATTGGCAAAAGAGGCGACCTCGCCTATCAACTTGAGCTTCCATCCAACTTTGCGAACGTGCACGATGTGTTTCACGTGTCACAGCTTCGCAAGTGCTTCAAGACTCTTGAGCGCACTATCAACTTCGAAGAGATCGACCTCCAAGAAGATCTCTCTTATCATGAGCATCCCGTTGCTATTCTTGAAGAAACCGAGCGCAAGACTCGCAACAAGTCAATCAAATTCCTGAAAGTGAAGTGGTCACACCATTCCAACCGAGAAGCCACCTGGGAGCGCGAGGATCACCTCCGTTCCGAATATCCGAAGTTCTTTCAGTCCTAGATCTCGGGATGAGATCCTCTTGTAGTGGTGGAGTGTTGTAACACCCCGGATGTAACTTTCCATCTTTGTAACTCCAACTCTTGCCATTTTCGGCTAGGTGATATGATTTTCCCTCCGTGGTTGGGTTTTGTCTTTTGTTCTTGCATTTTATTCATGACATGCATATCATATCATGTCATCATGTGCATCTCATTTGCATACGTGTTCGTCTCATGCATCCGAGCATTTTCCCCGTTGTCCGTTTCGCAATCCGACACTCCCACATGCACCGGTGCACCCCTCTTGTCTTCTTTTCGTGTGCGGGTGTTGAACGTTCTCGGAATGAGCCGAACCTTGCCAAGTGGCCCTGGTGTAGCACCGGTAGACCACCTGTCAAGTTTCGGGTCATTTGGAGCTCGTTTGGTACTCCAACGGTTATCCGTATATCCGCAAAGGCCTCTTTTAAGTTGCAGCCCAACACCCGTCCAAAACAGCCCAATAACCCATCTAACTCTCCTCCATGCTCTCGGTCGTTCAATCACGATCGTGTGGGCGAAAACTACACCCCATTTGGACACTCCTAGCTCCTTCTACCTATAAAAACACCCCCTTCCCCGAAATCCCGGGTCAAAACCACCCTAACCCTAGCTCCCCGCTCCTCTCCCCGTGCCGGACACGTCCGGACGGCGCCGGACGCGTCCGCCACCACGCCCGCAGCCAATCCGCGGCTGCCACGTGGCCTCCGCCGCGCCCCCACGCCGCCGGCCCGCGAGGCCCGTACGGGGCCCCTGC
>NC_041391.1:132582972-132604226 GCF_002162155.2 Triticum dicoccoides
GCCGCCCGCGCGCCGCCTCCTCTGCCCGGCGCCGCCCCGACTCGCCTCCTCCCCTCCGGCCTCCTCGCGCCGCCCCCGGGCTCGTCTCCTCCCTCCGACCGCGCCCTCTCCGGCGAGCCCGACTATGGCGACCTCGATCTCGGATCCGGCCAGATCGATCCGGTTGACTTTCCTCGTTCCCCCCCTGTTTTTTTTCACTAAGTCTGTTATTCTGCTGTTAAATCATTGCATGTTCATTGCATCACATATTCGCACCCGTAGCTCTGTTTCGTGCGTGTAATATGTCAAATTGTTCGTCTCGAAGAGTACATCATTTCATTACATTGCATCATTTGCATTTGAGATCATCTTGATGCCCGAAATGCTGTTGGAAGAGGGCTTCATATTGTTAGTTTCAGATTCTTATCAGCACGAGCTCTTTTATCATTTTTGCCATGATTGATGTGTGCATCCTATGAACTTGGTCCCTAAATGTGTTTTGAACTAGGCCATGTCTTCTTTACAGAGGTGCTTACCATGTATTTTTATGATCAATGTGGTGACTAGCACAAGCATGCAAACTAGGCTTCGCGTTAACGCTGTTTTTAGTTCCTGTTCTGCTGTAATTTTGATGCCATGTAAACATGTTGCTACAGAGAAATCCATGCATAATTTGAGATACTTCGGTAAGGGTGTTTTGAAACATGGTTATGCTCTATCCATCCATGGTCCTGGTTGCAATTATGGACTAGTCTAGCATGTCATTTTCGTGCTCTACTTTTGCTTCAAAGAAGGTAGTTGGTCCGGATATGCTATGTTGTTGTTTCTTGCCATGTATAGCTTCTATGACATGCCTTCTTTATGGATGTATGCTTAGTTTATCATGACATGCTTTGTAGTGAGTGCATCGAGCTCGCGAAGGTGCCTTCGTAATTATTTCAATGCCATGCTTTGTTTGCAGAAATCTGTTAATGAAACTTGCTATGTTTACGTGGGTGCCATCATATTTTCTGGTCCTTTTTGGCTTATGGTCAGTAAGGGACTTTTGATCTATGCTTTGAGTAGATTCATGCCATGCCTTGCTTTGCTATTATAAGTTCCTGTAGCATGTTGATA
The DNA here is from genome assembly GCF_002162155.2 of Triticum dicoccoides. NCBI lineage: Eukaryota > Viridiplantae > Streptophyta > Magnoliopsida > Poales > Poaceae > Triticum > Triticum dicoccoides. The sequence continues at coordinate 132,584,068 of NC_041391.1, forward strand.
ACCTGTTCTGAACATTGCTTCATGATGTTGTTTCTGCCATGTCTAACCTGATAATTTTATGCACTTTCTCCATGCTTGTTTGAACCTGTTAGGATGTGATTTAGCCATAGCTCAGTGTTCCTCTTTTGTAAAGCATCTCCTGTAGATGATCTCCATATGTTTTGTTTTTATGTTGGGGTGCTGTAGCATAGTTTATTGTTGCATGCTAAGTAGCATCGTGCTGTTAATCGCAGTTGTGTGCCATACTTGTCTTGCTTGCCATTTGCAAACCGTGCATCCGAATCCGGTGATCTTTATATCGATTTCATCCGAAATCATTTCATCTTTCCAGCGGCATACTTGGTTTGACAAGTTGATGCCTTATTCATCATCTTTCCTTCTGAAGCACGCATATGCATTGCATACCACATCCCGCATATCATGACATGTTTTGCATCATGTTGCTTGTGCATTGCACCGTGATTTATTGTGGTTCCTTGCTTGTGTTCTTCCTTTGGGTAGAGCCAGGAGACGAGTACGTGCACGAGGAACCTGTTGAGTACGCTAACGAGGATCCAGCCTTCGACAACTCTGAGAACCTTGCAGGCAAGATGATCATACCTTCGAAATCATTTCTATCTTTGCTTGCTAGTATTCGCTCTTTCGCTATGTTAGCCCTTCCTGCCTTTGTTTACCATGCCTACCTATTGCCATGACAAACCTCTAACCAACATGTCCTAGCAACCATTGATTGGCTATGTCACCGCTTTTGCTCAGCCCCTCTTATAGCATTGTTAGCTGCAGGTGAAGATGAAGGTTGTTCCAGTTCGGAACGTGGTTGTTTTGGGATATCACAATATCTCCTGTTTATATTATTGCACCTTATATACTTGGTAAAGGGTGGAAGGCATGCCTTATGCCTGGTGACTTGTTCCACTCTTGCCGCCCTAGTTCCGTATACCGGTGTTATGTTCCTTGATTTTGCGTTCCTTACATGGTTGGGTGATTTATGGGACCCCCTTAACAGTTCGCTTTGAATAAAACTCCTCCAGCAAGGCCCAAACTTGGTTTTACCATTTGCCACCTAATCCCTTTTCCCTTGGGTTTTCGCGAGCCCAAGGGTCATCTTTATTTACCCCCCCCCCCCGGGCCAGTGCTCCTTCGAGTGTTGGTCCAACCTGAGCGATGTCCAGCATCCCCTGGGCAACCAGGGTCTATACCAACCCGACGTCTGGCTCATTCGGTGTGCCCTGAGAACGAGATATGTGCAGCTCCTATCAGGATTTGTCGGCACTTCGGGCGGCTTTGCTGGTCTTGTTTTACCATTGTCGAAATGTTTTGCGAACCGGGATTCCAAGACTGATTGGGTCTTCCCGGGAGAAGGTCTATTCCTTCGTTGACCGTGAGAGCTTGTGATGGGCTGAATTGGGACACCACTGCAGGGTATATAATCTTTCGAAAGCCGTGCCCGCGGTTATGAGGCAGATGGGAATTTGTTAATGTCCGGTTGTAGATAACTTGACACTTGACCTCTTTAAAATGCATCAACCGCGTGTGTTGCCGTGATGGTCTCTTCTCGGCGGAGTCCGGGAAGTGAACACAGTTCGTGTTATGCTTGACGTAAGTAGTTTCAGGATCACTTCTTGATCGCTTCTAGCTTCTCGACCACCGCGTTGCTTCTCTTCTTGCTCTCATTTGCGTATGTTAGCCACCATATATGCTTAGTGCTTGTCGCAGCTCCACCATATTACACCTTTTCCTTCCTATGAGCTTAAATAGTCTTGATTTCGCGGGTGTGAGATTGCTGAGTCCTCGTGACTCACATATTCTACCAAAACAGATGCAGGTGCCGAGGTTACTGGCGCAGATGGCGCAACTGAGCTGAAGTGGGAATTTGATGAGGCCCTTGGTCGTTACTATGTATCGTTTCCAGATGATCAGTAGAGGTGCCCAGTCGGGACGATCGGGGATCTATGTAGGCTTTGGGGTAGTCTTCTTTTATTTTGGTTCCATAGTCGGACCTTGAGTGTAATCTGGATGATGGATGTTTATTTATGTATTGTGTGAAGTGGCGACTGTAAGCCAACTATGTATCTTTTCCCTTATGTATTACATGGGTTGTGCGAAGATTACCTCTCTTGCGACATTACTTTCAATGCAGTTATGCCTCTAAGTCGTGCTTCGACACGTGGGAGATATAGCCGCATCGAGGGCGTTACAGTAGCTGCCCCCGAGTTCTGCTCAGGCCCTCCATCACAGTTGGCGTCTTGGCCCGATGTGGGACGGAGTTATGGGCCTGCTGGCGTTGTACCAGAACTGCAGAATCGCATCCAGGAGCTTATTAGGAGGGACATAAATCTTGTCAGCATAATTCAAGTAATGCTAGTCCGGCGGATATTGCCGTGCAAACGTCGGCCTCTCCGTATGTGGGAGTTTAATCCGGAAGGTCCGCAGACTATTAAGCACTGCTTCGGCCTGACGCTCGAAGGAATGTGTAAATTATTCTTCGGACCACAAGCAAAGTGTCCGGACACCACCGAGGATGCAGGCCTAAGATGCAATCGCCTAGATGCCCAAGTAAGTAACCTTAAAGCCGGACACTTCATTTATATTTATCATGATTATTATTCTAAAACTCCCTTCGTGGCCAGGAATAGCTTGACAAGGCGAAGAGAATCAAGTGTCCGGCACCACTTCCTGAAGGCTCACCTGGTCCCACCATTGCAAATATGCTGGACCGGGCGCTCAGCAAAATCCCTTCAGAGAAGGACGAAGGAAAGGGCAGTGAAGCCGAACTTCACGCGCTACGCATCCAGACCGGGAAAACCGCTAACCCTCCTATGGAGGATAGTCGGGAAGGGAAGGTCAAAGCCTCCTCCCCACGTGGGAAGAAGAGGGCTGCCTCCAAAGATTTGGAGGCGGAGACGCCCAAGCAAGGGAAGAAAACATCACCAAGGGGCTCTGCCGCGACTGGCGCCCTTACCACGTCATGCCCACCAACGGGCCAGCCCTCCAACGAGCCGTAAGTCATTCATTAATTCGAAGGTGAGATGTTACTCCGAGATCCATAACCAAGACTTCGTTTTTTGTAGTCCGACGAGCAGCTCTTCTCAACAGAGTTCGTCTTCGGGGGACCTTCGCCGGAGATGATGGAGAGTGAAACCCCACCCAACTCTCTGCCTCATGAGGCGGGCGACATGGAGGTGTCGTCACGGAGGAGTCTGGATATACTGAAGCCGGAGGCTAGTACGTCAGCCGCCCTAAGCCCGGAGCGTTTGGCTCCCACGGGGGGAGATGAGAAGGGTCCGGTGCAGTTTAGTGTCCGGCCATACGTACTGACGGGCCGTCTGGAGCGAGCCGCGCTCTTGGAGGAGCACCGCTCTTTAATGAGCATGGTGCTCATGAAGATTTCATCTGCTACCAGTGGCTTGAATGAGGCATTTACAAGCCTGCTCAAAGGCTTTGAGGTATGTAGTGAAAACATGCACAACTTTTTGGTTATGAAGCACGCGCTAGGTGTGCTCCCTATAGATAGTATCCCCTGAGACTCTGGTTGCCCGCCATAGGCGGAAAATGGGGGATCATATAATAATGGCTGCGTCGTACATGTGCGCGGGTATACAAGGATCCGGCAGCCGACCAGTCTGTTGAAGTTGCCGAGCTAAAGAGGCAAATCGGATCCATCGATGCCGATATCACGCTGGTGAATAAACGGCTTGAGGAGTCCCAGGGTATGTGCTTGGTTTTTATTATAATGTATAGGAAAATGCCAAAGAGGCATAATATTAATGCAATGTGTTGGCACTTCAGATGGTGCTGCTGCCGTGGAGATCCTGAGGGCGGAACTTGCTCAAGCCAAGGAACAAGCTCGGACTAGCAATGCGGCTGCCCTAAAGGCGGCCGAAGAATTGAGAGCCGAACAGGCTGCTCATCGCTGAAGCGAGGAAAAGATGGCCGAAATGGCTGGGGAGTTAAAAAATGTCGCCGACCGGTACGCACTCCTTGAAAAGGAGAATAAGGCTAGTTCGGCCGAGCTGGACAAGGCCCACAATGCCGCCAAGGAAATGTGGACCGGGATCCGGAGTATGCGGGAGGAGCTCCAAAAGGCTGACAAAATCGTGGCTGGGGGCTCGTACTTACTACGGACGATGTTCTTGGATCCGAAGTATGCTCCCCTGGCGGGTCGGATGAGTCCTGCGGACGTATATGCGGACTTGGTGAATAGTACAGCTGACGCTGTCAAGTTCTTCGAGGGTCAAGGCGATGAAGAAGTGGAGAAGCTTTTCTGGTCGTAGTTTAATGCTCCCACTCGCCCGCTGCCTCTGAATGAGAAGGTGGCTGCTATGGCGGAGGTCCACAGGTTGTCCGGACTTGCAATGCGGTCTGTAATAGACCAACTTTGGCCGAAGGGGCCTAAGCCGGACAGCTACTTTGGTTTGGTGCAACAATTCCTTGGAGCCGTTGTAACACCCGGATGTAACTTTCCATCTTTGTAACTCCTACTCTTGCCATTTTCGGCTATGTGTTATAATATTCCCTCCGTGGTTGGGTTTTTGTCTTTTGTTTTGCATTTTATACATGTCATGCATCTCATATCATGTCATCATGTGCATCTCATTTGCATACGTGTTCGTCTCATGCATCCGGGCATTTCCCCGTTGTCCGTTTTGCAATCCGACACTCCCACATTCACCGGCGCACCCCTCTTGTCTCTTTTCGTGTGCGGGTGTCAAACATTCTAGGAATGGACCGAGGCTTGCCAAGTGACCTTGGTATAGCACCGGTAGACCGCCTGTCAAGTTTCATGCCATTTGGAGGTCGTTTGATACTCCAACGGTTAACCGGGTAACCGCAAAGGCCTCTTTTGGGTTGCAGCCCAACACCCCTCCAAAACAGCCCAATAACCCATCTAAGTCACTTCCATGCTCTCCGTCATAGGATCACGATCGTGTGGGCGAAAACTACACCTCATTTGGACTCTCCAAACTACTCCTACCTATAAATATGTCCTCCCCATCCAATTTTCGAGCAAAAACCCTAGTCTCGCCTTCCTCCGCGCGCCGGACACGTCCGCCCGGCACCGGACGCGTCCGCCCACCGCCGCCCGAGCCAACCAAATGCCGCCACGTGGCCCCGCCCACCACGCGCTGCCGCCGGCCCGCCAGGCCCGTGCGGGCCCCCGCGGCCCGTCCGCCGCCGCCCGCGCCTGTTCGCGCCTCCGCCTCGTCGTCCCCGCCGCCGGCCGCTGCCTCTGCCTCGTCGCCCCGCTGCCGGCCGCCGCCTCCGCCTCGCGCCGCCCTGCCGCCCGGCCGCCGCCCGCGCCCGTCCGCGCCCCGCCGGAGTTCGCCGCCCCGTCGCTGCACCTCCACGCCGGCTGCCGCCGCCGCCCGCGGCATGTCGCCTCGGCCCCGCCGCCCGCCGGACGTCCCCGTCCTCCTCCGGCCTCCTCCTCTCCAGCTCTGGCGAGGATCTGGCCTGCCTCGATCCATGCGCCAGATCCAGATCGGGTCAAACCCTAGGTTGACTTCGTTTTTTCGAGTCTGCATTATTTTTAGCCCTGTTCATCGCATCATAACTCCGTCATCGTAGCTCCATTTCATGCACATGATAAATCAAAATGTTCATCAAGATGTGCTCTTCATTTTGTTCCATTGGGCCATGTTCATTTGAGGTCATCTCGATGCCCAAATCTCTGATGCAAGAGTGCTATATAATGTTAGTTTCTGTTTCTTAACAGATTGTGAGCATTTGTCATTTTTGCTACATTTATTGTGTGCATCTTATGGGCATGAGCTATACATGTGTTTTGGACTATGCCATGTCTTCTTTATAGAGGTGCTTACCATGTATTTTTGTGATCAATGTGGTGACTAGCACAAGCATGCAAACTAGGCTTCGTGATGTTGCTGATTTTAGTCCATGTTCTGCTGTTATTTTGATGCCATGTAAACATGATGCTACAGAGAGATCCATGCTTATTTTGAGATACTTCAGGAAGGATGTTTTGAACATATGGTTATGATCTATCCATTCAAGCTCCCATTTGAAATTATGGAGTAGTCTAGCATGTCATTTTTGTGCTCTAGTTTTGCTATAAAATGTTTCCTGGTAGATTGTTTACATGTTATTCAATTTTGCCAAGGTTGTTGTAGTTGATACTTGCATGCTATGAACTTGTTCTTGCCATGGTTAGCTTCATAAACATGTCTTCTTGCTGATGCTATGCTTATCTTGTCATGCAATGATTTGTGGTGAGTGAATCGAGCTCGCAAAGATGCCTTCAAAATTCTGTTAATGCCATGCTCTGTTTGCTGAATCTGTTAACGGAACTTGCTATGTTTACATGGGTGCCATCATATCTTATGATCTTTTTTGGCTCATGGTCAGTAAAGGACTTTTGTTCTATGCTTTGAGTAGAATCATGCCATGTCTTGTTTTGATATTATAAGTTCATGTAGCATGTTGATTGCTTGCTCTGAACATTGCTACCTGATGCTGTTTATGCCATGTCCAAGCTGATATCTTTTGCACTTTTGCCATGCTTGTTTGAACCTGCTATTGTGTGATTTAGCCGTAGCTCAGTGTTCCTGTTTTGTCAAGCATCTCCTGTAGATCACTGCCATTTACTTTGTTGTTATGTTGGGGTGCTGTAGCATAGTTTCTTGTTGCATGCTTAGTAGCATCATGTTGTTAATCGCAGATTTGTGTCATTCTTGTTTTGCTTGCCATTTGCAAACCGTGCATCCGTTTCCGGTGATCTTTATATCGATTTCAACCGAAATCATATCATCTTTCCAGCGTAATACTTGGTTTGCCCAGTTTATGCTTTGTTCATCCTTTTTCCTCCCGGAGCTCGCATACGCATCGCATATCATTTCTCGCATATCATGTCATGTATTGCATCATGTTGCTTGTGCATTTCACCATGATTGATTGTGGTTCCATTGCTTGTGTTCTTGCTTTGGGTAGAGCCAGGAGACGAGTATGTGAACAAGGAACCTGTTGAGAACGCTTACGAGGATCAAGCCTTCGACAACTCTGAGAACTTTGCAGGCAAGATGACCATACCCTCGATATCACTTCTATCTTTGCTTTGCTAGTTGCTCGCTCTATCGCTATGTTAGCTCTACCTACCATTTATTTTTCATGCCTCCCATATTGCCATGTGAAGCCTCTAACCATCCTGTCCTAGCAAACCGTTGTTTGGCTATGTCACCACTTTTGCTTAGCCCCTCTTATAGCGTTGCTAGTTGCAGGTGAAGATGAAGTTTGTTCCTGGTCGGAACATGGATATTTTGGGATATCACAATATCTCTTGTTTAATTAATGCACCTTATATACATGGTAAAGGGTGGAAGGCTCGGCCTTATGCCTGGTGTCTTGTTCCACTCTTGCCGCCCTAGTTTCCGTCATACCGGTGTTATGTTCCTTGATTTTGCATTCCTTACGCGGTTGGGTGATTTATGGGAACCCCTTGACAGTTCGCTTTGAATAAAACTCCTCCAGCAAGGCCCAACATTGGTTTTACCATTTGCCACCTAAGCCTTTTTCCCTTGGGTTTTCGCGAGCCCGAGGGTCATCTTTATTTACCCCCGGGGCCAGTGTTCCTTCGAATGCTGGTCCAACCTGGGCGATGTCCGGCGTCCCCTGGGCAACCAGGGTCTATACCAACCCGACGTCTTTCCCATCCGGTGTGCCCTGAGAACGAGATACGTGCGACTCCTATCGGGATTTGTCGGCACATCGGGCGGCTTTGCTGGTCTTGTTTTACCATTGTAGAAATGTCTTGTGAACCGGGATTCCGAGACTGATCGGGTCTTCCCGGGAGAAGGTATATCCTTCGTTAACCATGAGAGCTTATGATGGGCTAAGTTGGGACACCCCTGCAGGGTATTATCTTTCGAAAGTCGTGCCCACGGTTATGAGGCAGATGGGAATTTGTTAATGTCCGGTTGTAGATAACTTAACACTTGACTTCATTAAAATGCATCAACCGTGTGTGTAGCCGTGATGGTCTCTTCTCGGCGGAGTCCGGGAAGTGAACACGGTTTGGGTTATGTATGACCGTAACTAGTTTCAGGATCACTTCTTGATCACTTCTAGCTTCACGGCCGATGCGTTGCTTCTCTTCTCGCTCTCACTTGCGTATGTTAGCCACCATATATGCTTAGTGCTTGCTGCAGCTCTACCATATTACCCTTTTTCCTACCCATGAGCTTAAATAGTCTTGATCTCGCGGGTGTGAGATTGCTGAGTCCCGTGGCTCACAGATTCTACCAAAACAGATGCAGGTACCGAGGATACCAGCGCAAGTGGCGCAATCGAGCTCAAGTGGGAGTTTGATGAGGACCTTGGTTGTTACTATGTTTTGTTTCCAGATGATCAGTAGCGGAGCCCAGTCGGGACGATCGGGGATCTAGCATTTGGGGTTATCTTCTTTTCATTTGGATTTGACTGTAGTCGGTCTATGAGTGTATTTTGAATGATGTATGAATCTTATTTATGTATTGTGTGAAGTGGCGATTGTAAGCCAACTCTCTTTATCCCATTCTTGTTCATTACATGGGATTGTGTGAAGATGACCCTTCTTGCGACAAAACCACCATGCGGTTATGCCTCTAAGTCGTGCTTCGACACGTGGGAGATATAGCCGCATCATGGGCGTTACAGCCGTGTCCCGGATTGACGCGCTGAGAAGGTCGGCGTGCATAGAAGGTGCGTGGATGGCTCTAGCCCGCGTTAAAGCCTACTGGACGGATATGGAGGCCACTGTAATAGCAAGCCAGGATCCGGTGGGAGGCCAACATCCGGCCGAGCACTACTTGGCGCAAGTCACAGAAGGTGCCCGTCTGATAGAGGCGCAGTGCTCAAAGAGTGTTTTATTTGAGTGATAAGTCGAATCATTGTAGAAAACAATGTTTGGTTTAATTATGAGGCTATGTTTATACTTTTGCTCGGAAATATGATTGTCCTCCCTTTGCGGCTATTCTTATATGTATAAGTAGTCTGAACGATAGCAGTCGTTGGCTTCAGCCCCCTCGCGGAAAATGCGGGGGTGTTGGTGAAAAATATGCATAATCACACTTGATCCAACGTCTTGGTCCATTAAGGAGGTGATCGCACGCCGAACTAGGCAACCAGACTATATAGCTGTAACACTTTCGCTTAGCCATGGGAGTCTAATGGTGGGGCTACTATGTAGCCCCTGGTACCTCCACGTGCATCCAAATACGGGCGCGTGTGTACATGGCCGGGAAACGGCCCTTCGTTAAGGCGGAGGAATCTTTAGGGATTCCGGTGAGTTTTCGAGTGGTTGAACAGTCTCTTGCTGTATCATGACGGTCAGTTTTCGGCTTTCTCTACTGAGGCGCTCATCCAGAATAACCAGGGCACAATCGCAGTAGTTCTCCTTTGGCCTGCCTTAGCCGGATGATAGCGGAACGTAAGGCGGCAAACCCAGGAGCCGGGCAAACCCAACATTTTGACCAAAGACATGATTCGGAGCTGATGGATATACGGCCAAACTCGTGACGCCGAACACTCCCGAGGGTATTCGTTCTTTTGTAAAAGAAGATAGGCTGACAAGAGCCTATTTTAAGCCCTTTATTTCTAGGTACGTGCAATTTAGTCTGCCATGGCCAAATGCCAAAAACGGCAGTATCCTCTGTGGGTATAGAACCCATGGGATGGTTAAACAACAAGAGGCAGTAGAAAAGGTTTACACATGGGCTTAATCTAAAAAGAAACCTATTGCACGGGGCCCTCCTGCACATCTGCGCCTTTGTCTCCGTTGTGCCGTATCCTGGAAGGGTATCACGCGAACGTTATCTGTAAAAAAGAAAAACTCGTAGGAGGGTGCAACGTAAGTATGCGATCAATAATAAGAGTTTAAGTTGTTGGCCTGCCAATAAGGTCGAGCCAAGCGTGGGGATGTATTTAAATATAGACAGCCCCTGGTGTCCCTTATGGGATTACATGTACGGTACCATGTTTGAATTTATCCGGGCTACCGGACTCGTCTAACCGTGTTTGTGGTCGTAATGACCAATCATGTCTTCTAAAACTGGAGGCCGCTTATAGTCCGGCCGCCAGGGCCGTCGCGTATTCCTCTGCGCATGAAGGGAGCTTTATGATTCCACTAATGGTGATGACGCCACGGGGACTGGGCATCTTGAGTGTAAGGTGGCCATAGTGCGGCAATGCGTTGAAGTGGGCGAAGGCCGTTCTTCCTAGCAATGCGTGATAGCTGCTTTGGAAGGGTGCGATAGTGAAGAGCACCTCTTTGCCTCTGGAGTTGCCTGGGGAGCCGAATGTTACTTCCAGCATGACGGATCCCCTGGCGCAGGCTGCAACGCCTGGTATCACCCCTTCAAAGGTGGTGTTGCTTTGTTTAATTCTGGGTGGGTCTATCCCCATTCTGCGGACAGTGTCCTCGTATATTAAATTGAGACCACTGCCGCCGTCCATGAGGACACGGGTGAGACGGTATCCGTCGATTATTGGGTCAAGCACCAAGGCATGTGATCCTCCTCGCCGAATTGTAGTTCGGCCGTCCATGTGATCGAAAGAGATCGGACGATACTTCCAGTAGTGAGACGTGGGTACGACGGGCTCTACATCGTGTGCTTCTATGGGCACGCGTTCGTGCCCTCTCGTGGATGTGTGAGTTGTGTGGATCATGTTTACTGTTTTTACCTCTGTCGGGAATTTTTTCTGTACCCCAATGTTCGGCTGGTGAGGTTCATCCTCGTCTTCGCTTGGTGTGCCCCTCCCCTTGTGTTCGGCATTTAATTTGTTGGCCTGCTTGAAGACCCAGCACTCTATATGTGTGTGGTTCACAGGTTTCTCCGGGGTGCCATGAATTTGGCATAGTCTGTCCAGGACTCTATTCAGACCGGACGGTCCATCTTTACTGCCTTTGAATGGCTTCTTTTGCTGATCAGGTCGAGAGCCCCTGAATCCGGCGTTGACCATCATGTTGTCCGGGCTCTCTTCCTTGTTTTGGCATTTGTTTTTATTACGTCATGGCTTCCCGTTGCTATCCCTTAGTTCGGATGTGCTGGGGTCGCTGGTGCCTTTACAGGCCAACCAGCTATCCTCACCCGCGCAAAAGCGGGTCATAAGGCTTGTTAAGGCTGCCATTGTCCTTGGCTTTTCTTGGCCGAGGTGTCGGGTGAGCCATTCATCACGGATGCTGTGTTTGAAAGCCACTAAGGCTTCAGCGTCCGGACAGTCGACAATTTGATTCTTCTTAGTGAGGAATCTGTTCCAAAGCTTGCGGGCGGACTCTCCGGGCTGTTGGATTATGTGACTTAGATCGTCTGCATCCGGAGGCCGAACATAAGTCCCTTGAAAGTTGGCCCTGAAAGCGTCTTCGAGTTCCTCCCAACTCCCAATTGAGTTTTCGGGGAGGCTTTTCAACCAGTGTCGATCTGGTCCCTTCAACTAGAGGGGAAGGTATTTGATGGCGTGGAGGTCATCCCCACGAGCCATGTGAATATGCAGGATAAAATCCTTGATCCAGACCCCTGGGTCTGTCTTGCCATCGTATGCTTCTATGTTCACAGGTTTAAAGCCTTGTGGGAATTCATGGTCCAGTACTTCTTCGGTGAAGCACAGGGGGTGAGCAGCCCCTCTGTATCTGGGCGCATTGTGACATGTAGTCGGCTATTGTTGTGTCCGGGGTTGATTCCGAACTGGTATCTGGCTTTTACGAGCGTTTGGTGACCATAATCTTGCTCTCGGGTGTGTCTTCTAGATCCATATATGGACCTAGCTGCACCGGTCTTTTTATCCGGATGCTCGCATGGATCATGCGCAGTGTCCACGGCCGCTCTGTTATGGTTGTGAGGCGGTACGTCTGGTTTCTTGGTCGAATTTTCTTTTGGTGGAGCGGCCACGTCATCGAATTCTGGCAGTAGCTTGCGCTTCGGATAGCTTTTTGTATGGCGGTCATCGCCGTATCTTTCTTCAGTGTCTAGCACCTTATTCCATCTGCGACTTAGCTTCTCCTGTGCAGCCTTGAGCCGTTGCTTCTGCTTTTCTAGACTTCTTGCGGTGGCCATAAGCTTTCTGTGGAGGTTGCCTCGTTCCACTTGTTCGTCCGGGATGATGAATGCATCATCGTCCGGACTGTCTTCCTGTTCTGGGGCGGCATCATGAGCTCGTCCCCCCGGATCATTGTGATCGTTTATTTGCTCCGAACTTGATTTGGCGTGACCTGGCTCGTCCTGCTCCATCGCTGGGTCCATGTGTTCATTATTGCTTTCGGAGTTTGCGGCTATATCAACCCTTCTTGCGCTCTTGTCACTATTTTTGCCATTGCTGGACTTTGAGCAGCGTCTGCGCCGCCTTTTTGGCTTTTGCCCGGGTGTTCTATCGTCCGGACTGCCGTCCTTATTGGGCGTATCTACCATGTATATATCATATGGCAAGGTACTAGTCCCGCACTCCAGGGATTCTGGAGCCTCTCCTGCATCGTCGTGCATACCGTCGATGTCTTCGGAGTCAAGCACGTCGGGTAATTCTTCGATCGTGGCAATGAAGTGGGTGGTGGGTGGGCCCCGAATTCCTTCATCGCCTGCTTCCCACTCAGGCCGGACATAGTTCAGCCCAGAGTCCCCTGACAAAGAGAGAGACTTCAAGGAGTTCAGCATGTCGCCAAAGCGCGAGTACTGAAAGATGTCCACAGTGGTAAACTCCATTACCGGAGCCCAACCTGGCTCGGCTGGCTCGAGAGTGAGCGAAGCAGGACCAACAGCCGGATATGAGTCCGGGGGTCCGGGGTTACAGGCCTCCACAGAGGTGGGACCCGTGTTCGGCTCCACCACCAATAAGTGTGCGACCTGCGGTGCGGGTCCAGCCCTCCATTCGTAGGCAACGCAACCTGTCCTGGATTTAGATCCAAGGCTGCTTCGGGGATGATGTCCCGGGCACTGTCTGACAGCAGGTCTGGGCCATGCTCGTTGTGGTTGTCCGACGCTCCTGGCGCAGGCTCGAATCCATCGAAGATCAAGTCTCCGCGGATATCTGTCGTGTAGTTCAAGTTTCCGAACCTGATCTGGTGGCCAGGGGCGAAGCTGTCGATCTTCTCCAACTGGCCAAGCGAATTGGCCCACAGTGCGAAGCCGCCGAACACAAAGATCTGTCCGGGGAGAAAAGCCTCACCCTGGACCGTGTTGTTGACGATTGAAGACGCCATCAAGCCTCGAAGCGATGACACAGAGGAACTCTCAATGAAAGCACCAATGTCGGTGTCAAAACCGGCAGATCTCGGGTAGGGGGTTGTCACGCCCAATATGCGACCCTATCCAAAAGGAACTCGAAGGTCCCACCAAGGATAGACCCGCATATTGAAACGCTTTTGCAAGGTGGATATCATTACATCAACATTACATAGTAGATGGGGATACATACAAAAGCATACAATGCCACACGAATACAACATCATCATACATAAGAGCATCATCCGACTACTGATGAAACACAAACAGAAACTCAAACGACATCCACCCTGCTAGCCCAGGCTGCCGACCTGGAACCTATCCCTGATCGAAGAAGAAGCAGAAGAAGAACTCCAACACAAGCAAACATCGCTCCCGCGTCATGATCATCGCATAAACCTGTACCTGCAACTGTTGTTGTAGTAATCTGTGAGCCACGAGGACTCAGCAATCCCATTACCATGGGTATCAAGACTAGCAAAACTCAATGGGAAAGGAAGGGGTAAAGTGGTGAGGCTGCAGCAGCGACTAAGCATATATGGTGGCTAACATACGCAAATAAGAGCGAGAAGAGAGCAAAAGGAACGGTCGTGAAGCTAGCAATGATCAAGAAGTGATCCTGAACTCCTACTTACGTCAAACATAACCCAAAGACCGTGTTCACTTCCCGGACTCCGCCGAAAAGAGACCATCACGGCTACACACGCGGTTGATGCGTTTTAATTCGGATCTGGTGTCAAGTTATCTACAACCAGACATTAACAAATTCCCATCTGCCTATAACCGCAGGCACGGCTTTTGAAAGATTATACCCTGCAGGGGTGTCCCAACTTAGCCCATGATAAGCTCTCGCGATCAACGAAGGATATACCTTCTCCCAGGAAGACTCGATCAGACTCGGAATCCTGGTTTACAAGACATTTCGACAATGGTAAAACAAGACCAGCAAAGCCGCCCGATGCGCCGACAATCCCGATAGGAGCTGCACATATCTCGTTCTCAGGGCAACACCGGATAAGTCAAGCTACGAGTAAAACCAGCCCTCGAGTTGCCCCGAGGTGGCCCTGCAGGTTGCTCGGTTCGGACCAACACTTAGACAAGCACTGGCCCGGGGGGGCTAAATAAAGATGACCCTCAAGAGAGCGACTCCAAGGGAAAAGTATAGGTGGTGGTGAGGCAAATGGTAAAACCAATGTTGGTCCTTGCTGGAGGAGTTTTATTCAAAGCGAACTGTCAAGGGGGTCCCATAAATCACCCAACCGCGTAAGGAACACAAAATCCGGGAACATAACACCGGTATGACGGAAACTAGGGTGGCAAGAGTGGAACAAAACACCAGGCATAAGGCCGAGTCTTCCACCCTTTACCAAGTATATAGATGCATTAATAATATAAGAGATATTGTGATATCCCAACCAAAATCCTGTCCACCATGGGGAAATCTTCAACTTCACCTGCAACTAGGAACGCTATAAGAGGGGCTGAGCAAAAGCGGTAACATAGCAAAACAACGGTTTGCAAAGGAAAGGTATCAAAGGTTAGAGGTTCATGGCAATATGGGAGGCTTGACGAGCAAAAGATAGGTAGCGCAGCAAAGCGATAGAACGAAGCAACTAGCATAGCAATGATAGTAGTGAGATCCAGGGTAGCGGTCATCTTGCCTGAAATCCCGCTAGGAAGAAAAACGAGTCCATGAAGAAGACGAACGGATGAAGCCGAACCAAGCGTAGACGAACGAATCCTCACGATCGCAACGAAACAGGAACTAACAAGAAGAAGCACACAACATGGTAAACACACCACACATGAACAAGGCATGATGCACAAACAAGCATGATGTATGACAAAGCTACATGAGGCTACTCATGGCAATAGATGATGCAAACAAGAGCAACACATCAAGGCAAGTTTAAATGAGGCCGGGAACAACATATAACAATTTCGGTAAGTCCTCATATGCAAATTTCGAAGTTGGTCCATGTCTGAATAAACCTTATGTTCAAGTTGTTAAACAGCAAGTTAATATGCACAAAGATGACCTACACGAGATTCTAGTCAAGTTACATATAAAGTTCATTTAGTTCGGAGCTACGGCCTAGAAGATATGAGCAAAAACAAGTTAAACATGGCATTGATGCGAAATGCACCCAAACATCAATCAAACACCTCAAAACAAAGATTCAACATGATAATATGAAGCTACATGCAAAATCAAGCAAGTTTCATATAGAGCACACTCAAAACAGTGCAACGGTTCAACACACACACATGAAACAAGTTATAGCCACAATCTGTCCAAAATAGCAACTAGGCATCTTGCAAGCATCAAAACAATATGCTACAGCACCTCAACATGAGAACAAAAGGCATGGACATGATGTGCAGGTAAAGCATAACAAAACATGAACACTGAGCTATCTCCAGAAATCACTAGAACATACTCAAACACACATGGCAAGATTGCAAACGATAACAGTTCAGACTTTGCAGAAAATAACATCAGGTTGCAATGTTTAGAGCTATCAAACAACATGTTACAGGAACTTATCATGGAAAACAAAGGCATGGCATGAATCTACTAATTGCATAGAACAAGAGTCCCTTACTGACCATGAGCCAAAAAGGAACAGAAAATATGATGGCACCCACGTAAACATAGCAAGTTATATTACAGATTCAAACATGGCAGGAACAACGATACGAAGGCATGTAGATGAGCTTGTGCAACTCACCACAGAGCAAAACATGGCATGGCAAAGCAACCAACAGTAAGAAGGCATGTTTAAGAAGCTAAGCATCGCAAGAGCAAGTCCATAGGGTGCATGGAACACTAGCAACAATCATGTCAACTACTGAACTTAATGTTAACAGGCTGACAGCAACATTATTTAGCGACTTTGGAGCAAGATAACAACAAGTTGCAGCAGGCTATAAATGCAACAAGGGGCATGGATGGATAGAGCATGACATGTAGAACAAAACACTCTTAGGGAACATCTCCAGATAATGCATAGAATGACTTATAGCAGCAGGTTTACATAGCATCACGAAATAACAGATTCCGCCTAGCAAAACAGCAACAGCAAGTACCCTACTTCACAAGCTCGATTCACTCACCACAAGTCATTGTGTGACAAGATAAGCATAGCATCAGCAATAAGACATGTTTGTGAAACAATCCAAGGCAAGAACAAGTTCATAGCATGCAAGGATTAACTACAACAACCTTGGCAAAATTTAATAACAAGTAAACAATCTGCCAGGAAACATTTTGTAGCAAAAGTAGAGCACGAAAATGACATGCTAGACTACTCCATAATTGCAAACAGGGGCATGAATGGATGGAACATAACCATATGTTCAAAACATCCTTACTGAAGTATCTCAAAATATGCATGGATCTCTCTATAACATCATGTTTACATGGCATCAAAATAACAGCAGAACAGGGACTAAAATCAGCAACATCATGATGCCTAGTTTGCATGCTTGTGCTAGTCACCACGTTGATCACAAAAATACATGGCATACACCACTGTAAAGATGGCATGGCATAGATCAAAACACATGTAGACATCAACCTCATAGGATGCACACATCAAACATGGCAAAAATAACAAATGAGCATGTTCTGTTTACAGACAGCAGACAACATCATGAAGCACTCTTGCAATGATGATTCAGGCATCAAGATGAGCTGAATATGATGCAATGGTATGAAATGAAGTACCCGTTGAGGCGAACAATTTGACATATTACATGCACGAAACGGAGCTACGGATGCAGAGATACGGCATGATGAACAAGGCATGATAATCTCAAAAATCTGGAACTTAGAGAGATTTGGACCTCGGGGGGAAAGTCAACGTGGCCGCGGATCTCGCCGGAGAGCTCGCCGGAGACGGGGCAGGAGCTCACCGGAGACGGCATGCCGGGGCCGAAGAAGGCCAGAGAAGGCGCCGGTGGGTCGGGGGAGGTCGGGGCCCACCGGATCTAGCGCCGGCGGACGCGCTGCGGGGCTGGTGACCTAAGGCAGGGCCGGTCCGGCGACCGGAGTCGTGGACGCGGGGTGGCTCGACGGCCGGCCGGTGGCGGAGAAGAGGCGGGCGACGGGGCGACGCGGGGGCGCCAGGGCAACGCTCGGGGCGCGGTGAGCGAGAGGCCGCGGGGCGGCGCCAGCGATGGTGACGGCGGCCGGTGACGGAGTCCGGCGGTGAGGCGGCGAAGGGCGGCGGCGGCGAGCGGGCCGGGAGGCACGGGGCACCCGAGCGGCAGCGGCGGGGCGCTCGGGCCCGCGGGGCGCGGCGGCGGGTGCGGTCGGGCTCGCACGGGCCCACGATGGGCTCGGTGGGCCGCGGCCGCGGGGACGACGGCGGCGGACAGGTGGCGAGGGCTGGTTGGATGAGGCGGCGGGGAAGGCGACGTGGCGCGTCGTGATTGGCTCGGGCGACGTGGAGGCTGGACATGTCCGGCGGGGTTGGACATGTCCGGCGCGCGAGGGGAGCGGGGCTAGGGTTTCATCTGCGAAAATGGACAGGGAGGATGTTTTTATAGGCATAGGGAGCTAGGAGAGTCCAAATGAGGAGCGGTTTTCGGCCACACAATCGTGATCGAACGACCGAGAGCATGGAGGGGAGTTTGCTGGGTTTTGGGCCACTTTGGAAGGGGTGTTGGGCTGCAAATAGAAAGGGGGGTTCGGGCTACGTGGTTAACCGTTGGAGTATCAAACGACCTCCAAATGGCATGAAACTTGACATGCGGTCTATTAGTGCTATACCAAGGCCACTTGGCAAACCTCGGGCCATTTTGAGAAAGTTTAACACCCGCACACAACAAGAGACAAAAGGGGAACGCCGGAGGGCATAGGAGTGCCGGATTGCAAAACGGACAACGGGGAAAATGATCGGATGCATGAGACAAACATGTATGCTAATGCGATGCACATGATGACATGATATGAAATGTAGATGATGACATGATAAAATGCAACACGCAAGCAAATGACATGGCAATAATGATGAATAACTGGCAGACACCTGGCGCATCGAATCCGGGGCGTTACAACACTCCTCCACTAACAAGAGATCTCGTCCCGAGATCTTAGGACTGAGACGGAAGGGAAAAAGGGATGAGGTGAAACAAGGACTCAAGAGAAGAAGCAAAGAATCGAGAGCACTCGAGAAAAAGAGAGGAACGACGAGAATGACGAGAATCGAAAGCTCACGGAATCAGATAGACTATGAAACCACTCCGGAATAGAATAAGAAAGAAAAGGAATAAGAGCGAAAGAATTTAGGCAGCACTCCGGCTGAAAATGGAAGGAATAGAACAAGAACTTCACACGATGGGATGGCACTTGATGAGATGAACAACGCAAAGCCTCCGGAAGAATTGAAGAATGGAATCAAAAGAATTTAGAAGGAAGGGTTGAACGGAGTTGAATATCTGAGAAGAACGAAGAAATGCAAAACTCCACTTCAAAAGAATACGGAGAAATAATGGCACTTCGAGATGCGAGAAGAAAAGATACTTGAACTCCACCGACAAAATCTTGATGAACTCTTGAAAGAATGAAATAAATCCTGGAGAACCACCATGAAGAACTCCGGTGACAAAAGGATGATGAGATAGAAATGAAGGATGAAAGAATAAGATGAGCCTTGCGATGATTTAGATGGAGGTTCCGACAAAATAGTCGAGGAAAAATTTGAACTCTGGGAAAAGAAAAGATGAAAACACTTGGAACTAGAATTTATTCCTCACGAACAAACTCCGAAGGAAAGGATTACTCACTTGGATGAAATAAGAATAAGATTTATTGTATGCTTATCCTTCATCAAATTAAATTGCTGACAAGCAATGGACTTTACATACTACTTATTCTCATTGAGAAATGATTACAGATAGAGATACAGCGCAAACTTGAGAAGGTAATGATGGAACCACCGTTGGGATTTGAAACGACGAATATCTGATATGATAACGAAGGAAGTGAAATCTTGAACGAACCACCGTAAGAATTCCAAAATGACTGATGAAAGAGAATGAATCACCAGGAAGAATTCGAAAATGACTGATGAAAGGGGCTGAATCACCGGGAAGAATTAGAAGAACAAAAAGCTTGAGGGGATTTAGATGCAAAAGAACAAAGAGATCATGAGCTGATTAAAGAACACTTGAACGAAGCACCGGGATAATAGAGAACGATAACTGGAATGATGGCCTCCGGTGAAAAGAAACGGGAAAACAACTTCTGACATACTCCGGATGGGTAAGAAAAGAATATCTGGAGATTGGAATAATTCGAGAGGATGACATGAAGCTAGAATCACGAATATTCGAGAGGACGACATGATTTAGAGGAAATACTCTTCTTCGGTCTTCATATGACGACGGGAAAACACCACCAAAATTATTGAGGTACTCCGGGAGAATGAAAAATGAAGGGATTGAGCCAATAATGAAATGATTTGAAATCAATCTTGGAGAAGGCATGTGACTGATGGAATCCATTCTTACGTCAAACTCCAAAAAGAATTTGAGAATAACTCCGGGGAAAATTAGAAGAGTCAAGTAAGATCCTGGGAAAAGACCTGTGGGTTAGGGCCCACTGAAGAGAAAACACCGTTGGAAAGGGATGTTGAGCAGATAGATGATCCACCGGAACAATTGACATATTTGAATGAGGTGACAACCTCGAATTAATTCGAACATAGACGAATCTCCTGATATGACTTGAACACTCCGGAAGGATAAACTAGCGAGAGGCGAACGAGCAGGGAAAACACTTGAGCCGAGGAAAAGAATGAAATCACTACCAAAATTAGAATTGAATCCACCAGAAAAGAGATGAAGAATGACGAACGAGACGGGAATTCACCGGTTGAAATGATTTACGAAAGACTGAAGAGGTTCCGCACGAATGGGATAGATGGTCAAGAGAGAGTCAGACTCTGG